>NC_040085.1:69322909-69625528 GCF_003369695.1 Bos indicus x Bos taurus | reverse complement strand
GAGATATTCAACTCTACTTAGTGAGAGTTATGTGCCAAGCATTTATGTGCCAGGCACCGTTACATTCTGTAAACTCAAAGATAGAAAGATAGCATGGTTCCTGCTCTAGGTCAGTAAGAGCTATCTTTGGGAGTGGATTTTGAGAGGCCTTTTCTTTTTCTACACTTTGTTTAAATTTATATGATAATAATATATTAATTTTGTGGTCAGAAAATTAAAAGATGTGGCATAGGGGATGTGTCTAATGGGGAGACAGGGGTGCAAATTACTAATTACAATACAGTTGTCACAGCAGAGGTGCAGATAAGGGTCAATGGACATATAGGACTTTCAGGAAGAAAGTCAGAGGAGTGGTATTTAATCAGGGAAAGGAGCTTTAGGAAGTTTGCAAGTAAATGATGGAGAAGGCAATGGCAACCCACTCCAGTACTCTTGCCTGGAAAATCCCATGGACGGAGGAGCCTGGTGGGCTGCAGTCCATGGGGTCGCTAAGAGTCGGACACGACTGAGCAACTTCACTTTCACTTTTCACTTTCATGCATTGGAGAAGGAAATGGCAACCCACTCCAGTACTCTTGCCTGGAGAATCCCAGGGACAGGGGAGCCTGGTGGGCTGCCATCTATGGGGTCACACAGAATCGGACACAACTGAAGCGACTTAGCAGCAGGAGCAGCAGCAGCAGCAGCAAGTAAACGAAGAGAGGAAGGTATTCAAGCAGAGGAAGCATGAATGACTGTGCTATAGCTTGAGGAAATTATGAACCATTCAGTGTTGCTTGACACAAAGTGAGCAGCAAATGATATAAATTAATGCGATTTACACAAGCGGGAGGAGTCAGATAAGGAAGGAATGTACTAGGACAGAGGTGTTCAGAATTTGCTCTGTAGGTGATGGATGTTGTGTTGAAGAATTTTGTGTTGGAGAGTAGCAGGATGAGAATTGTTGGCAGTGCGGGGCTTCCCAGGTTGCTCAGTGGTAAAGAATCTGCCTGCCAAGCAGGAGACGCAGGTTGGATCCCTGTGTTGGGAAGGTCCCCTGGAAGAGGAAATAGCAACTCACTCTAGTATTCTTACCTAGGAAATCCCATGGACAGAGAAGCCTGGTGGGCTACAGTCCATGGGGTCACAAAGAGTCAGACACGACTTAGTGACTAAATAGCAGCAGCAGCAACAGTTGGCAGTGTAGACAAGGGGGTGATTATATTCTAAAAGGCTAAAATTGTCAAATCAATACCAATATCAGAACTCAAGTCTTTTGACCCAAGTTTAGCATATTTTCCATTAAACCATGCTGACCCTTCTACAGAGCAGTTTATCAAAAGTCCCACTCTATTGATTTGCTAGTGTGAATTTAAATTCTGAACTAAGAGAATGGGAAAAGATTTCATATAATCACTAAACAACTTAACCCTGTCTTTCCTCTCTTTGGGGAGACATGCCTATTAGAAGATAATTTTCTCTTGAATTCCATCTCGTCATTTGACAATGAAAAGAGCTATGAAATTTGGAAAAGAGCTCCAATTCATTCATTCTTCAGATATGCACAGAGCACAGATTCTACCAAGCAATTTGTTCTAGTGCATATATCCTTTATAAATTCATGTAATTTTTAGTCTAAATTTAATTTTCTTTGATACAGTGTAGTCCCACTTCTCCTTTCATAAGATATATAAAGTCCAAAGATGTATGGACAGCAGCCTTTCACAGGAAAAGCCTGCCTTCTCCGTGTGACTATAACTACCCTCAGTGTGTGCAACACTCTTTGCTTCTACACCCCTGTCCCCAACAGAGGGCCTCAGTCAGCCTAATGCACAACAATCTGGTCATCACAGATTCTTCCATTTGGGGCGACAATGCTTTTGCTTCTGATGCTCTCTACCCAGGGCTCCTGCTGTCTGGCAGGAGAGAAAGGAAAATACACTATTACCTACACTACACTACACTATTAGCGCCCTCTCTCGGCTTTTCCTACCTAAAGCACTATCCTGTCAATTTGCAGGACTTCATTAGTATTCCAAGGGCTTCCCTGTTGGCTCAGATGGTAAAGAATCTCCCTACAGTGTAGGAGATCCGGGTTTGATCCCTGGGTCGGAAAGATCCCCTGGAGAAGGGAAAGGCTACCCACTCCAGTATTCTTGCCTGGAGAATTCCATGGACAGAGGAGTCTGGTGGGCTACAGTCCATAGGGTTGCAAAGAGTAGGACATGACTTAGTGGCTAACACTTTCACTAATTTTATTAGAATACCCAGGGTTTTCTGAGCTCCCCAAATCCTCGTGGTTAGTATGATCCTATGTTACCAGCAGAGATTTAGTCTGAATTCATCCTAGGGATGTTATCGTCGTTCTGGCAAAATTCATGTCATTGAGTGTTTCTTTGCCATCTGTGTTCTACTTCCTGCTTGTTGGAACAAGAAGTGCTAAACTATTCTCTCTCATCAGTGACAACACCCACTTCTGGGGTTAAGTTCAATCTTTTAAACTATAACCAGAAGCATGGTCTTTTACTCATATACTCATTCATTTATCCATGTTTTGACTGCTTGTTTAATGCCAGCCACTGGCAGCCTTAAGTAACTACTTGAGGCACAGTGCTGGACAAAACAGAAAGATCCTTCCATCATGAATCTTCTGACCTAGTGACCCTGATGAGGGGTGGTATTAAAAGTGAAGAACAGATTATTAATTGAGAATGGGAGGAAATGGAAGCATTTACATTTGCCATCATTGTAACTGATGCATTTTAAGTAAAAAGTTTAAACAAATTTTAATTGTTACAGATGAGCATGGATTGCTATTTTCAATTTTATTAGAGGGAAAGCAATATACTGTCTCTTAACATATTGCAGCAGAGTCCATGAGAATGGGGCTATTTGTTTAAAAGATAACTTTTTCCTTAAAAAACTAAATATGGTCCATATGATCCAGCAATCCTACTTCTGGGTATATGCTGTTGTTCAGTTGCCCAGTTGTGTCTGACTCTTTGCGACTCCATGGACTGTAGCATACCATGCCTTCCTGTCCCTTACCATCTCCCAAAGTTTGCCCAAGTTCATGTCCATTGCATTGGAGATGCCATCCAGCCATCTCATCCTCTGATGTCCTCTGTTCCTGCTGTCTTCAATCTTTCCCAGCATCAGGGACTTTTCCAATGAGTTAGCTGTTTGCATTAGATGACCAAAATACTGAAGTTTCAGCTTCAGTATCAGTCCTTCCAACAAGAATTCAGGGTTGATTTCCCTTAAGATTGACTGGTGTGATCTCCTTTTTGTCCAAGAGACTCTCAGGCGTCTTCTCCAGCACCACAGTTCAAAGGCATCGATTCTTCAGTGCTCCGCCTTCTTTACAGTCCAGCTCTGACAACTGTGCGTGACCACTGGGAGACCATAGTCTTCTTGACTATATGGACCTTTGTCAGCAGAGTTATGTCTCTGCTTTTCAACACACTGTCAGGTTTGTCATCGCTTTCCTGCCAAGAAGCAAACATCTTCTGATTTCATGGCTACAGTCACCATCCGCAGTGATTTTAGAGCCTGAGAAGAGGAAATCTGTCACTACTTCCACCTTTTCCCCTTCTATTTGCCATGAAGTAATGGGGCCAGATGCCATGATCTTAGTTTTTTTAACATTTAGTTTTAAGCCAGCTCTTACATTCTCCTCCTTCACCGTCATCAAGAGGCTCTTAAGTTCCTTGCTTTCTGCCATTAAAGTGGTATCATCCGCATATCTGAGGTTGTTGATGTTTCTCCCACCTTATCTCAATTTTAGCTTGTAACTCATTCAGACTGGCATTTCTCACAATGAGCTCAGCATATAGAATAAACAAACAGGGTGACAGCAGACACCCCTGCTGTACTCCTTTCTCAATCTTGAACCAATCAGTTGTTCCATACAGGATTCTAACTGTTGCTTCTTTACCTACATACAGGTTTCTCAGGAGACAGGTAAGATGGTCTGGTATTCCCATCTCTTTAAGAATTTTCCAGTTTGTTGTGATCCACACAAAGGCTTTACTGTAGTCAATGAAGCAGAAGTAGATACTTTTTGGAATTCCCTAGCTTTCTCTATGATCCAGTGAATGTTGGCAGTTTAATCTCTGGTTGCTCTTCCTCTCTAAACCCAGCTTGGACATCTAGAAGTTCTTGGTTCTCATAATGCTGAAGCCTAGCATGCAAGATTTTAAGCATTGCCTTAGTAGCATGGGAGATGAGTGCAATTGTCTGATGGTTAGCACATCCTTTAGTACTACCCTTCTTGGGAATTGGTGTAGGATGATCTGAAGGTCATCCTTGATGCCCTCTTCTCCTGCTGTCTTCAATCTTTCCCAGCATCAGGGACTTTTCCAATGAGTCAGCTGTTTGCATTAGATGACCAAAATACTGAAGTTGCAGCTTCAGTATCAGTCCTTCCAAGAAGTGGGATGACCATTAGAGTACTATCTTTCTTGGGAAACTCCCAAGTCCTGTGGCCACTGCTGGATCTTCCAGATTTGCTGACATATTGAATGCAACATCTTGATGGCATCATCCTTTAGGGTTTTGAATAGTTCTACTGGAATTCTATCACATCCGCTAGCTTTATTAACAGCAGTCCTTCCTAAGGGCCACTTGACTTCACTCTCCAGAATGTCTGGCTCTGGGTGGCTGACCACACCATCATAGTAATCCGGTTAATTAAGATATTTTTTGTACAGTTCTTTTGTACAATTCTTCCATGTATTCTTTCCAACCCTTCTTGATCTCTTCAGCATCTACTAGGTCTCTACCATTTATGTCCTTTATTGCACGCATCTTTGGGTAAATCTTTGAAATCTCCCATTTTCCTGAAGAGATCTCTAGTCTTTCCCTTCTGTTGTTTTCTTCTAGTTTTATACACTGTTCATTGAAGAAGGCCTTCTTGTTTCTCCGTGTTGTTATTTGGAAATCTGCATTTAGTTGGATATACCTTTCTCTTTCTCCCTTGCTTTTCACTTCTCTTCTTTCTTTAGCTATATGTAAGCCTCCTCAGAGGGAAGGGCTTCCCTGATAGCTCAGTTGGTAAAGAATCTGCCTGTAATGCAGGAGACCCTGGTTTGATTCCTGTGTTGGGAAGATCCACTGGAGAAGGGAAAGGCTACCCACTCCAGTATTGTGGCCTGGAGAATTCCATGGACTGTATAGTCCATGGGGTTGCAAAGAGTCGGACACGACTGAGTGACTTTCACTTTTAGATAACCACTTTGCCTTCTTACTTTTCTTTTTCTTTGGGATGGTTTTATTTGCTGCCTCCTGTACAATATTACGAACTTCCATCCATAGTTCTTCAGGCACACTGCTTACAAGTTCTAACCCCTTGAATCTATTTATTACCTCTACTGCAAATTCATAGGGGATTTGATTTATGGCATACCTGGCTGGCCTAGTGGTTTTCCCTGCTTTCTTTAGTTGAAGCCTGTATTTTGCTATGAGATGCTGATGATCAGAGCCACAGTCAGCTTTAGGTCTTGTTTTTGCTGACTGTATAAAGCTTCTCCATCTTCAGCTACAAGAACGTAATCAATTGGATTTTGGTATTGACCATTTGGTGATGCCCATGTGTGAATTTGTCTCTGGTGTTGTTGAAAAAGGGTATTTGCTATGACCAATACATTCTCTTGGCAGAATTCAGTTAGCCTTTGTCCTGTTTCATTTTGTTCTCTGAGGCCAAACTTGCCTGTTACTCCAGGTATCTCTTGACTTCCTACTTTTGCATTCCAATCCCCAATGATGAATAGGACATCTTTTTTTGGTGTTAGTTCTAGGAGGTCTTCTAGTTCTTCATTGACCTGATCAACTTCAGCTTCTTCAGCATCAGTGGCAGGGGCATAGACTTGAATTTCTGTGATGTTGAACAGTTTGCCTTGGAAATGAACCAAGATCATTCTGTCATTTTTGAGATTGCAACTGAGTATTTCATTTCAGACTCTTTTGTTGATTATAATGGTTACTCCATTTCTTCCATGAGATTCTTGCCTACAGTAGTAGATATAATAGTCATCTAAATTAAATTTGCCCATTCCTGTCCATTTTAGTTCACTGATTCCTAAGATGTCGAAGTTTATTCTTACCATCTCCTGCTTGATCATGTCCAGTTTACCTTGATTCCTAGACCTAACATTCCAGGTTCCTATGCAATACTGTTCTTTGCAGCATCGGATTTTACTTTCATCACCAGACACATTCACAACTGAGCATCATTTCCGCTTTGGCCCAGCTGCTTCTTTCTTTCTGGGGCTGTTAGGAGTTCTCCTCTGCTCTTTCCAAGTAGCATATTGGACACCTTCAGACCTGAGAACTCATTTTTCAGTGTCATATCTTTCTGTCCTTTTATACAGTTCATGAGATTCTCACGACAAGTATACTGGGGTGGTTTGCCATTCCATCCTTCAATGGATCACATTTTGTCAGAACTCTCCGCTATGACCCATCTGTCTTGGGTGGCCCTACACAACATGGCTTATAGCTTCATCAAGTTACGAAGCCCCTGCTCCATGACAATGCAGTGATCCATGAAGGGGATATATTCCAGAAGAATCAGAAGCAGGATCTTGAAGAGATATTGGCACCTCTGTTTGTGACAGCATTATACAACTGCCAAGAGGTGGAAGCAGTCCACCATTCATCTGTAGACAGATGAATGAATAAAGAAAATGTGATATAAACATTCAGTGGGACTTCCCTGGTGGTCCAGTGGCTGAGAGTCCACCTACTGATGCGGAGATCACGGGTTCGATCCTTGCTCTGGGAAGATTCCACATACTTTGGGACAACTAAGCCTGGGGTGCCACAACTACCGAGTCAGTGCACCCTCGAACCTGTGCTCTACAGCAAGAGAAGGCACTGAAATAAGAAGCATGCACCACAGCAAAAAGTAGCCCTGCTTTCTGGAACTGGAGAAAGCCCTCGCATAGCAATGAAGACCCAGCACAGCCAAAATTAAGTAAATAAATAAATAAAAATTTTAAAAAGATCCTGCTTCTATCCTCCCAAATACATTAAAGAAAATACCATACAATGGGATATTATTCAGCCTTAAGAAAGAAGGAAATCCCATCATATGCTACAACGTGGACAAACTTTGAGGATATTATATTGAGTGAAATAAGCCAGTCACAAAAGGACAAATACTGTATGATTTCCCTTATATGAGACATCTAGAACAGTCAAAGTCATGGAAACAGAAAGTAAAATGCTGGTTGCCAGGGACTGAGGGGAAGGAGAAATGAGTTGTTTGATGGCTAAAGAATTTCAGTTTTACAAGATAAAACAATTTTAGAGATCCATTACAGAATAATGTGATCATGGTTAACATATTGAACCATACACTTAAAAATAGTTGACGGAAAGTTTTATATTATGCCAGTTTTTTGCCACAATTAAAAATTTAAAGAAGTAATTTTTAAAAGTTAACATGGTTACCATGGAAACAACTATGGGTATGATAGAAGGAGTGGTGAGTTGGGGTCAGTTAGAAGACTGAAGTTATAGACCTAGCCCTGCTGGTTCCTAGCTGTGTGACTGTGACCTTGGACTTGCATTTAACCTCTAAGTCACAGTGTCCTCCCTGATAAAATGGAGATCATGTCACTACTTCAAAGAGTTTTGCAGGTGATCATCTTACAATTTTTAAAATTGCACTATTTAATTTTCAGTGTTTATAAAAAGATGAGTTTTTCCAAAAAAACTCAAAGGAAAAAAAAGTTCTGCAGGGTTAAGTGAGACAGTGAGATGATGTCTGTGCAAGCTGGCAGGCCTAAAGCACGGCTAGTTGGTGTGATGATGGGTTTCTCTATTATCTGGCTTCCCCACTGTGGCATCTGGCCATCCCTGGACTTGGAAGGATGTTGAGGCACTGTGTGAGATAACTGAGCATCTCTCTTCCATTTGTCCTGCTATTTTCTTCAAATTCAAGATTACAGATTTTAAAAGTAGAGTGCCTAACCTGGTTGCTGTTCCTGTTACCAGCAATCATTTTTTTTTCCTGGCTGCACCAGGAAAAATCTTTGTTCCCCAATCAGGGATTGAACCTGCACTCTCTGCAGAGGAAACACAGAGTCTTAACCACTGGAACACCAGGGAAGTCACTCAACAACTGTTCTTACTGACTTCTCTCCAGGCAAGTTCTACCTGCCTCGCTTTTGTTATTTTAGTTAATCCAATCATCGAGTTGGAGAGATTAAATACAAGCATGAGGAAACAGAATTGCAATGCAAGATAGTGGGATAACTCCTAAGACTCTTAGAGTAGCTAGGACCCCTTCTTTGGGGAATGGAAGGAAGGGTTGGCATTTCTGGTGGGAGGAAACCTCATGAACAAAGTTTGGAGATAAAAATAGATGAGAAAAGTTTAAGGGACAAAGAGGATACAAGTATGCTTGAATTAATGAGCTTGAATGATGAGAAAGAGTTATAGATAATGGGAGAGACTTCAGTAGAAGCTGAGGGTATTGGATTTTGTGCAGTGACCAGTTTAGTCATTTCAGTTTGAGAGTGGGAGTTTGATCTGTTTAGTGTGGGTTTTAGACTAAAATTATTCTTGGACCTAATGCAATTACAATAAAATCTCGATAAGCTATTTAGGAGAGCTACAACATGATTCCAAAATTCAACTATGTAAGTCATCAGGTGAGAATAAGGAAGAAAAAGACTTAAAAGTCTAAGGAAAATGGACTTGTCATGACAATAAATGATGGTGGGAAAATTGGTTATTTATAAAAAATCAATTTAGGTTCTTATTTTATACCATATGCCAAAATTAATTCAAGTTCAATTAAAGGATATAGTAGGAGAGAGAAATAAAAATTAGAAGATAATGTTGATAAATGTCTACTTTCTGAATGAGAAAGGATATTTTGGACATCAGAATCTCCTGTATGCTGCTGGTGAGATTGTAAATTGGCACACACATTTAGGAAAGCAGTATGCCCCTATCTTGTTGAAGTTGAAGAGGACATACCCTTTGACCTGATGCCTCTTCTAGATATGCACACTGGAGAAACCACAGTACACAAGGAGATGTGCCCAGGAATGTTCACAGCACCGCTGTACAAGATATAAAATGCTGGGAAACAGTCCAAACATCACAAAATAAGAGGAATAAATGGCAGAACATTTGTAAGCAGAATGCTATATAGCAGGGAAAGTGAATGACCCAAAGCATCTCTATCAACGTGGTTAATATCATGTTGAGTGGATAATTATGTTACAGAAGATAATGTACAGTATAATACTAATTATATGCAATCCTAAAATATGAAAACTAAAGAGCCTCTGTGAAAGAGGAGAGTGAAAAGGCTGGTTTAAAACTCAACATTCAAAAAACTAAGATCATGGCATCTGGTCCCATCACTGCATGGCAAATAGATGGGGAAACAATGGAAACAGTGACAGACTGTATTTTCTGGGGCTCCAAAATCACTACAGATAGTGACTGCAGCCATGAAATTAAAAGATGGTTGCTCCTTGGAAGAAAAGCTATGACCAACCTAGATAGCATATTAAAAAGCAGAGACATTACTTTGCCAACCAAGGTCCATCTAATCAAAGCTATGGTTTTTCCATAGTATGGTTTTCCAGTAGTAATGTATGGATGTGAGAGTTGTACCATAAAAAAGCTGAGCGCTGAAGAATTGATGATTTTGAACTTGGTGTTGGATAAGACTCTTGAGAATCTCTTGGACTGCAAGGAGATTAATCCTAAATCAATCCTAAAGGAAATCAGTCTTGGATATTCATTGAAAGGACTGATGCTGAAGCTGAAGCTCCAATACTTTGGCCACCTGATGTGAAGAACTGACTCATTGGAAAAGACTCTGATGCTGGGAAAGATTGAAGGCGGGAAGAGAAGGGGACAACAGAGGATGAGATGGCTGGATAGCATCACCGACTCGATGGACATGAGTTTGAGCAAGCTCCGGGAGTTGGTGATGGACAGGGAAGCCTGGTGTGCTGCAGTCCATGGGGTTGCAAAGAGTTGGACACGTCTGAGTGACTGAACTGAATCGAAAATATGAAAAAATACTACATGATGTTTAGGGACATTTACTTAAATATGACATCATGAGAATAAAAGCCCCCCAGATTCAGGGTCATGGTAACCTCTGAAAAGAAAGGACATGATGGGAGACCATTACATAAGAGACTTCCACCATAATTTTTTTTTTTTGACCAAGTCATGAGGCATGTAGGATTTCAGTTCCCTGACCAGGAATTGAACCTGGACCCTCAGCAGTGAAAGCTTGGAGTCCTAACAACTGGATCACTGTTTAAGGGAATTCCCTAAAATGTTTTATTAAATAAAAGGTAAGATGATGCCTATTCTTTATAAAAATTAAAACAATATTTCAATATATAATTTAACCTTTACCATCTTCCTCTGAGCCATGCCCTCAAATATTCACTGTTAATAGTTCCAGGTATATTCTTCCAGATCTTTTCTAGATATCTATATATCTATTTATATATCAGGTTTTTCCTAATATAAATGGGGGACTACCTTATCTACAATTTTATGATTCTTGCTTTTTTCACTTACTGCCATAGACACCTTACCACATGAGTGCATATACATCTCCTTTATATTTAATAGCTACATAGTATTCCATAGTATGAATGTACCATAATTTATTTTACTGTCCCTCAACTGATACATATTTACGTTGTTTATATTTTTTTGTTATTAAAATTCTGCAATGAGTATCCCTGTAAACCTCAGGAGTGTTTTTGTTTGAATTATTTCCAGAGGGAGGAATTTTTAAGGCAAAGACTTTCTAAGAATTTATGCTTAGCAATGAAGGAAATCCCAAAGGAAACCTGGTATATTCCTGTATGTAAATCAGTATGTAAAAAATTCATATAAGTAGATCATAAAAGCATTAAAACTGTAATAGAAAAACAAGCAATGAACACTAACAAACAATTTGCAGGAAAATAAATATAAATGACTACTAAATATGGAAAATATTTTAACTATTCTAGCTCTATAATTAAAGAGATGAAAGTTATAATTAGTTTCAAATTTGGGACCTATCAACTCAGACAAGATAAGAAAGGGAGTAATAGTTTTGGCAATGTAGCAGAACTTAATCAAGTACTTAACGAATACTCTTCTCCCCAGACCATTAATTCCACTATTATAAATTTAATTTGAGGAAAAAAAAAATCAAAGATGTCATAAGCAGATAGTCATTGCATGTGTCTTGGGGTAATGGCTTCTTTTCTTTTTTTTCTTTCTCAGCACACATGGAGACAACAGAAAGCCTCATAGCTTTTTTTGTGCAACAATCCTCTGATGTCCTGACCACCGTTGACAGGACCAGACGTGGGGAGGACCTAGGTTGGACCAGAGTCCCTTCCCCAGGGAGTCTAGCCTAACTTCTGGATACTGTCTTAAATGGAGACAATGAAAGCATGAGACCTAGATCTGCCATTTTGCACCATGTAGCCTGGTCTTCGAAGAAAGTGCCTCTTTAATGAGAGAAAAAAAATAGAGTACAATCACAGCAAGGGACAGAGATAAAAAAAGACCTCAGGCTTTCCAGTCCTGCTGCTAGTCCCTGTCGGCTGAGGCTATATGTCCCCGCCCAGAATTTTAATAACAATTCATCCCTTTTCACACTGGCTAAATCCCTGATAAGGCTCCTGCTGCTCTTTTATTATTATTAATTATTTGTATTGAAGTATACACTTTGCTGTACAGTAAAGTGTATCAGTTATACATATACATATATCTACTCTTGTATTTTAAAAAGATTTATTTATTGATTTATTTTTTGACTGCGGTGGGTCTTCGTTGCTGCATGCGGGCTTTCTCTACCTGTGGCAGAAAAGTGGAGACTACTCACTAGCTGCAGCACACGAGCTTCTCATTGCGGTGGCTTCTCTTATTGTGGAGCATGGGCCCTAGAGAGCTGGCTCAGCAGTTGTGGTACATGGGCTTAGTTGCTCCGCTGCATGTGGGATCCTCCCAGACCAGGGATTGCATTGGTGTCCCTTGCATGGCAAGGTGAATTCTTAACCAGTGGACCACCATGGAAGCCCATGTCCACTCTTCTTTAGATTTCCCTCCCATTTAGGTCACCACAGAGCGTTGAACAGAATTCCCTATGTTATACAGTAAGTTCTCACTAGTTATCTGTTTTATACATAGCACTATGTATAAATCATCGAGAAGGCAATGGCACCCCACTCCAGTACTGTTGCCTGGAAAATCCCATGGATGGAGGAGCCTGGTAGGCTGCAGTCCATGGGGTCGCTAAGAGTCAGACGCAACTGAGCGACTTCACTTTCACTTTCCACTTTCATGCATTGCCTGGAGAATCCCAGGGATGGGGGAGCCTGGTGGGCTGCCGTCTATGGGGTCTCACAGAGTCAGACACGACTGAAGCGACTTAGCATGTATACGTCAATCTTAATCTCCTAATTCATCCCACCCTCCAGGCCCCTGCTGCTCTGACTCAAGAGAGAGAACCTAGATTCTACCTTGTTCTGCAATATCCCAGCACACAGAGAGTGAAGGGAAATGAGTATCCTAATTCCTAACTCTGAAGGTGGACTGGGGAAGAGGAGAAGGAATGGAAGGAAGAATTCAACATCAGTTGAGCACTTATTAATCAAATGAAAATAATTTATGTGACTCATTTGGATATTTCCTGGCTATAGCAAAGAATACTTTAAACAAACAACCAAACAAATAAAACGCTGAGCCAGGAATGAATGAGAGCTCTGAGCGTCACAATGTTTAGCTTATATACCACACCCTCTTTTTCCTTTATTTATTTTTTTCCATTTGCCTTTCCTGGTCACAAGGTTTTACACTGGACTCAGATGGGAGAAGGCAATGGCACCCCACTCCAGTACTGTTGCCTGGAAAATCCCATGGATGGAGGAGCCTGTTGGGCTACAATCCATGGGGTCGCTAAGAGTCAGACGCAACAGAGCGACTTCACTTTCACTTTCCACTTTCATACATTGGAGAAGGAAATGGCAACCCACTCCAGTGTTCTTGCCTGGAGAATACCAGGGACGGAGAAGCCTGATAGGCTGCAGTCCATGGGGTCGCACAGAGTCAGATACAACTGAAGCAACTTAGCAGCAGCAGCAGATGGTAAAGAAGCTGCCTCCAGTGAAGGAGACCTGGGTTTGGTCCCTGAGTCAGGAAGATCCCCTGAAGAAGGAAATGACACCCACTTCCAGTATTCTTGCCTGGGAAATCCCATGGACAGTGCAGCCTGTCCATGGTGGGCTACAGTCCATGGGGTTGCAGACAATCCAACAAGTTTGAGTGACTAAAACTTCCCTTTTCACTTCACTGGGCTCCCATAATAATTAACTCTTGATCATAACTTCCTGTAATACACTAGAGTAATATTACTTACTATATCTTATTCATATTTGAATTTCCTTTGAGCACAGAGTAGTTACTTAAATATTTGGAATGAATGCACAAAGGAATGATTAAGTAAAATGATAGAAATTTGGTTAGGAACGTTCTCTGATATTAAGTGTTTGAAAGGCTTATTGAAAATGTACTGACTTTGATGATGATAATGATTTCTCTTGAAGCTAAGCATTTGCTCCCATCTGCTTCCAAAGCCAGTGACTTTTAGTTATGTTTAACTTTTCCTCTCTAAAGGTCAACACAGCTGGAATTTTATATTTTGAATGAGTCTCTTCCAATGCTTGTTCTTCAAAAATACTTTTTCATAAATAGTTTGTTCCAGTTGCCAACTGATTTGTTAAGCGGGTCACTAACCATCCAAATCTGAGAATATAAGCTTTACTGACTTTGAAACCCATCAGACAGAACGTTTTTAAATATTAGAGGTGGCTGCTGCCATTGTCCCTGTTTCAAAGCTCTTTAAGACTAAGATCTCCAAAGCAGATCTCTTCAATAAGAAGGTTGATTTGGAGCCACACTGCAACCTTACTCCACCAGCAAAGTGCACTTCTCACCAAAGACAGAATGGGGCTTCTTTGTTGTTTTGGAAAAAGGCTTGACTATCAAGGGAAATGAGTGAGAAAGTTTTCATGTTTTCTATATATTCTATAAAGCACTATATACAAACCAGATTGTATAGACCATTTCCCAGGGGAGACAGGCAGTAAAACAATGAATTTCAATGCCTGTCTTCTAGTCTTAACTCCTGCCCAAATTCTGACACTTACTAGTTGCATGATTTTTGAAAAGAAACAAAACGTTTCTGTGCCTTAATTTCTGTCTCTGTAGAATAGGATAAAAGTACTTGCATTAACAGGTTATTTTAAGAATTAAGAGAATACATGTAAAATGTCTGCTGTAATTCCTCGCTTATAGGGTGGGAGTTCACATTGATGATGATGATGGAAGACTTGATCCATTGTTTATACCATTTTTTTTTTTCTATATGACATTGTATAGGATATTTGATCTCTGTGTCTTATTAGTCTTTCCTTCTGTAAGATGGAGAAAATAGTAGCCTTGTATTCAATTACTTGGCCATATCATTAGCAAACAAGGATTTAAAAATAGAGGTAACTTGGTACAGTGTGAAAAGGCCTGGGCCCTGGAAGAACTGGATACAAATTGTGGTTCTACTAGTTACTAGCTATGTGGAACTGGACAACTTCCCCATCTCATCTTTCCATATTTATAAAAAATGTCCATATTTATAAAATGGAAATAATATACATCTACAGAGATAGGATTCAAATTAAGTAGTGCACAGGAAAGTGAGCTAAATTGCTATGCATGTGTTTGCAGTTATCATTACCAATACCATACAAGATTGATTATATTGTCCTTATTGTTGTTTTGATAACAGTGTATTCAGATTTAAGTTCTCACCCTCTTGGTTGTCTTGCCCATTGATAACATTTTAGCAGTGATTTACCTCCTGTTCATAGGTTTTACCCAATTTTATTGATCTCTGAGAAGTAATGCTTGCTCTCTACGATAGGTAAGAATCCTGGATGCAACATTCAAACATAGGCTACACTTTCTAAAATATGGTCTGGTGTCTTAAGTGATACAGTAAAAATAACCTACTGAAAAGCAGCAGTTTGCTAAGAATAAAGCTTATTTTCGTGTTTGGTAGGTCACTGCACTTTCTCCTCAGGTAGATGTATTCTAAGGAAACTTAACTCTGTAGGTGTAATTCTTAAAGATATCTGCTTTGAATTTTAGAAATAAAACCCAACAAATAAATTTGATTTGGTAAATTACATTATGAAAGAATTTCTGGCAAGTTCACTTTAAATAATTTTCTCTCATGCATCAGATCAGAGTTCACCTAAAGATTTCATCCCATAGAAAACCCAAGATTCAGGGCCTAAAGAGTAAATTGAGGCTTGGAGAGGTTAAATAACTTGGCCTTGCATTATTAGTCAGGATTCTTTTGGGTGTAAGTTATAGAAATTCAATATCAAAGTAGCTTAAACAAGATAGACTTCATTGAATCACACAACAGAAATTAGTTTCTGACATAGCTGAATTCAGCAGCTCCAATCAGGTGGTTAAAACTCAGCATTTGCCAGTGTTTTCCCCACAGTACTGGCTCCTTCCAGGCTGGAGGAGAGGAACGGAGATGGTCAGAAGTAGCTCCAACTTACATCATTTCTATGGTTTATGATCCAAAAGAAAGAGAGGCATCGCTCTCAGTTTTCACAGAGCAAATCTTGTGGAAGATCCAGGTGATCCCCTTGGGTTGTGTACCCATCTCTCATGGTTAACAGTTCCACCAAGACCACATGAAGTGAGGAGTGTCATCCTCAAAGGAAAAGCGGGTTTGGATGGGAAGCCAATATCCACCACACCAAGGCTAGGCTATTGCTAGAAACAGGCCTAGGACCTCAGTCTTAGTGCTGTTCTGAAGGTTACAAGGAGAAAGAAACTAGGTAAGCTTAGAGCAAAATAGTTTACACCTCTTTTAAAGGTATATAAATTAGAAATGAACATAAAGCTCTGAAATGATGTTAAATCAAATGATCATTTTTTATTACTTTCAAAAGTATGCAGATATTGTACAATGCAAATCCCTGTTATTGCTAATGAATGCTGCCAAACGCACATGATAATTTAGTGTGGAAATGGATTGAAAAGCATGTGGCTCATTTCCTTGCTCCTTGTTTTCTTTTTATCACAGAAGGGCATTTCAGAATATAATTTTAGCGGGGAAAAAAGACAAAACCTCTTAAAGGACAATTTCTAAATGGACAAAAAGTATTGAAATGTGAAGACAGTGGATGATTATGGTAATGACTGGTATTTATTGAACAGTTAACATGTGTCAGGCACTATAGTAAGTGCACTCATGAATGCATGCTAAGTCACTTTAGTTGTGGTCTGACTCTTTGCCATCCTATGGACTATAGCCTACCAGGCTTCTCTGTCCCTGGAATTCTCCAGGCAAGAATACTGTAGTGGGTTGCCATGCCCTCCTCCAGAGGATCTTCCCAACCCAGGGATCGAATCCATGATTCTTAAGTGTCCTGCATTGGCAGCCGGGTTCTTTACAATAGTGACGCCTGGGAAGCCCATAGTAGGTGCATCGTTGTTCAGTCCCTCAATTGTGTCTGACTCTTTAAGACCCTGTAGACTGCAGCACACCAGGCTTCCCTGTCCTTTATCATCTCCAAGTTTGCTCAAACTCATGTCCACTGAGTCAGTAATGCCATCCAACCATCTCATCCTCTGTTGCCCCCTTCTCCTTTCAATCTTTTCCAGCACCAGGGTCTTTTCCAATGAGTCAGCTCTTTGCACCTGGTGGCCAAAGTATTGGAGCTTTAGCATCAGACCTTCCAATGAATATTTAGGGTTGATTTCCTTTAGGATTGACTGGTCTGATCTTGCAGTCCAAGGGACTTTCAAGAGTCTTCTCCAACACCACAGCTCGAAAGCATCAATTATTTGGCACTCAACCTTCTTTATGGTCCAACTCTCACATCCATACATGAATGACTACTGGAAAAGTCATAGCTTTGACTATATGGATCTTTGTTGGCAAAGTGATGTCTCTGTTTTTTAATACACTGTCTAGGATTGTCATAGATTTTCTTCCAAGGAGCAAGCGTCTTTTAATTTCAAGGCTATAGTCACCATCCACAGTGATTTTGGAGCCCAAGAAAATAAAGTCTCTCACTGTTTCCATTGTTTCTCCATCTATTTGCCATGAAGTGATGGGACCGGATGCCATGATCTTTGTTTTTTGAAAAGTGAACATGAAAGTCACTCAGTCGTGTCCAACTCTTCGTAACCCCATGGACTATACAGTCCGTGGAATTCTCCCGGCCAGAATACTGGAGTAGGTAGCCTTTCCCATCTCCCGGGGATCTTCCCAACCCAGGAATGGAACCCAAGTCTCCTGCATTGCAGGCGGATTCTTTCCAGCTGTGCCACAGGCAAACCCATTTTGAGCTTTAAGCCAGCTTTTTCACTCTGCTCTTTCACCTTCATCACGAGGCTCCTTAGTTTCTCTTTGCTTTCTGCCATTAGGGTAGTGTCATTTGCATATCTGAGGTTATTGATACTTCTCCCGGCAATCTTGACTCCAGCTTGTGTTTTATCCTGCCCAGTATTTTGCATGATGTACTTTGCATATAAGTTAAAAGAGCAGGGTGACAATATACAGCCTGATGTACTCCTTTCCCAATTTTGAACCAGTCTGTTGTTCCATGTCTGGTTCTAACTGCTGCTTCTTGACCTGCATACAGGTTTCTCGGTAGGCAGGTAAGGTGGTCCGGTATTCCCTTCTCTTGAAGAATTTTCCACAGTTTGTTGTGATCCACACAGTCAAGTGCTTTAGCATAGTCAATGAAGCAGAAGTAGATGGTTTTCTGGAATTTTCTTGCTTTTTGTATGATCGGGTGGATGTTGGCAACTTAATCTTTGGTTCCTCTGCGTTTTCTAAATCCAGCTTGAACATCTGAAGTTCTTGGTTCATGTACTGTTGAAGCCTAGCTTGGAGGATTTTGAGCATGATCTTGCTAGCATGTGAAATGAGTGCAATTGTGTGGTAGTTTGAATATTCTTTGGCATTACCCTTCTTTGGGGTTGGAATGAAAACTGACTTTTTCCAGTCCTGTGGTCACTGCTGAGTTTTCCAAATTTGCTGGCATATTGAGTGCAGCACTTTAACCTTTGAAATAGCTCAGCTGGAATTCCATCACCTCCACTAGCTTTGTTCCTGGTGATGCTTCCTAAGGCCCACTTAACTTCGCATTCCAGGATGTCTGGCCCTAGGTGAGTGATCACACCATCGTGGTTATCCGGGTCATTGAGATCTCTTTTGTATAACCTTATTTAAATCTGATGACTATCCTGAGTTAGGAAGTATTCTTCTGTTCATTTACAGGCCAGGAAACCCAGGCTGTGAAGAGTGAGAAATCTGGCCCAGTTGCTAGCTCTTGGCACTGGAATTCTACTTTGAGTATAGTATCTGATTCCAGAGTCTGTGTTCTCATCATTATGATTATAATTAGTTACAAATTTAGTCCATTTTTTGTGGCTTCCTTGGTGGCTCAGATGGTAAAGAAACTGCCTGCCATGCAAGATATGGGATTGATGCCTGGGTGGGGAAGATCCCCTGGGGAAATGAATAGCTACCCACTCCAGTATTTTGCCTGGAGAATTCCATGGACAGAGGAGCCTGGCAGGCTCCATGGGGTTGCAAAGAATTGGAGGCAACTGAGCAGGCACACACATTAGTCCATTTAATTGTATATAAGTTGACTATTTTACCAGCAAAATTATTGCTTGTAGTACATTTGTCTTTTAGCCTATGTGAAAGAAAATGCACTTGAAGCATAGGCTTTCTCGTTCCCTGTTTTTCCCCCCTTTTTTGTTAAATTTCCTTCCCCATCAGCAACATAGGGTCCCTCTTCCTGTTTGATGCATTAGTGACCTAGGACTTCTCACTGCTAGGAATGGAACTGGAACAGCTAAATGTTTTAAATCTCAAGCTATAATTATACACATTAATCACATGAAAAGCCATGCATAACCTATGACTTTTGAGGTATATCTGAAAACGCAACTGCACTGTTTAAATTGTGACCCAAGAAAATGTCAGTGCTGAGGGTGTTTCCTGTGTAGGTAAATGTTGTAGTACCAAATTTTCTTGCCTATGTATCTGTATATATAATACTTTTATTGCTTTTCTAAGACAGCAGCTCTTGTCTCAGGCTTTTTCACTATTCTTCACTCTTAGCTCACAACCAGCTTCATGTACCCTCTACCCCCACTCACAAATTGGGTTTGTGCACCTCTGATGGTACTTATGCTGATAAGATGACACCTCTGATGGTGTCATCTTATCAGCAGAAGTCTTTGTCTCCTGTGGTGGTAGTGTAGTCACTCAGTTGTGTCTGATTCTTTGGGACCCACAGACTGTAACCCTCAAGGTTCCTCTGTCCATGGGATTCTCCCAGCAAGAATACTGGAGTGGGTTGCCATTTCCTTCTCCAGGGGGTCTTCCTCACGCAGTGATTGGACTTGAAGACATGTGTCCCCTGCAATTGGCAGTAGGGTTCTTTACCACTGAGCCACCATGGAAGCCCTTTCCTCCTATACTTGTTGATAATTGTTTTGATGATACTTCTGCTTATTATCTTAACCCTTCTTTAGTTCACCAGAAGATGATAGTTTATGTCTTCCAGTCTCATCACATGGTCAACTCACTAGTAGATTCACGGTAAGCTCAGCCTTGGTCTGGGAACTGAATGCTTTCATCTGATACAATGAACAGTGTTTTGTCACTTGATGGCTTCCCAGACAACTATAATGTATTTCTTCATTGTTGTTTGTTTTTATATTTTTGTGTAGAGTAGACGTCTCCAAACTTTTTTGATCATTCATTCCCATCAGCATATTTTTGGGAAGCAATTATTAACTGCATATATGTATATTTATTTATAAAGTGTATACATATGCTACCAGCATTAGCTAATAACTCAATTATATGTTCAGGATGAAGTTCACTGTTAATGACAGTGGATATAAATCCACATTCAGAATCTTCTTGATGAGTTTGGTATTTTTTCAAGCCAAAATTTGGTTGAATTTATTATATTAATTTTGAAATGTAGCTGCCAAAAAACCTGATACTAGAAGATGTGTCAGTTCTGCCATTTGCTTGTTTTCCTGTGGTTTCATTGCAAAGAACCCTGTAAAGCAGCTTGGATATTTTCTATGGATTAGTTAGGAAATGACAACCCACTTCAGTATTCTTGCCTGGGAAATCCCATGAACAGAGGCAGGCTACAGTTCTTGGGGTCACAACGAGTCAGATATGACTGAGCGGCTGAGCTCAATCATGAGTTTCATTAAACCTAGGTAATATATTCAGTAACTTCTCTTAACTGAACCGAGCAAACTGCAATAAGTCATTACATGTTGACAGAGATTTGACTGAGTGGGACTACCACTGCCAACCCTTGAAAATGCGTAACTCCCACTTTTCCTTGAGGACCTCTCCTGTGCTGTTCTAGGCCAAGAGATCATTCCATGGACTGGGTGCAGGATCACTCATTATATATATGTAAAATATTATGTAGAATATTAGTTTTCTTTTTTGATTAGAACTAGGCATAAAGACGGAGAAGGCAATGGCACCCCACTCCAGTACTCTTGCCTGGAAAATCCCATGGATGGAGGAGCCTGGTAGGCTGCAGTCCATGGGGTTGCTAAGAGTCGGACCCGACTGAGCGACTTCACTTTCCCTTTTCACGTTCATGCATTGGAGAAGGAAATGGCACCCCACTCCAGTGTTTTTGCCTGGAGAATCCCAGGGACGGGGGAGCCTGGTGGGCTGCTGTCTATGGGGTCGCACAGAGTCGGACACGACTGAAGCGACTTAGCAGCACCAGCAGCAGGCATAAAGAGATGTCCCCATACTTTCTTCTCCTGCAACCCAAATGGACTGGGTTGACTTTAAAAATAGTCACAATCTAAAAGTTCAGAGTTATATTTTATTTGGTGGGAATTTTTAGGACTTTAAGCCCAGGGAAACAGCATCTCAAGCGACCCTGAGAGAGCTGCTCCGAGGGTCAGGGGGAGGAGTCAGGTTATATAGAAGTTTCCAACAATGAGCAGGTGGTTTAAACATTAAAAGATTATTGTTAATTAAGGAAAACCAGGTATCTCATGAGTTTGAGTAAACTCTGGGAGTTGGTGATGGACAGGGAGGCCTGGAGGGCTGCAGTCCATGGGGTGGCAAAGAGTCGGACACGACTAAGCAACTGAACTGAACTGAGGATATCTCAAGGAATTTAGTGCTTTTCTATATATAGGAAGATGCAAGAGTCTAGGTTCACTGAAATCACTTCTTTCATTTACATCTCAGCTATCTGGGGCCAGTATTCTGCATTTTTCACATCTTCACTGCACCCCTCATCTGCCCTGCCCCTCCCCCACCACCAGCTCCTCAGTGCTCATCTAGGGAATGACTGCAGCCTGAGGGCTTCCTGGGGGCCCTCCCAGCTCAGAAATTCACATTTGGAGAGCCAAAATAGCTGATGGTTGTGACTCCATGCTTTATTGATATGACAGGAAATACTCCATTTCTCAACTGCTTTGTACTTGGCTGGAATATACATACCCCTTGGATGCTTGGATCTCCTTTAGAAACTATCAGTTCAAGGAACAATCTCTCACATAGGCAAGGATTTTTCCATTTAAAAAGACCTACTCATTTCAGTTACTCAGCCATTTTATAGAAAGCGAGAGTTTTGAAATGAATTGTCTTTATAGAGATCCATAATTTGCAAGCAAAATCCCCACTCTACAAAATGTGAAATATTCTAAGCAACAGCTGTGAGCATTTCAAACAAGCACTACTCTTTGACAGTTCAATTGTTGCCAAGGGAAACTGAGTTGGTTTTAAAATCTTCTCTGGTTTAAATTCTACATTTACCCTTAATCAGAAATTGAGCAAAGAAGTACTGCATGGCTGGGACACTGAATTTTTCATGAAGACTGGTATGGGAAATTGAGATGTGGAAATGCAAGTTGCTTGAAGGTGGGAGGGAGACTGGTATTCTAGCCAGTTTTATAATGCTTAGGGGAGATGGAACTTTTCAGAGCAAACACAGACACCACCTATAGTGGCCAATCATCTGGAGCCAGTAGGGGAAGCCCGCTTCCGTCTAAGAGCACCAACATTTTCGGCTTCCTATATCACTTAAAATTTTTTTTAATGACAAATTTTTTTTTCATTCAAGACTCATTTCTGGGGATATGCATAGAAATTTGCAACGCTTGAGTGTTAAACAACACAAACAAGAGAAATAAAAGCATTTCTTTTTCCTGCTGTTAGTTGTATGCATGGTACAGTTTTACTTACATGGAAAACACGATATAATGCCAAGTGGAAAAATTAAAAGTCTACAGAACGGAATAGACAAATTTTAAGGAAGAAAATGCTGGAGAGAAGCACATCAAAATGCGAACAGTGGTTGTCCCTGGGTTCAATGATTATAAATGCTATTTTTTTTTTTTTCATTTTCCAAGTTTTGAACATTTGGTACCTTGGCATTTGTACTTAAGAGTTTTTTTTTTTTTTTTCACCCTCTCAAAAGACAAATGTAGCATGCAGTTGAATAGAGCAACGGTTCAAGAATATTATCTGGTAATGCACCACGTCGCCTGTTCAGTCACTCAGTCGTGTCCGACTCTTTGAGACCCCTTGGACTTCACCACTTGGCCTAGGGCTCACTAAGAATGCAACCATTTCTCTAAATATTTAATCACTTGTTCCAGCTAGAGTTAAGTGAAGCCTTCGCCACAAACTCTTTCGGATCCAACTTGCTAATTAAAAGCTCCCAAACTCCCACAGTTTGGAGCTGGATTTCCCTGAGCTCCGTGCAGCGGGTGAGCCCAAGCGGCGGTTCTCAGTAAATGATCTCGGGGCTTAGAGACAGCGTTCCCACCTGCGCCCGCCACACCGACCTGGCCCCAACCAGGCTTGCAGCAGCTCCAGAGAGCTGACATTCAAAACAGAGGTTCAGGAAAAAGGAGACGAGGACGAGAGAGAATTCGAAGCGATATCCAACCCTTGGCCGGGCCCCAGGGGTTCGGATTTCGGTGCCAGGCCTCCCACAAGGTGGAGCGGAGAGCGACTGCTGGGGGTTTACGGCCGCGAGCCGCGAAGGGCCCATTTACACGAGCAGCGGCGCTGGTTCCCGTCGCGAGTGGACTACTCGAGCCCAGAAGGGCCAGTCTCGCGGCTGAAAAGGGCGGAATCGAGGGCCGGGAATTACCCGACCCTTGCCCTCGGAATCCTCAAGCTGCAGACGACCGCCGCCCAGAGGTTCCGCACTGCACAGAAACCCTTCGTATTTTTGTCCGCTGCACACCTCCCGAGCTTTAGCAGCTCCAGTTAGGCCTAGTCGCTGCAGCAGCTCTTTTCCTCGGCCTACCCTACTGCTTGGCGGAAGCGGCGGCAGCGCGGCCTGAGAACGCGGCTGCATCCGGGTTCCTCTCACCTTAGTCCAATCCTCGGTCTCCTCTCTTCCCACCCTCATGTTTCTCCGCCCACCCCCCGCCGCCAATCCGCGATCGGCTCTCAGCCGAACATGCTGACAGGGGAGTGAAGGCGGACACCGACCAATGAGGCCTTGCTTCCCGTTTGAAGTTTCCAGTGAGTGGGCGCCGGAGGCGGGCGCTGTTGGCGAGAAGGTTCGGTTGCGCGTGTGCCATGGACTCAGCCGCCCGGTGATATTGACAATAGGAGAGAGAAAGGGGCATTGACGGGGACCCACCGCGGGTACCGAACGGAGGCTCTGGCAGCGGCGGCTCCAGCCCCAGCGACTCCTCCTCTTTCTCTTTCCTTCTGCTGCCGCTGCGGCTTCAGTCTTCCTCCCTCCCTTCCCCCCTCCCCTCGTCGTCGCTTCTGCCGCCGGGTCCGAGGCAACGAGCAGAGGCGCCGCCCGCCGGGAATGTGAGCGAGGAGCCACCGGCGGAGCCGCAACGGGGTCGGTGCCGATTTGATGGGACGGGCCCGCGGGGGAGGATCGTGAGGCCGCCGCCGCCGCCGGAGCGCTGTGAGGCCTAGAGGCGCCGCCGCCGCGGAACCGGAGGGACGCCGCGCCGGACAGCCGTCGCCCCGGGCTCCCTGCCGCTGTCCGGACCTCCCCCTGCACGTCCCTGTCCCGCCACCCGCCCCCGCTGCGGCCCTCTCTCCCGTCTCCCGCCCCTCCGAAACCACAGATCATCTTTGGATTCTTCTCCAGAAGCTTCAAGGTAACTTCGTCCCTCCAGCCCCGGGGCTTGTCTGCTTCCTTTCCTCCTTGCTTGCCTCTTCCCTGTCCTCCTGGAGAACCCGCAGGGCACCGGACTTGGGAAAGGCCTGGCCCGAGCTGGCGAGGGGTGCGGTGGGATGAGGTGCGGGAGAGGGAGCGCCGGTCCCACTTGTCTGATTTACCTGCAATTGCTTCTGATGTTGTCTCTCGTTCTGTTTGCCCCCTCCCCCCTTTTTCTCCACCTTCCGGCACTGGAGGCGTATTCTTGTCCCCCTTTATCCACTGACGGAGGCGGAGGGGGGAGGAAAGGGGGATTGGTGTAGTGAGAAGGATTCTGTAGCAGCTTAGCTTCTCCAGGGCTTCGGGTGGTGGGGGGATGGGGTGGGTGGGAGCAAAGGGAGTATGTGAGCATCCCTACAGACCAACCCCTTGTCTGTCTTTCTCCTCCACCCCAGCACCCCCTTTGGATTATCCTGAGCTTTGGAAATGCCCTATGCCTGCTGCTCAGAGGATGATAAAGCTTGGGCGCTCTAGTTCGGGGCGAAACCTGTTTCCCCGGGCTTTGCACCGACCCGCTGCTACTGCACGTTCAGTTCTGCAGCGCTTCAGGGTTGAGATCCTTGACGTTTATCCTGGGCTGCGGGCATAAGGGTCAAGTGATTTAAAAAAAAATTTTTTTTTTTTGGTACCAGTAACTTATCTGTAAGATGAGACGTGAAGAATAAAGGGGAGACAAAATGAGTGATGGAGGAACAGGATTTACGGAAATTTTGTGTTGTGAGGGTTACGTGTAATCTAAATAACTCACATACCAGATTGGAAAAGAAAGCTGCCCCTAAATTTACAACATACAAATGTGTTGTGGAGCTTCTTGTAGATGCAGTCATTATGAATTTTTAAGTGACCTTACTTCTACAGTCATTCATGCTTTGCAATTATCTATCACATTGTATTTGAGGCTAAATTAGATTGCTAAAAACCTTTTTTTTTTAAAAAAGAGCCAAACGGGACTTCAGCATCCCAAACCTCAGCACTGTAAGGTTTTGTTTGTTCTTGGTTTCTGTTTTTGTTATTTTTGCTCTGTCAGAATCCAGCTAATCCAGGTAACTTTTTATTCTCACACGTTCAGAAAGAAACTCCCTTACTCTTTTATTTCGAGGTTAAAAGCCACTCATGTTATGTAGGGATGCCAGGTGAGTGATTGCATTTCAGCGTTTCCACTATGTGTCTTATTTCTATTCAAGACTGCCATTCATTTTACATGGGGCATGGTGGAGCCTGGGTGCCATGGAAATAAGGGCATCTGTTTAAATTGGTGAATGAAACTGAGCTTAATGCTTGTTACTTTTAGGAAATAGCCTTCATTTTAATAGTTTGAGAAGGTTAAAAAAAATCTCAAGGAACTGTTCTGTTCCATTAGTTTGATGGAATGAAAATTAATATTTGATGATGAACTTCAAGGGAACTCAACTTTGTTGTCTAAGTAGGCTGTGACTTTAGGTTTTTACGTCAATTTTGGTGCACGATTTCATCATAGTTTTTAAGCTTTAGTAACATCAGATGGCTTCTTTGAAAAAGATGACTTCTTTGAAATGATTTTAATTATGCCCTTTATGTGTTCTGTTTAATCTAGCCTGTCTTCATTGGTGGTATGGTGTCGTTTATTTTAGCTAGCACATTGCATTAAAAAGACATGCCTTGTTAGTTCAGAAATTGTAAATTTCACCTTGCTGTGATCCATTGGTGTAGATTCTTGAAGTACCATAAGGATTTCAACTCTAGAGCCCATTCATAATATTAAATATCTTGGGAAAATGTATCGATGGAAGTTTTCCAGTTGCAGAATAGCTCCAAAATTAATTTAGGATCTCAAGATGAGAAGAGCTGTGCAGTTAAAAAATGAGTACATGGCTTAGAAGAATTTTTTCAGGTATAAATGAACATCTTTACTGCAATATTACAATATTGTTTATATAGTACTTAAATTCTATTTTCCACCAAGTTTTTCTGTTTTCCCATTGAATATAGAACTGTTAATTGATTTTATTTGCTTTTTTTCCCCCCATATTCCCATTTTCAAAAAAAGTGTGTGAGAATTTTAGAATTTGTGTAACACACTTGTTTGCTTCCACCTTGGGGGTGTGTGGATGATACTTCTTTCTCTTCAGTAGGGATATGTCCTCAGCACCAACTACTCCTCCATCAGTGGATAAAGTAGACGGATTTTCTCGGAAGTCCGTCAGAAAAGCCAGACAGAAGAGGTCGCAAAGTTCCTCACAGTTTAGGTCTCAAGGCAAGCCTATTGAGTTAACACCTCTGCCGCTGCTAAAAGGTAAGGCTCATGACCAGGTGTGGATTCCTTTTCAATTCATCTTTTTATATCTGTATATAATTTTCTTTTTGTAAGTTCCATATTTGTTAAAATTCTATGTTGCAAGTTGAAGGACATGTTTTAGACAAGTCACTCCCCCTTTTTAGAGGGCTCAGTTGAACCTAAATAAATAGCCATGGACAGATGAAAAAAAACTTATTATCAGGAGTATCTCTAACATTGATAAGTAGAAAAACTGAACGCCACAGAAACTTTAAGATGTCTGGGTCTGTGTTTTTCTTTTTTTTTTCTGTTGAGATTTAGATGTATACATTGTATGCAATGACACCTATAAATTGTACAGTCTTAATCACAGGAAGTAGTAGAGGATATGGGACCGTTAATTTAAATATAGAAAATGATACTTGAAATAATTCATTTTTTTAAAATTGAGAAAAAATGGTCAGTAATTGATGACATGCATTCTTGTTTTCAGATAGTACAAACAGGAAATGGATTTGATGATCATTCTTGTTTGTGGAATTAATTATGGATAAGTTCTTATGAGAACTGTTTTTTTTCTAAATTGGACTTTATTCTCAAAGGAAATAAAAAAACTTGGTTTCCTTTAAGCTCAAAGGAAAGAAAAAACTTGGTTGCTAGTTAGTGAACATTTATTTCTATAATGATTTGTGAAATTGTTTCAAAGGTATTATAAGAAAGTTATCATAAGAAAAGCTGGAGTGTGACTAGAAAATGTAGCGGAGGATATTTCAAGCTTCTGTTTTTCCCACATGAATTTATGCTTATGTTTTTCCCAGTGTAAACTTGAAGTTGGTGGAGATGAAATGAATATTTATTACTGTAGAGATGATATATCTACAGTTAATGAAGATGAGCTCATATGAGTTTGGTGGAGAAAATTTTTGACTAAAGATTTTGCTGGTAAAAATGAAAATAGTCTTTGTAAGACTTTGAAAGAAAAATGAAAGAAAAACTTGCTAGGGATAAAAGTAGCCATGCTTGAACTACAAAGTTGGGAGGTATATTGGGTTTTTTATTAATTTATTTTCTCTGAAATGGACAGCTGATAACTACTATCATCTCTGTTTGGCAAAGGACTTTATTTGGCGGAAGCAGTTTAAACTTTTTTAGAACAGATTTAAACTTTGTTATATTAATTTCTTGGGGTCCATGGTAAACATTTAAATTGGAATTTAACTGACCACTCAGAGCCATGATGTTGGTTTTGTGCGTAGTGAAAGAGGCATGCATGAGGCAGATTTGGCTCATGTTTCAACACTTTGCTGTTGCTTACCTTATTTAAAAAAATGTGGTAAAATATATATAACATAATATTGATCACTTTGCCTATTTTAAAGTATGCATTAAGCATGGCATTTACCTTTGCATTGTGAAAGCATCCGTCCCCACCTCTCATCTCCAGGACTTTTTCATCTTTCCCCAACTGAAATCCTGTGTCCATTAAATAAATACTGCCTCCCCGTTACCTCTGCCCCTAACCTCTTTGTAGCCATCATTCTACTTTCTGTCTATGAATTTGAATACTTTAGGTATCTTGTATAAGTGGAATCCTACAATATTTGTCTCTCTTGTGGTTGGCTTGTCTTGCTTAGTGTAATGTCCTGAAGATTCATCCATGTTGTAGCACGTGACAGAATTTCTTTCCTTTTTAAGGCTGATTAATATTCCATCACACACACACACACACACACACACACACACACACTCATGCACACAAAACTCATCTTTTTCCGCCTTTTGGTTATTGAGAATAATGCTGCTATGAACATGGGTGTATAAATATCTGTTTGAGTCCCTGCTTTCACTTCTTTTGGGTATATACCCAGAAGTGGAACTACTAGGTCATATGTTTAATTTTTTGAGTAATTGCCATGCTCTTTTCCACAGCAGCTGCACCATTTTACATTCCTACCAGCAGTGCCCAAGGCTTCTTCCAATTTCTGCACATTCTCACTGACACTTGTTCTTTTCTTTTTTTGATAATAGCAATCATAATGTGCATGAAGTGGTAGTTCATTGTGGTTTTTATTTCCCTAATTATTAGTGACACTGAACATCTTTTCATGTGTTTATTGGCTATTTGTATTTCTTTTTCCTATATTTTAAACGTAGTCCGGTAGTACTGAAAAATTTCCAAGATTTCTGCTCTCCAAAAATGTGATTTTTGTGAACTTGTATATTTTGCCAGCATAGGAGCATTGGAGAGCAACAAGATCATATAATACGAGATACATCTGCAAGCTTAATTCCAGACAGACTAAAAGTGATTCTTGTGTAATAAGCACGTTTTGGGAAAATATTTAGGAAGCATTCCATAAGTTAGATTTCCATATCTGTAGAATAACAAAGAAGTAACAGTCATGTACAGACTTGAGAAATGTGTGTATGTTCTTGATTATAGTGAATGTAGAGAGTTTGTTGAATGACATTTGTTGTCCTTACAATGGATTGACTTTTGTTTGTGTGCCTTCTTACAACTTTAGGAAGTGGTTTATGAACATAATGAAAATGTAAGATGAATTTCTTTTCTTTTTTTGCCATTTCCTTAGGAAAAACCAGAATAAATTATACATGCATGCCAAAGGCTAGCTACTGATTTAATTTTCTATAGAATTGTTTTGACTAACTTGGAAGGCTTGAGTTAATTTTATTTGGGGGTGCAGTATAAAGTACAGTTGAATTTTGGGGGTTGCTTTAAAGAATAAAGTAAAAACATGTCCTTAAGGTCTTTAATTTTAGGGGAGTTTGAAAATGGAAATTGTATAAACATTGTAATTTTGTAACATTTTTAACATATACTTTTTGAAAGCTCAAAAATTAGGTATTCATTAATGATCACTTATTTTGTGTGTTTGCCCTATAAAAATGTTTATTATAGACATCATAGTATTTGACTGTAACTCAGTCAAATAAGTAACACTACCATTATTGCTTAGCATTTTTAAAAGTCTCTTTATTTGCAGAACTGTAATAAAGTGAAAGGAAAGTTTCATCTCTTTTGCTCTTTTTCTAATAGGTGGGGTTTTGATATTTGTATCAGTGATTTTATTCTCTGCAGAAAGCAGCACCAGCACGTAGTTCTGTCTGTGTTAATATATTAGAGTGACCTGGCTTTTCCTGCAATTGTGAAATTGCAGGATAGACCTTGACATATAGACATCTGAATTTTCTCCATGAAGTACTTCTGAAAGTATTTTCAGAAGGTCCTAAAGTTTTTAAGCTTGAGGGACTTTTCCTCATTTTCCTGATAAGGGAAATTCAGTAGAGGTTGAGTGCCTTATGAGCGTCATAAGAAAGTAAAGACTTTGATGCTTTCTGGGTACCTGCACAGCAGGACAGGAAGCAGACTTTGACAGGTACCTAGGACGAGATAAACACTATGCAGATACACACACACACCCATGAATAATAATTGCAATAATACTAATAACTACTAGGAGTTATTATCTGGTCAGGTGGTTTATGTTCTCTACCCACTCCTTATTTCCTTCTCTTTTTAACTTTAAACGATTATATACATTTAGATTTGAGAGAAATGTTTTTGAAAACTACCACCTCTTTGAAAATGTGATTATAATGGAAGTGGCATCATTGTTGCTAGGCTCACAATTCATCATACGTTTCTGAGACATTTTGCTTATAGTTCGAACAGTCGGTATCAGATATTCCCAAAACTTTGATGCCTGGAGGTGCTGTTCAGCAGAAAGAAACTCTTTGCCTCTTGATATTGAAACCTTTAGATGGGTAACATTTCTGTGACACTCATTCTCTGATTTTTTTTTTAACTTTAGGCTTATGATTCAGCATACATTTTTATTTTATAGGGTGACAGTTTGTAAGGACTTAAATAATTTCAAGGTAAAACTAGTTTTTGTGCTTTTGAAATTGTTAGATGGGATAATTCCTCTCTTTGATTTGTATCTGGTTTGTATAGTGTATAGGAAAATGCAGATAGAATTTTCAGTTTTTATAATGGTCTAGGGCTCTAAACTGTATTTATAATGAGAATGATCGCCTGAGAAATAGTGTCCTTGATTTTAGTGTTCACCTTCCTTTGTGGAGGTTATGCTGCAGTGTGGCATGGGAGGAGGTACATAGGCTTTGTTTCCTGCAAAAGTTCTAGCTAACTTCTAGCTTTGTTGCCCAGGGCAAGTGAGTTAACGTCAGAAAGCTTGGTTTCCATATCTTTCAAATGGGAATGATAATAAAAATCAAGAGATATGGCAGTACCACATCCAATACATTACTAATTATTGTCATTTAACTGAGATTTCAGAAGTTAGAATATGAATAATGTGAAATTATTATTTGACTTTTTATATTTTCATAGCAAAAAGTTGAAACTGGAAATTTCTCTGAAAATTAGGAAACAAGAGCATAGTTTTGTGGTCAGGAACCTCTTTCCACCCCCAAATATGAAGAAACAGTGTGCAGATATGTTGATTTTGGTAGACTAGTTATTTTAAATATCTTTATCTGAAGATTTTTTTACCTTCTGCATTGGTATCCTGCCACATATTTGAGTGTAATGCTTTTTTATTTTTAACTTACTGGTGGTTTGAATAGATAGTAGAGTTTTATGGTTCAAATTTTGAAAAATACAAAAGGATATGTAATGAAAATTCTTCCTTCCAAGTTGGTTTTCCTATTTAGTTCCCCTTCCCAGAAACAGGCAGCCATAATATACTTGTGTTGTAGGTATAGGCATTTTTAAACCCTTGATTTAATTTGAAATGCACTGAACAGAATGAATTTATATGCACATTTTGTATGCACATGTCCATTTTTTTTTTTAAATGGGAGAATTGTATAACATTTTTCAAATTCTTGAAGGGGTATTGGAATCAAAAAAGGTTCAGAACCATTGATCTAGTGACCTAGTTTGTACCTTAGATTAGTGAAGTATTTCTTTATTTTCTTTTCCCTTATGGTTTATTACAAGATATTAAATATAATTCCCTGTAGGGCCTTGTTATTTCCCTGTTTTATAGTAGTTTAAATCTGCTAACCCCAAACTCCTCTAATTTATTACCCCCCTCCCTTTTCCCCCTTTGGTAACCGTGAGTTTTTCTTCTTTGTGACTCTCTTTCTGTTTTATAATTTGTAATTGATGTATATTCCTTAGGCAACTAAATTGTAGTGTGTGTTTGTGTTATGTGTGAATGGTTTAAAAAAAATAATCATAAGCTTTGCTTTTGAACCAGAAGAACATCTGTAAGTTAATAGGTGTTAATGTTCAGCTTTGCAGCCTTTGAAGCAATGTGGTAATATTTTTCTTCGGGAGAAGAAATTATAAGATTTTGCACAAACCAAATCTCAAATTACACTGTTATCATGTGTGAAAGATTACAGTAGGTGTAGTGAAGAGGTATTTCATTCACTTTTAGGTGGGAATTTATCTATCTTTCTTCATACATATATGTATAAATCTCTCTCTCTCTCTGTATATATATATCTGTTTATCTATATTCTCGGAAAAGGCAATGGCACCCCACTCCAGTACTCTTGGCTGGAGAATCCCATGGACGGAGGAGCCTGGTGGGCTGCAGTCCATGGGGTCGCTAGGAGTCAGACATGACTGAGCAACTTCACTTTGACTTTTCACTTTCATGCATTGGAGAAGGAAATGGCAACCCACTCCAGTGTTCTTGCCTGGAGAATCCCAGGGACGGGGGAGCCTGGTGGGCTGCCGTCTATGGGGTTGCACAGAGTCGGACGTTACTGAAGCGATTTAGCAACAGCAGCAGCAGCATTTATATTCTCTATATATGTATATCTGTATATATATATATCTAATTATATCTGTATCTATCCTAAAAGTCTGTTTCTGTAGAATAGAGAAAATTCCTGTACAGAGTCTTATGTGGGCCAATATAAATTGAGAGTAAGCATTCCTGATTTGTGAATGATTTAAAAGTAGAGTGGCAGCTTGCATTCATATCCATACCATCTGAGTATGATAATTACTGCTTAATTCTTAACCTAGAATTCATGGATTTCTGGTTGGGGATAGGGTGTATGTGTTATAGATGGGCTTCAAGGTTCTAAGAACCTCCTAAAATTTTATGTAAAGTTTCTGTGTATATACTTTTTTTTTTTTTTTTTGGGAGGACAGAGTTCATTGCTTTCATCAGATACTCAAAGATTTAGCATAATCATTACTGCTCGTTCCCCAGAGTTAAGTGCTTCCGGCTTAGACTAAAAGATTGGGAAATTGTTATTACTATTACTGTTTTTTCTGTGTATCAGGTTAGCTTTGTGTGTGCACAGATGCATTGGATAATTATCAGTAAATATTGTAAGCTATAAACAGAATTCATCATAAAGTGGGTCTCTCCAGGATATAACCCATCCAAGACATAAAAATGAATTAAATTGTGAAATAAAACCTCTCATATGGTGATCAGATCAGATCAGATCAGATCAGTCGCTCAGTCATGTACAACTCTTTGCGACCCCATGAATCGCAGCACGCCAGGCCTCATTGTCCATCACCAACTCCCGGAGTTCACTGAGACTCACGTGCATCGAGTCAGTGATGCCATCCAGCCATCTCATCCTCTGTCGTCCGCTTCTCCTCCTGCCCCCAGTCCCTCCCAGCATCAGAGTCTTTTCCAATGAGTCAACTCTTCGCATGAGGTGGCCAGAGTACTGGAGTTTCAGCTTTAGCATCATTCCTTCCAAAGAAATCCCAGGGCTGATCTCCTTCAGAATGGACTGGTTGGATCTCCTTGCAGTCCAAGGGACTCTCAAGAGTCTTCTTCAACACCACAGTTCAAAAGCATCAATTCTTTGGTGCTCAGCCTCCTTCACAGTCCAACTCTCACATCCATACATGACCACAGGAAAAACCATAGCCTTGACTAGACGAACCTTTGTTGGCAAAGTAATGTTTCCGCTTTTGAATATGCTATCTAGGTTGGTCATAACTTTCCTTCCAAGAAGTAAGCGTCTTTTAATTTCATGGCTGCAGTCACCGTCTGTAGTGATTTTGGAGCCCAGAAAAATAAAGTCTGACACTGTTTCCACTGTTTCCCCATCTATTTCCCATGAAGTGGTGGGACCAGATGCCATGATCTTCGTTTTCTGAATGTTGAGCTTTAAGCCAACTTTTTCACTCTCCACTTTCACTTTCATCAAGAGGCTTTTGAGTTCCTCTTCACTTTCTGCCATAAGGGTAGTGTCATCTGCATATCTGAGGTTATTGATATTTCTCCCAGCAATCTTGATTCCAGCTTGTGTTTCTTCCAGTCCAGCGTTTCTCATGATGTACTCTGCATATAAGTTAAATAAGCAGGGTGACAATATACAGCCTTGACGAACTCCTTTTCCTATTTGGAACCAGTCTGTTGTTCCATGTCCAGTTCTAACTGTTGCTTCCTGACCTGCATACAGATTTCTCAAGAGGCAGATCAGGTGGTCTGGTATTCCCATCTCTTTCAGAATTTTCCACAGTTTATTGTGATCCACACAGTTACAGGCTTTGGCATAGTCAATAAAGCAGAAATAGATGTTTTTCTGGAACTCTCTTGCTTTTTCCATGATCCAGCAGATGTTGGCAATTTGATCTCTGGTTCCTCTGCCTTTTCCAAAACCAGCTTGAACATCAGGAAGTTCACGGTTCACGTTTTGCTGAAGCCTGGCTTGGAGAATTTGAGCATTACTTTACTAGCGTGTGAGATGAGTGCAATTGTGCGGTAGTTTGAGCATTCTTTGGCATTGCCTTTCTTTGGGATTGGAATGAAAACTGACCTTTTCCAGTCCTGTGGCCACTCCTGAGTTTTCCAAATTTGCTGGCATGTTGAGTGCAGCACTTTCACAGCATCATCTTTTAGGATTTGGAATAGCTCAACTGGAATTCCATCACCTTCACTAGCTTTGTTCGTAGTGATGCTTTCTAAAGCCCACTTGACTTCACACTGCAGGTTGTCTGGCTCTAGGTCAGTGATGACACCGTCGTGATTATCTGGGTTGTGAAGATCTTTTTTGTACAGTTCTTCTGTATATTCTTGCCACCTCTTCTTAATATCTTCTGCTTCTGTTAGGTCCATACCGTTTCTGTCCTTTATCGAGCTCATCTTTGCATGAAATGTTCCCTTGGTATCTCTGATTTTCTTGAAGAGATCCCTAGTCTTTCCCATTCTGTTGTTTTCCTCTATTTCTTTGCATTGATCGCTGAAGAAGGCTTTCTTATCTCTTCTTGCTATTCTTTGGAACTCTGCATTCAGATGCTTATATCTTTCCTTTTCTCCTTTGCTTTTCGCTTCTCTTCTTTTCACAGCTATTTGTAAGGCCTCCCCAGACAGCCATTTTGCTTTTTTGCATTTCTTTTCTATGGGGATGGTCTTGATCCCTGTCTCCTGTACAGTGTCATGAACCTCATTCCATAGTTCATCAGGCCCTCTATCTATCAGATCTAGGCCCTTAAATCTATTTCTCACTTCCACTGTATAATCATAAGGGATTTGATTTAGGTCATACCTGAATGGTCTAGTGGTTTTCCCTACTTTCTTCAATTTAAGTCTGAATTTGGCAATAAGGAGTTCATGGTCTGAGCCACAGTCAGCTCCTGGTCTTGTTTTTGCTGACTGTATAGAGCTTCTCCATCTTTGGCTGCAAAGAATTGAGATGGTCCTTTTCTACTTAGAACTTTCTTCTCTTGGTATCATTCTTCAAATTTCAGCTCAAATGGGACCTTCTTACGGACCATCCTGCATCACTTTAAAAAATAATCTTCTTTGACATTTCTATCATTTTATTGTTTTTTAGCATCATATTTATAACCTGAAATTATTTTATCTTTCTTTACTTGTATGTTATCTGTTTCTCATCCCCCATGAGAATGTAATCTTTAGTGTCAATACCTTGTTTCACTTATCTCTAAGGGCCTAGACCAGTGCCTCATATATAGTTGGTATTCAGTAAGTATTTGTTAGCAAATGAATGAACATTGTTAGATCACAACATTGAGATTATTAGTAATAGCAGTATAGACATTTGTTTTTCCTTTCTAAATATTAAAATTCTTCCCCTCAAATCCAGGCCATGCAGATTTTAACTAGTAATTTACACAAAATAGTAAACTTGTTTAATGAAGATTTTTTAGTTTTAAAGGATCAAATTGCTAAGTGTTCACCTAAAATGCTGAGAATGGGTTTATGTTCTGTGTAATTCTGCGTGTTTCAGGTTAAAAACAGAAGTGGTATCTTGTGGAGAGAGAATAGAGTGGATTATATGTATGGTAGACTAAATCATTCCTTTTACTTAGGGGATTCATCACTTTGATTTTGCACAAGTTAAGATGTTAAGTACAATGAAATTTCTTTTTTCTGCTGGTATTTGGGGACTGAATTATGGGCTGATCAGATTATCAGATGTTCTTTCTTAATATAGTTGGAGAGAATATCTGATTTATAATGGACTTTAAGAGCAATGTTTTATGGTCAGATTTTCTTGTCTTTAAAACTTTTATAATAATGTTAACTCTTAATATTAATTAGATTTTGTAGCACTTGAAAAAGAACAGTAAAGTTTCTTGATATTCCATAAAGGCTAACTAAAGTAATTCTTTGATTTGTTTGCCAATGACATTCTCTTTTACCACTTAAAAATACTTTTCTACCTTTGGTATTGTAAGATTTTATTTAAAAAACCAGGGATCTTATTTTTATATTATAGTACAATTATGCATAAAAGAACTTATGCATGTGATAGCTGTGTATTATTATTGTTACCTAATATATAACAGTATATACCTAACATATGTATCATATATTACTTGTAGGAGGCAGTTACCCTCCCTGAGGTGAGAATGATCTCTGGGGTCACACACACGTAGGTTTGAATTCCAGGTCCTTCACAGCCATGTGACTTCTGAGCATTGGCTTTATATCTTCAAAACTGGGAGTATATGGGACTTCCCTGGTGGCCCAGTGGCTAAGACTCTGTGCTCCCAAAGCAGGGGGCCCTGAGTTCAGTCCCTGGTCAGGGAACTAGATCCCACATGCTGCAACTAAGATCTGGTGCAGCCAAATAAATAATTAAATATTAAAAAAAAACAAAACTGGGAGTGTATTAGAAGAGTAAACTCCGGGAGTTGGTGATGTATAGGGAGGCCTGGCGTGCTGTGATTCATGGGGTCGCAAAGAGTCGGACACGACTGAGCGACTGAACTGAACTGAACTGAACTGGAGAGAGTCAGATTAAGTACCATCAGGCAGGTAAAACATTTAGCTCAGTGATGGGGACATTGTAGGAGTTGAAGAGTATTAACTATCACAATTATGGTAAGAACTGCATAGTAGAAAATGCTTACCAGTGTTTTCAGTTGATTTTTTATTTAATTCATTACATGGACACCCCACTCCAGTACTCTTGCCTGGAAAATCCCATGGATGGAGGAACCTGGTGGGCTGCAGTCCATGGGGTTGCTAAGAGTCAGACACGACTGAGCGACTTCCCTTTTACTTTTCACTTTCATGCATTGGAGAAGGAAATGGCAACCCACTCCAGTGTTCTCGCCTGGAGAATCCCAGGGTCGGGGGAGCCTGGTGGGCTGCTGTCTATGGAGTTACACAGAGTCGGACACGACTGAAGCAACTCAGCAGCAGCAGCAGCAGAAAGATATGGAGTGAGTGGAGCTATGAGAATTAGACTGTAAAAGCAAAAGAGGGAACTGGTTTTTGTGGAACAATCTCAGCATTATTGTTGAGTCAGTTTGAAACCAACTTCTCATTTCAGGAGTAAGAAAGATGGCTAATGTGATTATTTTCAAGGGAAATTCCATTTGTGGAGAGTTACCTAGGAGAAACTATTGTTAGGTAAACTAATTTTGGAAGCTGTCTAGTAGGACAGGATTTACAAACTTTTTTTGTGATTGCTTACTCCTGTCAGTAAAAATAACATGTATTTCTGTTCATATATTATATATATGTGTGCTATTATGTAAATATGTAATGCATGTTAAGAACATACACAGACATTGAAAATTAAAAAGGATGATATTGAAAAATACAATGTGTAGATGTTCTTAATACTTCATCTTTTAACCTTCTTTTCCCTTGCCCGCCCTCCCAACACATTCACTAGCCTTGGGCATCTCTTTATTTTGATGTTTTGCTTCAAAGAGAGAACCTTCTTTTTAGGTTTTGAGCCTTGCTAAATTTATAGCATTTTGTTTTGAGCCAGAAAGAGTTGACACTGAACCCAGATGTGGAGAATTGAATGTGAATACTTCTTTCTTTATCTTCTTGAGGTTTTTGTCTAGGCTTTTGAGTTTATTGCACCTTAAAGAAACAAAATCTAAATGGATGATTTTGCCAGTTTGAATATCGTAGATGGTTCCTTGTTGAGGGCTCTTTGCTGTTGATGGGTAGGTTTCAGAGGGCTTGTGAATTTAACCCTCATGAAATTCCAGGCAGTGTTTTATGTCTCTGTGCAGATTGACATTTTTCTGGGCATAGGGTTTAGAGTGTTCATCAGATTCTCAAAAGGAGTTTCTCCCAAAGGCTAGCAATCATTGCCTTGGGTGGTGGGTGTCCATTTGCTCAGAGCAGAAAGAGAGAGAATTCGTCATATGACCCGTTTCATAGAAGGGAGATCTCATGTCAAGAGATTTCTCCTGCCTGTGTCTTCTGATTTTTAATTCTTTTTGGTATCAAACAGAATCTTAAAAGATGTTTGAAGGTAGAAGTTGCTACGTGACTCCAATGTGGTTGGTTGGAAAATTTTTGATCAGTGTCTTTTGAAAAATTAAGCTGAATGAATGTAAAATTGAGAGTGCCTGTAAAACAGCATTTTCTCTGGAACAGTTGTAGACCAGGAAGAAGTCGGGTGGAGAAGCTCAGGTTATCTTTGCTGGTGAAGAAATAATTTAGTAACCAGTGAAGCAGAAGAGAAGCGCTGTCTCTTGGTTCTGCCCTGTGCTGGGCCATGTGGCACGTGGTGTTGCATTGACGCTTCGCAACAACACGAAGAGCATGGGATGTTTGCTGTTGACAGAGGGTAGAGAGGGCCCGAGTTGGGGCCCCAGGCCCACCTGGTTTCAAAGCCAAGGCCTTCTCCATTGTATGCATTAGTGGTGGATGAACACAGGTGGGCCCTGGACCTAACAACTTTCTTGCTTATGCTATGCTAAGATGATTTCCTAAGTGAATCATCTTACTACCTCTTGTAAGAACCCTGAAAATTGTGAGGAGATGAGGTGATGAGAAAGAGAAGCAGAGAGTAGAAGAGCAGGGAGCAGCCAGGCTGGCAGGAGCACTGTGGTGATGGAGAAGAGTTGAGGAATAGTAGCAGGCCTCCCAGACTCAGCTCCCTGGAAACGCCAAGGCAGTGCCACCGAGAGGCAGACAGAAAGGGTAGTTGGCACCTCACAGTGGCAGGGAGAGGGAAGATGCCTCCCTGGACCCCTGTTGTCACTGTCACCGTTAAGTCCAGATAGAGTTTGATAAACAGGTAGCACTCTTGCCATGGTGGTTTCTTTTTCTTTTTCTTTTTCTGGCTGCACAGTGGCATGTGGGATCTTAGTTTCCTGACCAGGGATTGAACCTGCACCCGCTGCAGTGGGAGGGTGGAGTCTTAATCTCTGGGCTACCAGGGAAGTCCCTGGCAGTGTTTTTTTTTTTTACCATTCATCTTCCCATCTTTGGGAACTAGCATATTGTAGGAAAGGGTCTTGGGTTCAAGCCTGGGTGATAATTCTAGCTTTGTGAATTGAGATCGGGTATTTAACCTCTTTGGAGCTTCAGTTTCCACTTTGTAGAGGGGGACTCATACATCCCAAGGTGGTTGTGAGGAATGAGATCATGTGGGTAAACTGCTAATGTGTGGTTGGTGCTTAATAAATAGTCCTTCGCTCGCTTTCTGTTTGCCATTGATCTTTCTTTGAGTCACTCCTGTGGGCCTGTATCATGTTTCAGAGTATACAGTGTGAAGGAAGAGATCTGGCAAAATTCCATCCTTTTATGTAGGCACCATGAAAGCCTTTTTGTCTTTTAAAAAAATTTATTTATTTTTAATTGGAGGATAATTGCTGAACAATGTTGTATTGGTTTCTGCCATGCATCAGTGTGAATCAGCCATAGACACACATATGTCCTCTCCCTTTTGAACCTCCCTCTCACCCCATCCCACTTCTCTACGTTCTCACAGACCACTGGGTTGAGCTCCCTGTACCATACAGCAAATTCCCACTGGCTATCTATTTTACATATGGTAATATATATGTTTCAATGCTGCTATTTTAATCTGTCCCCCCTGCCCCCCCAGCTGTGTCCGCAAGTCAAAAGACTTTCATCTTAAGGTGAGGTTACATCTTAATATAATTAATTTGTGGTTGCCAGTGTCTGGAACATGGTTCAAAGTAAAACATTAAAGCATGAAAAAGAACTTGGAGAAAATTGGGACTTGCTACCATTTCAGAAAAGTGCTATCTTCTGACAGGAAAGATACAGGCTTTGGAATTAGCCTTTCACTGAAACATGCCCAGAAGACCCGCTTCATTGAGGGGTTGCACCTTAGCCATACCTTATAAGGGTATAAGTGAGAGTTCAGAGTGGTTCCAGGCTCCCAAGGAGCTCTTGGTGTATTCTTACATTAGCAGTTTGGAAATCACAGCCAGACTGTACCTTCCACATTGTAAAATTATAACACTTTTTTTGAATGAATATTTTGAAATTCAAGGACATTTAGCAAAAATAATGCTTCTTTTAAGGGTCAGAAGGCTGTTTCAACCTTTTGACTCATCAAGTTAAATTTTCAGAAAGTTAGTGATGAATAGAAGGACTGGTGTTTTACCTTAATTTGTGAGCAAAAGTCAAAATAACTTGAAAGCACATTGATACAAGGGACTTTCTAAAAGTAAAAGGAAGTTTCAGTACTCTCCGTTCCACCTTCAGCTACATCTACACGTGATAGAACCAACTGTTATTTTTAATGGTACCTAGTGATTTAGAAGGGCTTCCCTGGTGACTCAGAGGTAAAGACTCTGCCTGCAATGCAGGAAACGTGGGTTCAATCCCTGGTTGGGGAAGATCCCTGGAAAAGGAAATGACAGCTTACTCTAGGGCTTCCCTCATAGCTCAGTTGGTAAAGAATCCACCTGCAATGCAGGAGACCCTGGTTTGATTCCTGGGTCGGGAAGATCCTCTGGAGAAGGGATAGGCTACCCACTCCAGTATTCTTGGGTTTCCCTTGTGACTCAGTGGGTGAAGAATCTGCCTGCAATATAGGAGACCTGGGTTCCATCCCTGGGTTGGGAAGCTCCCTGGAGAAGGGAAAGGCTACTCACTCCAGTATTCTGGCCTGGAGAATTCCATGGACTGTATAGTCCATGGGGTTGCAAAGAGTTGGACATGACTGAGTGACTTTCACTTCACTAGTGTTCTTGCCTGGGAAATTCCTTGGACAGAGGGAGCCTGGTGGGCCACGGTCCCTGGGGTCCCAAAGAGTTGAATACGACTTAGGGACTCAAAACAACAGCAGCAACAACAGTGATTTAGAAATAAAATATATCTCACTTTAAGAAAGGATTCGCTGGTAGCTCAGATGATAAAGAGTCTGCCTTCAGTGTGAGAGACCTGGGTTTGACCCCTGGGTCAGGATGATCCACTGGAGAAGGAAATGGCAACCTACTCCAGTACTCTTGCCTGGAAAATCCCAAGGATGAAGGAGCCTGGCAGGCTACAGTCCATGGGGTCACAAAGAGTTGGACACAACTGAGCAACTTCTCTTTCCTTTTCTTTAAGAGGGCTTAAGGATGTTTTAATCAATAACAGTTAAGATGAAGTCCTAAAACTCAGTCACTTCAGTCTGGGATGTGACTGGATCTTGGAGATCTGTCTATAACTTTTCATGTATGAGGAATCTTGGCGTAACCTTTGGCTATTGAGAAAAGCTTGTGCTTTACTACCTGAACGTAGTTATTTCTTAAAATTTGAATAGAGCTTTATTTTATTGTGTTTAGACTTATAACTTAACATTGTAAAAGGCATTTCAGCTAATAGTGGAATTTATTTAGGCATTTCTGGTTTAGTAGTATGTTCAAGAAATGGTATATACTTTAAATACCCTTGGCTTACAAGTGGTAGGTCCTGTACTCATGCTCTTGAATTTCAGTGAGATCTGAATGAAATAAATTGTGTGCAGGTATTTTTCAATGTGTATAGAAGCAAACACCTATGAAAAGAGTCTGCATTTGACTCTGGCTAAATTGGTCACATCCAAGGGACTTAAATTCTCATTTTTGAAGTTGTTTTGTGGGCTGTTTAATTCATTTTGTTCATTTGTTCCTTCATTCATTCATCAGATTTCTACTTTGTGGTGTGATGTACCAGGCACTGTCTTGGGAACATGGTGATGGGCAAAACAAGAAGACTGATGAGGTGCTTCTTCTCAAAAGGCCGTTGTAGCTGGAGGTCAGAGACTGATAGAGCTCTTCAGGTTGTTTGCCCAAATAATTCAGGCTAGGTTAAAGTTTGTCCTTGATCCTGAGGGTATTTGTTGTCTGTTGTTGTTTAATTCTGTGACCCCATGGACAATAGCCTGCCAGGCTCCTCTCTTCATGGGATTTCCCGGGACATTTCCTTCTCCAGGGGATCTTCCCAACCCAGGGTGTTTCCTGCAATGGCAGCCAGGTTCTTTACTGTTGAGCCCCCGGGGAAGCCCAGTGGTATTTGCACATAGCTGTAAATATACAATGATAGACTATATACATCACTTGTAAATAAACCTCCTACTCAGTCAGTCACGAGGAGTATTTTCCCCTCATGTTTATATATTCCCTTTAAAAAAAGTCATTTGTTTGGCTGTATCGGGTCTTGGTTGTATCATATGGGGTCTTTTGTTGCAGCCCACGGACTCTCTAGCTGTGGTGCTCGAGCTCTGGAGTGCACAGATTCAGTAGTTGCGGCTCGTGGGCTTAGTTGCCTTGAGGCATTTGGGGATCTTCCCAGGCCAGGGCTCGAACCTGTGTCCCGTGTACTGGCAGGCAGATTCTTAACCACTGGACCACTAGGGAAGTCCTTCATGTTTAAATATTCTTGTGTTATGCTTTAAATTTCTTTTTTTGTTATATGTGACAATTAATAGCATTGTAATTATTTTCAGTTCAGTTCAGTTCAGTTGCTCAGTCGTGTCCGACTCTTTGCGACCCCATGAATCGCAGCACTCCAGGCCTCCCTATCCATCATCAACTCCCAGAGTTCACTCAGACTCACATCCATCGAGTCAGTGATGCCATCCAGCCATCTCATCCTCTGTCGTCCCCTTCTCCTCCTGCCCTCAATCCCTCCCACCATCAGAGTCTTTTCCAATGAGTCAACTCTTCGCATGAGGTGGCCAGAGTACTGGAGTTTCAGCTTCAGCATCATTCCTTCCAAAGAAATCCCAAAGCTGATCTCCTTCAGAATGGACTGGTTGGATCTCCTTGGAGTCCAAGGGACTCTCAAGAGTCTTCTCCAACACCACAGTTCAAAAGCATCAATTCTTCGGCGCTCAGTCTTCTTCACAGTCCAACTCTCACATCCATACATGACCACTGGAAAAACCATAGCCTTGACTAGATGGACCTTTGTTGGCAAAGTAATGTTTCTGCTTTTAAATATGCTGTCTAGGTTGGTCATAACTTTCCTTCCAATGAGTAACCGTCTTTTAATTTCATGGTTGCAGTCACCATCTGCAGTGATTTTGGAGCCCCAAAAAATAAAGTCTGACACTGTTTCCACTGTTTCCCCATCTATTTGCCATGAAGTGATGGGACCAGATGCCATGATCTTCGTTTTCTGAATGTTGAGCTTTAAGCCAACTTTTTCACTCTCCACTTTCACTTTCATCAAGAGGCTTTTGAGTTCCTCTTCACTTTCTGCCATAAGGGTGGTGTCATCTGCATATCTGAGGTTATTGATATTTCTCCCAGCAATCTTGATTCCAGCTTGTGTTTCTTCCAGTCCAGTGTTTCTCAAGATGTACTCTGCATATAAGTTAAACAAGCAGGGTGACAATATACAGCCTTGACGTACTCCTTTTCCTATTTGGAACCAGTCTGTTGTTCCATGTCCAGTTCTAACTGTTGCTTCCTGACCTGCATACAGGTTTCTCAAGAGGCAGGTCAGGTGGTCTGGTATTCCCATCTCTTTCAGAATTTTCCACAGTTTATTGTGATGCACATAGTCAAAGGCTTTGGCATAGTCAATAAAGCAGAAATAGATGTTTTTCTGGAGCTCTCTTGCTTTTTCCATGATCCAGCGGATGTTGGCAATTTGATCTCTGGTTCCTCTGCCTTTTCTAAAACCAGCTTGAACATCAGGAAGTTCACGGTTCACGTATTGCTGAAGCCTGGCTTGGAGAACTTTGAGCATTACTTTACTAGCATGTGAGATGAGTGCAATTATGCAGTAGTTTGAGCATTCTTTGGCATTGCCTTTCTTAGGAATTGTAATGAAAACTGACCTTTTCCAGTCCTGTGGCCACTGCTGAGTTTTCCAAATTTGCTGGCATATTGAGTGCAGCACTTGCATGGCATCATCTTTCAGGATTTGAAAGAGCTCAGCTGGAATTCCATCACCTCCACTAGCTTTGTTCGTAGTGATGCTTTCTAAGGCCCACTTGACTTCACAGTGCAGGATGTCTGGCTCTAGGTCAATGATGACACCATCGTGATTATCTGGGTTGTGAAGATCTTTTTTGTACAGTTCTTCTGTGTATTCTTGCCACCTCTTCTTAATATCTTCTGCTTTTGTTAGGTCCATACCATTTCTGTCCTTTATTGAGCCCATCTTTGCATGAAATGTTCCCTTGGTATCTCTAATTTTCTTTAGAGATCTCTAGTTTTTCCCATTCTGTTGTTTTCCTCTGTTTCTTTTCATTGATTGCTGAGGAAGGCTTTCTTATCTCTTCTTGCTATTCTTTGGAACTCTGCATTCAGATGCTTATATCTTTCCTTTTCTCCTTTGCTTTTTGCTTCTCTTCTTTTCAAAGCTATTTGTAAGGCCCCCCCAGACAGCCATTTTGCTTTTTTGCATTTCTTTTTTATGGGGATGGTCTTAATCCCTGTCTCCTGTACAATGTCACGAACCTCATTCCATAGTTCATCAGGTACTCTATCTATCTAGGCCCTTAAATCTATTTCTCACTTCCACTGTATAATCATAAGGGATTTGATTTAGGTCATACCTGAATGGTCTAGTGGTTTTCCCTACTTTCTTCAATTTAAGTCTGAATTTGGTAATAAGGAGTTCATGATCTGTAATTATTTTGAGGTAGTCTTATTACTGGAGTTGGAATTTTAAAAAGTTCTTTTTTCTTGTCATGGTAACATCATGGCTTGCCATTTTCTGACACTGAGGTTTCTTTGAAAACAAATCATTTAATCATGACTTGCTTTTAAAAAATTTTTACCAGTTTACTTTCAGACTATAAACATGAAGTGTAAAAAATGGAAAAAAGTCTTTTTAAAACTAAATAAAGTCCACTTGTAGGTCCAGCTACACGCTCTATAGATGGCACTGTGTTATTAAAGTGCGTGGTCTTAAGTTTTCATGTTTTAATTCACTCTTTAATGAACTGCTGCTTGGAGTAGTGGGGGACATAATACAGTAGATTTAATTCATTAATACAAGAAAGGTTTGGAAAGATTAGAGCTAGATGTACTGTCAACACCACTTGAAGCTCATTAAATGAGAATGTAAGCAACAGTAAACCACAGTTAGGCAAAGCAATTAACACTGGTAAGCATTATGGTTACTGTGAAGATTGGGAAAAACAAATGGAAAGTATTTTAAATTTGACAAATTGAATGAAGTTAAAAATTGAATCCACCTCTTTATCACTTGCTAATTTTAAATTTTCCCGAGCTATTATGATTTAAATTATTGGGTGTTATCTGTGCTGCTTTTTGTGGGTGGTGAAAATTGAGTGGAGTGAGTGCTTTTCAGTACCAGTGCTTGAAGCAAAATTGGATTTGTGAGAGTTTGTGATGTCTCAGACTCTGACTTGTGGGAGTGTACAACAGAATAAATAAAAGAACTGTAGAGTTTGGAGTTTTTGACAGTCAGAGCTTAAAGGACCACTCTTGTACATCAGTGGTTAATGAATTTCAAAATGATTTTAGAATCAATGTACAGTCCTCTAAGTGCAAATCTGTATTTAATGTTAGCACGCTCCTGGTGAAATTATATTTCTTTGCAGTTTTACTTACTGGAATATTTTCTTTTAGTTGTTAAAATAACACTTTACCTTCATATATTTCCTGGCTAGAAAGACCCCCTTTTTATTTTGTAGTATCTCTTAAGAGATAGTAGGGATAGATAGAAGGGAATAATTTCTTCACATCAGAGCATCGTAGTTAATAATTGATACTCATTTCTCCATAAATATAAGGATAATTGTGTAGTTATTTGCCCTGCTTGGTGAGATAGTTGTAATGTTTTGCTTGACTCATGTGGAAAAGATGAGAGATCAAGAACTTCTCCACAGGGTGGTTTTGAGTGTTGAATGAGTTAATTTAGCTAATGCTCGGAGCAGGGCCTAGCTCATGCCAGGTATTATATAAATGTTAGCTAGCTTTGTCATTGTTGTTACAGTTATTATCATTTATTTATAAATAGTACTGAATTGTATCTTAAGGCTTGGGTTTCAATTGAATCCTGTGAGGATGATCTATTTTTGTATACCATGTTTAGGAAGGGTGTTTTGTTTTTTGAAATCTATTTGGTCTATACATAGACAAAATCGTTTAAGCAAAACAGTGTATTAGTAAATGTATTACAGTTACTAGTGGACTTTAAAGAACATTTAAAACGAGTTTTTGAGTGAAGAAATATTTGGAAGCTGTAAAAAAAAGATTACCGAACCCAAGGACTAGTCTAGCCAAGAGTGAGCTGCAGTGCGTTATGATGGATGTGGAAGCATTGTGCTCACCTGTCTTCCCCAGCTGGTGTGTCCTGTGCTTTGAGGGGAGGGAGGCTTGGAGTTGCATGTGTGTGATGACACTGAACATTGTCACGTGAGACATCAGGAGGGACCGTAGGTGGTTGCTAAATGGAGTTAAGACGTTGGTGGATGCTACCTGGACAGATAGAAAATAGTTATCAACCTAACATCTTTCATTTCGTGGGACCATTAGAAAATCGTAAAAATCCAAAGCAACCCCCCAAATCTAAGAATTTGTTAGGAGTTTTGCAAAAGTATCTTTGGAGCAGGTGGTTTAGAGTATGAATTTCAGGTGTGTTAGAAATTTTCCTTCATCTGTGAGTTTTTACCTAAAGCTGTTTTTATGAACTGAGATTATGGATTCAGTGAACCTGTATTTAGTCTTTCTTCAGGCCTAAACCTAGAAAGTTTTTTTTCCCTTTTTCTTTCCCGTGGGAAGTTATGGTTGTTACAATGTTCAGACCACTCTTTTCTCATCAGATGGTAAAGAATCCGCCTGCTGTGCAGGAGACCTGGGTTCGGTCCCTGAGTGGGGAAGATCCCCTGGAGAAGGAAGTGGTTACCTACCTCAGGATTCTTGCCTGGAGAATTCCAAGGACAGAGGAGCCTGGCGGGCTGCAATGGGGTCACAGTCAGACCTGACTGAGCGACTGATAGAAATCTAGAAGGCTTTTTTCCCTTTTTCTTTCCCATGGGAAGCTGTGGTTATTACAATGTCCTGACCACTCGTTTCTCATACTTGTCTCACGATAATGAGTTTTCCCATTGATATGTCTTCAGTTTATGTTGAGAAATAATGAATTCAAATAAGTGACTGCGAATTGAAAACATTCATGAAAACAGCATGTACATACACTGAAGTAGGTATATAATGAGGGAAACCAAGGTTCCAGGAAATTACTGGCAGTTCAAAGTTCAGTAAGTGGAGTCGAATTGGAATGCGTTCAGAAAAGAACTCTCTCTTCCCAGTGACCTTTCTCCTTGAACTGATAGATGCTGATGATTCTGTTCTACCTTGAATTTTTACTTTTTATCTTAAAGATTTAAAGTAAAGACGCAAACTTGGAGAAATGAAAGCTTCAGTCAAGGCAAGGCACTTTAGGTGTATACTATATTGTTTGACTTCAGCTTTGTTGAAGCAGGAGATGGTTCCTAGACTTTTTTCCCCGCCATCTGTTTAGAAAAAAATTTTTAAGACAGATTTTTGACATTTATTTTTCCAACTCGGTTTCTCTTGCTTAGTTTTTTTTTTTTTGTCTTTCAGGTGAGTTTACTTCAGGCCATATAGAACTAGCTGTGACTGGGTCATAAATACAGTCGTAGCATGGGAAGCTAGGGAGACTGATGATTAAGACACGAAAATGTTACATAGCCAGCAAGGTAGGGTTATGGGAAGAGGCTAGGTTTGTGAGCCAGCCAGCCTGACGTCTTGGAATTCCATCCAGTTTTCCTTGCAAACTGGTTGACTTTGGACACATAACTTTCTCAGAGCCTCAGTTCAGCCTCTCAGTCGTGTCTGACTCTTTGTGACCCCATGAATCGCAGCACGCCAGGCCTCTCTGTCCATCACCAACTCCTGGAATTCACTCAGACTCACGTCCATCGAGTCAGTGATGCCATCCAGCCATCTCATCCTCTGTTGTCCCCTTCTCCTCCTGCCCCCCAATCCTTCCCAGCATCAGGGTCTTTTCCAATGAGTCAACTCTTCGCATGAGGTGCCCAGAGTATTGGAGTTTCAGCCTCAGCATCAGTCCTTCCAATGAACACTCAGGACTGATCTCCTTTAGAATGGACTGGTTGGATCTCCTTACAGTCCAAGGGACTCTCAAGAGTCTTCTCCAACACCACAGTTCAAAAGCATCAATTCTTCCGCTCTCAGCTTTCTTCACAGTCCAACTGTCACATCCATACATGACCGCTGGAAAAACCATAGCCTTGACTAGACTCAGAGCCTCAGTGTACTCATTTGTAAAGTGTTGATAGTATCCATGTCTATAATATGTCTCGACCAGTACCTCACACATGGCAGAGACTTGCTGATTGACCCTTGTCATGGTATTTCCGTCTTTGGGTCAGGGACCATGTCCACTTATGATTATATTCCCACTGTCTAGGACAGTGTCCCTTCACATTGTCCCTGTTGATTGAGTACCTGTTGAGTTGGAGCCATCCTTCAGATAGGAAAGGAATTCTTTATATATGTAAAGCAGTGCTGACTCATCCCTTTTTCTTTTCTGATATGTATCTTAAATATTCTTTTAAACAAGTGTACATATATATTTTAAATGAAGAGACTTTTATGTAACATAGTTGTTTAATAAACTGAACATTGCTTTAAAGACAGATGTCTATGACTGCTTGCCCTGGTTAGGGTGAAAAGGTGCTGCTTTGGACAGAGCCCAGTCTCTGAAAGGATTATCTAAAGTTGCCAAGTGCTTTGAAAGGCTTCCTCTTCTGCTTTTATCTTCAGTCTCTTCAGCTGTGATTTAGAACCGTCTGTGTCTGGTGTGTTGGAGACATAGCATGAGTGCTTATAGAGTGAATGAATATGCTGATGGTTCAGATATCAAAATTTTGTGGGATCTTCATTGGGTACTGTTTATTTAATCATCTTTGCAAAGCAGAGAGAGTATGCAAACATTAAATGAATTTTAGTACCTTCTTGACAATAAAACCACCCCAGTTTCCTGTCACATCCTAAGTGTAGACCAAACAGACTTGCTGGTTCACAGTAATTGCTGCTGACACTAACCTGGCACTTTACTGCTCTCCTTAAAATACACCATAGAGAAGTTTCCACTGGTTTAGCAGCTAGGGCCTGAAAAGCGTCATATTTGTGTAGTCTCCTTTGGTTGGATATGTAGGGGATGTATGCGTGAAAGAGGGAGCTGCAGGAGAGAGTGTGTATGTTCTCGTCTTTTCTCTCACTTTGGCCCAACTTTTCTTGTAGGTATTTATGTCATCTCAGATGCACTGGTTCTGGCTCATTTGTGCTGTAAAAGTTACTACTCTGGTCCTCTGTGTAGTTTCTCTTTTCTCTTTAATGGACTTTTTTTCTTCACCCAGTCTGTCGCTTGTTTGGTGTGTGTTCAGGAAATCTAAAAAGCTTATTTTAATTCTAGCCTTAAGCTAACATAATTAAAAAGGAAAAGTTTCTGTTGGTTATTGCAGGAAGCCCTCCCTACTTCTGCTCCCCGCCTCCCACGCCCTACCATCAGTATATTTTTTAATAACTCAGGAAGAAGTGAATTTTAGGTTTTCCATGTCCCTTCATTAGGGAGTATAATTAAGAGGTGAAAGGATTTGATGTGGCTTGCTAAATTTTTGAGTAACAGGAGAAGCACACTGAGTGGTTCATATTTTTGAAAATCTGTACAGTATTTGGGAACATTTTCTTTTACTAGAAACTTTATTTTCTGGGCTCTTCATTTTTCTGTGCATACTTTGATAAGACGCAGTCTGTCTGTCCTTGTTCTTTATACTTGAAAGGAGATGCAATGTATATTCTGAATAGACCAGCCTGTGACCCTGGGAGGCCTTTGGTGAGCGTAGCTTCAGAAACAGAGGTAATCAGAATCTGTCCCCAGGAATTTCCTTTCTTCCCGGAGACACGTTTCCAAATGCCAAATATAAACTAAGCCCATAAACTCTGGCAAGTGCTTTCCTTTAACCATCCAAACAGTTTCTGTTTCAGTTCTAAAAAAGGTAATTTTCCCCCTCCCATTAAATCTTTAGGTTTTCAGATTAAAAAAAAATATTTTGTGAGGCAGAGTGGATTGTTAACAGTGATTATCTTTGGGGAAGTAAGAGGGTTTCATTTTCAAACTAGAGAAAGTAAGCAAGTGGGAATAAAATGATCCATTTAACATTGGTGATCATTAGATTAAGCCTTTATGTAGTTAGTTGTAACCTGAGAAAACATGTATAGGAGTTTATCCATATAGCGTAAATGCTTCTACTGAAAGCAGTTAATAGTCGAAGTATTATTTGTATGTAGGTATGCCTGTCCTTCTATTCTTCCACCTTCTATCTACCCATCTGTCAAGGAAGAGTGATCTCAAGTTGTGATCTCTTTAATATAATTGGTTTCTTTTCTATAAGGAAAGAGTTTTAATTACTCATCTGTCTACACAGCCTTGAAAAAGTTATCATTTTTAATGTTTAGAAGGGAGGTAAAGTACTTTGTAATTTTCAGAAATGGTGTGTAGGACATTGCAAAGAAAAAGCCTATCTGTGTGAAATCTTTTATTCTCACGGTTTTCTGAGATGCTTATCTTGGTGATTTTATTTCACAAAGAACTCAGCTCCCTGAGTCTCATACACCACACTTTAATGAGCTACACAGTAATTTGTGACTTGTGCTCTCTCCTTTTTAATCAGCTTATCACTCATCAACATCATACCCATTTTGTATCAATTTACTTTACAATCAAAACTTTCTTTTTGTGTAATGCTATTAGAGAAACCAGGAGAGCTTAGTGGTTTGCTTTCAATTTGGGGGATCAAAAGGTATTCAGTTAGCTTTTGCTGCTTAACAAATGATTCCAAAACTTGGTGGGTTAAAACAGCCATTTAGTTAGCTCACCATTCTGTGGTTTGGCAGTTGGGGTTGGGTTCAGCTACGTGATGGTCCTGGCCTCTGCTGGGCTCACTCTTGCACCTGCAGTCAGCTGGTGCATAATAGTGTCATTCATACATCTGGTCGTTGGTTGACCGTTGACTGGCTGTGGCTGCAGGGGTGTCTGGGCTGTGTTGACTCTCACCATGCAGCAGGTTAGCCTGGTTTTCTTTATGTGGTGGATTGTGGGGTGCTGTGAAGCAGTGAGAGAGGGCAATCATTAATGCTTCAGGACTTTTCAAATCTCTTGCATTATTTTTGCTGTTATCTTATTGGTTAAAGCAAGTTACAAGCAAGCTGAAATCCTAAGGGTGGAGAAAGACTCCACCCCTTTGTGGGAGGAGCTCTAAAATTGTATTGCAGTGTCATGAATATAAGGAGGAGAAGAATTAGTGACCATTTTTGCAGTCTGTGAAAGATATTCTGAGGACTTCAGGTCTTGGTTCAGTGGATATTGTCTCTCTTTTGAAATACATGTGGAATCTACCACCACTTCTGGTCCTACCTCCAAGTCCAGACCACAGTCACCTTCTGTCTCCTAACAGGTCCCCCGCTTCCACCCTTGCCCCTGTATTCTACACAACAGCCAGAGCAGACTTTTTGAAATAAGAGTCAAATCATGTTTAAAACCTTCTATTCACTTCTCATCTCTTTCAGAACAAAATTTAAACTCCCTGCTGTGGCTGTAAGACTGCACGATGTAGCCCTTTCTCTGACCTCTTCTTACCTCACTCTTCTCACTCACCCTGTCCAGTTCCACTGCCCTTCTGGCTGTTTCTGATACACTAACTTGTTCCTGTCTCAGGGCTTTATCTTTGCTCTTTCTCTGCCAGATATTCTGCACATCTCCTCTCTTCTGTTAGATCTCTGTTTATATCCTCTTTGCAGAGAGGTCTTCACTGATATCCCCACGTAAACTAGCATTCTTTCCTACCACTCTCCAGCTGGCATTATTTTACTCCCTAGCTCTTATAATCACTTGCTGCTGCTGCTAAGCCGCGTCAGTCGTGTCCGACTCTGTGCAACCCCATAGACGGCAGCCCACCAGGCTCCTCCGTCCATGGGATTTTCCAGGCAAGAGTACTGGAGTGGGTTGCCATTGCCTTCTCCATATCATCACCTGACGTGTGTTTATTTCCTCTCTCCTCCAGGTAGAATGTAAACTCCTTGAGGGCCAAGATTGTGTGTTTATTCCCAATGACTGGAACAGTGCCTGGAGCAGGGTATATGCTCCCTGAGCCTCAGTGGAATGACCATTAGGTGATATTCATCACTGGGCCTTGTTGATGGCCGTTCACTAGAGCTAGTTTCATCTGTGTCCCGTTATTTCTGGGCTGGAAGCAGCCTCTCTCTTCCCCTTGCCTGATGCTCAGCTGGACCAGTGTAATGATATTTAATGAAGTAGTCATTCAGTTTCCCTTAAAAAATTTTAAACAATCTAAATATAATGATTTTTGGATCATTTTTCTTTATAAATATCTGTATGGACTCAGGAAGATAATCATTCTCTTTTATCCTGATGGCTTATGTAAATGCATAAATATTCATTCATTCATTGTTTTTTTGTTTTTTGTTTTTGCAGAAGGTTGCAAACAGCAAACTCTCAAGGCTAAATGGGGAGGTTCAGCTGTTGTGGTGTTAATACCTTTTTTTTTCCTTCAAAGATAATTGTCAGAGTTATTTGTCAGAAAGTTAAGAGCACCTCACAGAGAATGACCGAACTTCCTGAGAATTGTTAATGACAAGAAAAATACTCCTACTTAAGTGACAAAACAAATCAAGAAATAGCAGTTCTATACGTTTGTTCCCAAGAATATATAAGTTGTTGTTTTTTCAAATACGAATAATACATTAAAATAATATAAACTAAAGAAAGTACTACTTCTGCAAACAGTACATTTAAACCTGGGAAATAAAATGGCAAAAAATCAACAACATGATATTTTTATTAAGAAAATCAAGCGGGAGAATGAAATAGGGCCCATAAATTCTTCGCAAGAGACATAAACAGATCTTGAAGGCTGCTAGGACACAGAATGAGAAAGAAGTCTAGGGTAATTCCAAAGTCCCAAGCTGGGAGGGATACAAAACAAGAAAGAGGTTTGGGGAGAGTTGTATTCTGTTTTGGACCTAAGGAGTTTGAGGAGCCTGTAAAGTTCAGTAGAAATGTATAGAGAGCGTGTGTGTGCTCAGTCGTGTCCCACTCTTTGTGACCCCATGGCCTGGCCTCCCCAGTCCATGGGATTTCCCAGGCAAGAATATTGGAGTGGGTTGCCATTTTCTTGTCCAGATAATCCCTTCTTCTTGTATGCTGGAAACTCCTTCAGTCCCCAAGCCCCCTTTTGGTAGGCCTGTGTACCAAATTCAGGTCCTACTGAGCCACACTTCCTCTGCACTTTAGCTGACCCAGGCATAGGGTTGCTTCAAGTGTAATTTGTCTCTCAAATGGCTTTCCTATAGCCACCTCTAGGCTTTGAATCTGAGTTCTGCAGGAGTTTACCATCTACAGGTATTTGTTTGTAACATAGAGTCAAACCTCTAATTTGGAATAATGAGATGGGATGGGGCTGAGTAGGAGGAAGGGCATCTGGCTTAGTGAAACCTCTGAATTACAGAATACTTAAAAATAAAAACAATTATATGATTCTTAAATTATAGTGCGTATGATACACTAATATATAACTGAGACATAATGAGCTGTGTGAACAACAGTAATGGAAATATTTACCATTCACAACAGGGCTACAGAATAAGCTAAGAATGGTAAGCAGCAAAGTCTTTGTGAGAGTTATTTGACTCAGAATTTGAAGGCTGACCTAAAGAACCCGAGGACTCATAAATTTCCTGAAAGCTTTGATTTGAAAATATCATTGATTTTTATATAGAGCGTTCTTAATTTATGAAGACCTGAAAATGTGCAGGTATGGACTGACTTGTATTTGATTGTAATCACAATCTTCGAGTTTAAAATGGGAATGTGGAAGAGGAAAAGTTGAGACAGGAGGTTTCACTGCTTCACCTTCTTTCTTTCTGGCCATTCAGGTAATCCTCTGTGGAAACATCTTCTCCCATCCTAGAAGGTGGGTGGGTACATATTAATTTCTGTTGCTCCAAAGCTGATTGAGTTAGGAAGCTGGCAAGCAAAACAAGATGGGGTTTTAAATAATTTAGTGGAAAGAGAGTGCTCATAATGGCAGTAGGGACTGGGGCCTTTTCTTCATTGTGGCTTCTTATAATGGAATGGCCAGGATTAAGAACATGCACTTTGGAGACAGGCTACAGTTTTAGTCTAGTTTTTGCCATTTACTGTTGGAGTGATCTTGGGCTTCCCAGGTGGCGCTAGTGGTAAAGAACCCACCTGCCAATGCAGGAGACCTAAGAGACGTGCGTTCAATCCCTGGGTCGGAAAGATTTCCTGGAGGAGGGCATGGCAACCCACTCCAGTACTCTTGCCCGGAGAATCTCCACGGACAGAGGAGCCTGATGGGCTACAGTCCATAGGGTCGCACAGAATCGGACACAACTGAAGCGACTTAGCACATACGCACACATTGGAGTGATCACTAATCTAATAATCTACATCTCAGTTTCCTTTGCGATAAAAAGGAGGGTGCACATAGAACTTGTATTTTAGACTTGTAAGGAATAAATGAAGTTAATATATGCAAAAGACTTAATACTAGAGAAGGCACATAATATATACTCATGAAGTACTAGCTAATTTATAGAGAAGGCATACTTTCTCAAGTATCTAGACAAGTGATGGTATCAGAAGGATTTAGAAATGGGCAGCAGGGTATAGTCTTTTATGACGTTCAGGGCCCTATGAAAATATTGAATATGTGCAGTTAGTCTGTGAGAGGGACAGGGTGAGGGGTGACAGGGAGAGGGCAGGGGGTGTCTTAGCATTCACAAGGCCTGTGGCTGGGGTGGGTAGCCAGTGGTTTAGCAAGGAATGGGCAGGGCCTGTGATGTGTGCAAAGTGGCTCTGAAGAGAGGAGTGTGAGGTTGTGTGAAGAGAGAAGAACATGTGCATGATAGTGGGCACAGAGCTATAGAGCAGGAGGAGAACACTGGTGTGTGCGGGGTGTGTAGAGGACAGGGGTGGGAAGGCAGGGAGTGGAGTAAGGACTTGCAGGCTTCAATCTGGCAGTTGCATTGGATTCCAAAGACATTTAGGAGCCACTCAAGCAAGGCAAATGGCAACCCACTCCAGTGTTCTTGCCTGGAGAATCCCAGGGGCAGGGGAGCCTGGTGGGACACGACTGAAGCGACTTAGCAGCAGCAGCAAGCAAGGCCTCTACTAGGAGGGATGATACAAACTAAGGCTCTCCTATTGGCATGAGACAAATGGTGTAAGGATACTGCTCGAGTGTGTCCACTCAGGTGCCTAGCCATAAGAGAATTACCCTTGCCACAATCGTGCAATTTCTTTGAAGTTTTGTTTTTTACTTTAAAAATTCAGAGATTTTTGCATTGCATAGGATCTTCGCTTCTTTTAATTCTCAAAATTGGTGTTTTTAGTAAAGTTTATGGTTCCAGGGAGATGTGCCATATTTATCCTGTGGCTTCTGGAAGACACTCGCACTGCCCTCCTTGGATCAATCCAGGAGCAAGGTAATTAACAAATAGGGCATTTGGAATGTGAGGACCAAGGGGCTGTAGGAGGGCTTCACCCTCAGTAGGCAGGCCTTCGTTACTCTCCTTCCAGACCTTGTAGGCCCCAAATTCTTTTCTTGGGGTCTTTGAAAGTTCATTGACCATGCTCTAGTGCTTACTGCTTCCCCATCTTTTTTTCCTCTTCCCTTGGCTTAAAATATCCAACCTCTTTCTTACTGCTTTTTTCAAGCAACTTTTTGGAGACATAATTTAGATATTGTACAATTCTCCCATTTACAGTGTTCAATTCAGTGTTTAGTACATTCACAGAGTTGTGCAACCGTTGCCACCCTGTAGTTTTGGAAATTTTTGTTCCTCCTAAAAGAATCTGTGCCTATTATCAGTTACTCATTCTCCTTGCCCCCACCCCTGCCACCCCTAATCCTCGGCAACCGTAATCTATTTTCTGTGCATAGATTTGCTTTTTCTATTCATGTAAGTGGAATCATACATTATGTGGTCCTTTGTGACTGACTGCTTTCACTTAGCAGGTTTCCAAAGTTCATAATGCGACGTGTATCATTGCTTCATTCCTTTCTGTGGTCAATCATATTCCATTGTAACACATTTTACTTATCCGTTTGTCACTTGATGAACATTTGAGTTCCCATTTTTTGGCTTTTATGGATAATGTTATGTTTTTGTGAGGACATGTTCTTAAGTTTTCTTGGGTAAATACTTTAGGCGTAGTAATTCTGTGTTTAACTTTTGAGGAGTCGCCAAACTTCTTCACAGGGGCGTGCCATTTTGCATTTCTGTTAGTAATGTATAAGGGATCTGATTCTTCTGTATCCTTGCCAGCACTTGTTATTCTTTGTCTTTTTGTTTCGGCCCATCCTGTTGGGTGTGATAGGCATTTTTCTGATGGCTTGTGATGTTGAACATCTTTTCATGTGCTTATTGGTCAATTAAAAGACGCTTACTCCTTGGAAGGAAAGTTATGACCAACCTTGATAGCATATTCAAAAGCAGAGGCATTACTTTGCCAACAAAGATTTGTCTGGTCAAGGCTATGGTTTTTCCTGTGGTCATGTATGGATGTGAGAGTTGGACTGTGAAGAAGGCTGAACGCCGAAGAATTGATGCTTTTGAACTGTGGTGTTGGAAAACTCTCTTGAGAGTCCCTTGGACTGCAAGGAGATCCAACCAGTCCATTCTGAAGGAGATCAGCCCTGGGATTTCTTTGGAAGGAATGATGCTAAAGCTGAAACTCCAGTACTTTGGCCACTGCGAAGAGTTGACTCATTGGAAAAGACTCTGATGCTGGGAGGGATTGGGGGCAGGAGGAGAAGGGGGCGACAGAGGATGAGATGGCTGGATGGCATCGCTGACTCGATGGATGTGAGTCTCAGTGAACTCCGGGAGTTGGTGATGAACAGGGAGGCTTGGCGTGCTGCAATTTATGGGGTTGCAAAGAGTCGGACGCGACTGAGCGACTGATCTGATCTGATATCTTCTTTGGAGACATTTTTGTTCAAATCATTTGCCTATTTTTGTTTCTTTGGTTATTGAGTTGTGAGACTTGCTGTAATATTTTGAGCACAAGTTTCTTATCAAATATTTTTTCTTGTTGTGGCTTGTCTTTCACTTTTTTGATGGTGTCCTTTGAAGCAGAAAAGTTTTTATCTTGATGAAGTCCCACTTATTTATTTTTCTCTTTCACTGCTTGTGCTTTTCTTCCTGCTTTATAATCCCAAGCTTGTTGGGATAGGAACAAGAGAACCTGGGTTTTAGTCCATTTTACCAATAATGAACTGGTTGACAGTGGGCAAGTCACTGTTTGCTCTGCTGACACCAGTCTGTCCTCCACAAAAGAGATCTTTTTCTAAAAATTCCACGGTGATCATGTAAGTTCCCTCTTCACAAATGTCTGTTTATTATTGTCCATAAAGGATAAAATCTAAATATTTAAGACATTTATTTAAAGTTGGTCCTCTGTTCTTTAGCACACATCTTTCTGGGTATGCTGAATACCTCATCAGTGTTTAAATCTATGCTGAATATTCTCACCTGCGTCTCAGTCTGTCGTACCCTTTTCCTACTTCATGACTCTGTGTGCTTTTTTCGTGACTGAGAAATCTTTCTCCATCCCATATTCCTCTTTGTTTAGTAAACTCCCTACTTTAGTCTTTCAAGATCCTCAGCAAATGTTCATTGTTGTGCCCATGCAGTGCCTGGTACACAGTACATACTTAATAAATAATTGTTGAATAAATGAATGAATGAAACATTACCTTTTCTTGAAAGTCTTACCAGACTTTATTCAAAATTGTAATTTCCTCTTTCAGACTTCTAGAGCATATACTTTTTTTATGTCTGTCATGGTATTCCCACACAGTTTTGTACTTTGTGATACTTTTCTGTCCCACCCAGTGATCCCTTGGGAAGCAGGGACTATGTCCTCTATGCTCCAAGCTGAGTTTCTGCCAAGGGCAGCAGGATAGCTTAAGGTGGTTGGGAAATGTTGCCTGTGAAGGGACGAGTTTCTCTGGGGAACTCTGTAAAGTGTAAGAGGGGATATAGACTGTTGATTCTCAGCTTTTATGAACCAGGTTATAGAATGATTGTAAAGCTGGTGTAAAAGGATGTGAGGAGTTAAATTCTCAGCCAAAGATACTCCTCCAGACTTTGACAGAGACTGTTTGGAGACACGCCAGCTCCGTGGACCCAGCCTCCCTTGCCTAGTCTTTTGAGTGTGGGGAAGGAGTTGGGGGAGTGAGTGGGAAGAGTACTTGAGCAGGTAGGTGGTTATTATTAGGGTTCTGTAATCCCCACCGTTTATGCGGATTTCCTCAATTCTAAAGTAGTTACTACCGAGTTTAATTATCTTTTTAACCTTAGCGGGGTGTAAAGCTGCTTTTGGCTTCTTTAGAAACTTCCTTGGGAGTAACTAGATTATGTGATCCTGCTAATGCTATAATAAGATCTGTTGTAGTTCTGAGATTTCATGGTTCAAGACTTTGTCTTGCCTGTGAAATATTTCTTGATTAGTCCTCAGTGATCTCTGTCTTCTTATCCTAAGTCATGCAAGACATATTTATGTGTACTGCACCCTGTCGTTCATTCATTCAATAGACCTTCTCCTAGGAACGTGCTAGATGCTGTAGTGACCAAGATGACTAAAACAGCATCTGTTTAACTGCATTTATTTGGCATATATTTTATACTATGTCCTGGGGATAACGTGTGAATAATACATGCAAAGCTCTGACATTGCACCGGTTGTTGTTGCTTTTCATGGGTGTTGGTTTGCTCTCCCTGATTAGACGGTAAGTTTGTATTTCATTCCCTCAGTCATCTTAATACGCTGAATAAATAGTTTGCAAGAATTACCTGATTGACTTCTTGGATAGGGTTCTTTTGATTGATTGCCAAGAAAAATTCTACTTGCCAAGAAAACACATGAGCTTTTTGGATAAATCAGAACTTTGAAGTTTATAATCTATACAATGGTGTCCAGGTCTTACATGTAGTAAGGTAGATAATGTGATAGGAATAATCTATACCTGTAGTTGAGTTTTATTTGGAAGGAAAAATTGGAAATAACTTAAACTCCTGGGCTTTTTACCCAGATTTCATTGCCTAGTGATGAACTTGTATTCAAAGCTTGGACTCAGGATCCTGGCATGTGACTTTGGTATTGCATGCTAAATCAGAACTTCAAAGAGTTTTTCTGTTTTGTTTTGCTTTTAAAAACAGGGCAATGCCCTTCTTAGTAAAGTAGAATCTTTTTGTTTGCTTGTTGGAGTTGTATTGGGGTTCTCCCAATATTTTTTCCTTGCATTCTGCTTTTAATAAGGGCTTTCAGAGCCCTCATGCAGTTCTCACCGGTTCATTATTTAATACCTAAGAGGATAGAGACTATGATTGTTGTATCATTTGCAGATACTTTCTCCATTCCGTAGGTCATCTTTTTGATTGGTTGATGGTTTCCTTCACTTTGCAAAACCTCTTAAGTTTAAAAGGTTTTGCAAAGTGGTCTCATTTGTTTATTTTGGGCTTTGTTTCCTTTGCCTTAGGAGACAGATCCAAAAAGATATTACTATGTTTTACGTCAGAGTATTCGTCCTATGTTTTCTTCCAGGAGTTTTATGAATTCTAGTCTTACATTTTAGATGTTTAATCTGTTCTGAGTTTATTTTTGTATATGGTATGAGAAAATGTTCTAATTTCATTATTTTACATGTAGCTGTTCAGTTTTCCCAGTACTACTTATTAAAGAGTTTTCGCTGTTGCATATTCTTGCCTTCTTTGTCGTAGATTGACCATAAGTGAGTGGGTTTCTTTCCAGGCTCTCTATTCTCTTCCCTTGATCTGTGTGTGTGTTTCTGTGCCAGTACCATACCTTTTTGATTACTGTAACTTTGTATAGTATAGTCTGAAGTCAAGTAATGTGATACCTTCAGCTCTGTTCTTAGGATTGCTTGGCTACTCGGTCTTTTGTGCTTTCACACTACTTTTGTATTTTAGTCTTCCTACTGACTGGGTATGTGGTTGATTTGCTGCAGTTACTGTGGTTTTGCCATTACCAGTGAGCTTTTTCCTCTTGTACCTTTCATGTTTCTAGTTGTGGCCTTTTCGTTTTTGCTTAGAGACCTCCCTTTGACATTTCTTGTAAAGCTGGTTTGGTGGTGCTGAACTCTTTCAGCTTTTGCTTATCTGTAGAACTTTTGATCTCTCCATCAAATCTGAATGAAATTTCTTGGTTGTAAATTTTTCCCTTTCAGCATTTTGCATATATCATGCCACTCCCTCTGGCCTGCAGAATTTCTGCTGAGAAGTCAGCTGATAGCCTTTGGGAATTCCCTTGTATGTAAGTTGTTGCTTTTCCCTTGCCGCTTTTTATTATTCTCTTTATCTTTAATTTTTGCCTTTTTAATTACAGTGTATCTTGGTGTGGTCTTCTTTGGATCGATCCATTTTGGGGCATTCTTTCCAGGTTAGGGAAGTTTTCAGGTATTGTGTCTTCAAATAAGGATATATTTTCTGTCCCTTTCTCTCTTCTTCTTCTGGGACCCCTGTAATGTGAGTGTTAGTACCCTTGATGTTGTCTCAGAGGTCTCTTAAACTGTTTTCATTTCTTTTTATTTTCTTTTGTCATTGTTGTTCAGCTTCAGTTCCACTGCTCTTATCTTCCAGCTTGCTGGTTCATTTCTCTGTATCATTTAATCTACTGTTGATTCTTTCTAGTTTTTTTTTTTTTTTTAAGAAAAATTCATTTGTTGTATTCTTCATCTATTTTTGGCTCTTCTTTATATTTTCTAACTCTGTTCATCCATTCTTCTCCAGGGTTCTTTGATTATCTTTACCATCGTTGCCTTGAACTCTACTGTGTAGATTGCCTGTCTCCACTTTTTAATTAGTTCTGTGGGGGGTTTATCTTGTTTCTTCATGTGCAACATGTTCCTCTGTCATCTCGTTTTGTCTGATTTGCTGTTTTTATTTCTATGTATCTGCTAGGTTGATTATGTTTCCTGACCTTGGAGAAGTGGTCTTTTGTAAGAGATGTCCTGTGCATGTCAGCAACTCACTTCCCTCTGGTTACCGGGCTGTATGCTTTAGGAGTATCCCCTATGTAGGCTGCATGGGTCCTTCTGTTGTGGTGGGCTGACTACTATGGGCAATCTGGTTGGTTGTCAGGCCTTACCTTATGTGGAGCCTTGATGGCCATTGGTTGGTGGGTGGGACCAGGTCACAAGGTAGCTGGCTATGGAACCCCAGGGGTTCTTACAACTAGTGCTGGCTCACTGGAAGGCAGAGCTGGGTTCTGGGGTGAGGGGTTATAGGACCAGGGTTCCTGAATCCAGTGTTGGCCTGCTGGTGGGTGGGCCAGTTCTTGTCATGGCTGACTGCAGGTTTCTGGGTGTTCCAAAGTTAGTGCTGGCCTTTCGGTGAGTATGGAGGATCCTGGCATGACTGGCTGAGGAGTTTAAGATATTTCAGAGCTAGTGTTTGCTCGCTGGTAGGTGGGTCCAGGTTCCAAGGTCCCTGGCCGCAGGGCCTTCAGGGTCCTGAAGCTGACGTTAGCTGGTGTTAACCCACTAGTGGCTGTGGCCGCTGGCTGATGGACCTAAGGTTTTCCCAGAGCTGGTGTTGGCCTAATGGTGGGCAAGATCAGGGCTTTGGCGGTCCTAGGGTTTTTGCCAGCCCGCTGGCATGTTGGATGGGTCCTGATAAGGCAGGCTGTGGGGCTGTGGTGGTGTTGGGCTTGTGCCTGCCCACTGATGTGTGAGCTTGGTTCCTGGTCTAATGCTGGCCTTCTGGTAGGCAGAGCCAGGTCCCAGAGTCTCTGACTATAAGACCTGGTGGTTGCAGAATTGGTGTGTTACTGATGGGTGGGGCTGAGGCCCAGTGGGATTTGAGGCTGATGCCTGGTCCACTGGTGCGTAAGCTGGGTCCTGGACCCTCTGGTGAACAGGGCCCGTGTTCAGGGCTGTGGTTTCAGGGGGATTTAAGGCAGCCTGCCTACTGGTGGGTGGGGCTGCATCCCTGCCCATCCAATTGCTTGGCTCAGTACTGGTGCTGACAGTCTGGTAGGCGGGGCTAGGTCCCTAGTGCTACTAAGCTAGTGGGAGAATTCCAAAATGTTGCTTGCCAGCACCAGTGTCCACACAGTAGAATGAGCTAAGTGATGACTGCCGCCAGTGTCTTATATCCCCAGGAGGACTCCAGTTGCCTCCTGTGTCTCTGGGAGGTTCTCCAAGATCAACAGGTGGGTTTGACCCAGGCTGCTTTCACATCACTGCCTCTGCCTTGGGTTCAGAGTGTGTGAGGTTTTTGTTTGTGCTCTTTAAAAGTGGAGCCCCTGTTTCCTGTTGCTCTCTGGGTCTCAGGAAAGTAAGTCCTGCTGGTATTCAAAGCCAAACATTCTGGAGGCTTGTCTTCCTGGTGCAGGATCCCTGAGGCTGGGGAGCCTGATGTGGGAACTCAGACCTGTTGCTCCCTGTGGAGAACCTCTGCAGCTGTAATTATCATCCTGCTTGTGTGCTGCCCACCGGAGGTGTGGGTTCTGACTATATGGGTTTTGACTATACTGCTACTCTGCCCCTCCTTCTTATTTGCATTGTCACTTGTAGATGATCTTTTCTGCTAGATTCTGGTCTTTCTCATCAGTAGTTGCTCTGTAAATAGTTGTAATTTTGGTGTGCCTGTGAGAGGAGGTGAAATCAGGCTCTTCCTACTCTGCTATCTTGCCCAAGCTCCTTGAGTATGTAATTCTTGATGTATGGTATGTATTGCTTATTGGACCATTCCCATATACTAGACTGCCTTACTAGCATACTTTTCAGGGCTCCCACATAGAGCTTTGCAGATTTTACACTCACTGCATAATGTATAGTGTTTTAATGCAAAAAATAGCTCATTTCTCTTATTAATATTTTCAGTTCCTTGAAAGTAGGAATAATCTTAGATTTTTATGTTCTCCATAGTACCTAGTTAACTATTTATGTTCAGCCTATTTCTTCTAATGTTTTTATCAATTTCATACAGCAAAAATATGGTGGTATTATTTTATCTTTTATTTAGGAAATAATTGTACTAACAAATGATTTAGGATTAGTCACAATCTTAAATTTGATGAATGTTCTTTTTTAGTTTTAGAGTTCTTTTGCCACCATTGCTTCATTTTCATTATAATTTAATATGTGATGAGTAATGTTTTAATAGCCATTAAAATTAAAGAACTATTGATTGAATATTGTCTTATGAAATATACAGTTGCTAAAGATTATTTTTATGTAATGATTCCAGTTAGAAGCCTTGAGCTAAGTTTTTCCAAATCTACCCCTCCACTACCTTCAAAATATACAGATTATTCTTATGTGAATAGTTGAATGTGTTTTTTGGTCTTCTGAAAAATAAAAAAGAACAAAAATCGCAACATTTTCAGTTATATAAGTCACACATATATCATTATAGAAAATACAGATGAACATTATAGAAGGACATAAAAATAATCACCCCTACTTTCAGCTCCAGAGATGGTTACAATATCAAACATTTTGTTGTTATGTTCTTCAAGCTTTTGGTCGGGGGTGGTGGGGGGTGACTATTTATATGGGCTCATGGTCTTACAAATCATTCTGAATTTATTTTTAAATTGATCCCCCATTTTGGGGGGTAAGGGCTAATTCTGTCGTATCCACAACTATGAGTAATTTGTTAATTTGCCTTTTTTTCAAGTCACATCAAGAAATTGACTTAGCCAATTAGTATTATGTCTCTTGGTTAGTTCAGTGCTTATTGAGCAACAAGACTGAAATACAAAGAATATAAAGCAGTGCTACTGGGATATTAGGTCATTGTCTTCTGCTTCAATAGCCTACCCATTTTGGGAACCACTGACTTTTTTTTTTTTTTTTTTTAATATTGGAAGCTGAGCCAGAACATTTTGCTTGTAGTTTGAGGAAAAAGACTGCTGGCGCTCAGCTTCTCTGCCTTTTGGAGGATCATGGTTTATGACTTAATGTGTACATTTCTCCAGTTCCCTTCTTACCCTCCCATCTTCCTGGCAGAAGGAATCCAGGTTAACTGCTGACTAATGCCAGTACAAAGATTTCTTGTGTTCATAGAAGGAGTCTGGGGTAGTGGAAGAGAACAGGCTTTGGAGGTTTGCTGTTTTTGCCCTGTGCATGACCCTTAGCAAGAGCATAACCCTTTTGAGTCACAGTTAACTCATCTATTGGAGTCTGCTCCAGTGGTCATCCCTGCTGTTGTCCTGGCTCTCTGTCCTTACATCACATTTCATTTGGTCTTCATGGCATGTGAGAGAGTGAGGAAGATGAGGATTATTATTATTTAGATAAGGGAAGTTACAGGTGTTAGGAGGCAGGCCCTTTTGCCTCTAGCTGTGGTACCCTCTACTTTATGATATGTTGATGTTTCCATTAAAAACAAAAAGAACTAAAAACAAAACAGAACCTAAAATAATTTTAGATTTAAAGTTGCAAAAGTAGAGAATTCAAATTGCTTTCCCTAATACTAGCAATTTATATAACCATCATCTCCATTTTTTTCTACTGAATATGGTTCAGTTTTGAATATATTTCACCACCGTCTTTTCATTTTATTTATTTTGGCTGTGCTGGGTCTTTGTTGCTGTGCATGGGCTTTCTTTAGTTGTGGTGAGTGGGAACTACTCTTCCTTGTGGTACATGGGGTTCTTGCTGTAATCGCTTCTCGTTGTGGAGCAGAGGCTCTAGGGTGATTGGGCTTAGTAGCTGTGGTTTTTGGGGCCCGAGAGCTCAGGTTCAGTAGTTGTGGAGCAGGGGGGCTTAGTTGCCCCACGGCATGTGTAATCTTCCTGGACCAGGAATCGAACCCATGTTCCCTGCATTGGCAGGTGGATTCCTATCAATTGCTCCATTAGGAAAGTCTCATCTTTTTCTTTTTTTAAAACAGCTTTATTGAGATAACAGTTTATTGAGATAAACCTAAGGTTCCAAAACTGCAGATTCAACCAACTGTGGATTGAAAATATCCAGGAAAAAGAAAAAATTCCAGAAAGCTCCAAAAGGCAAAACTTGAATTTACTTCATGCTGGCAGCTGTTTACATAGCATTTACATTGTATTTACAACTATTCATATAGACATTTACATTTTATTATAAGTGATCTAGAGATGATTTGAAGTATAAGGGAGGAGGTGCATAGGTTATATGCAAAGGCTATGCCATTTTGTATAAGGAATTTGAGCACACATGGATTTTGGTAGGTGGGTGGGATTTGTGTCCAAAAACCAATTCCCTGAGGATACCGTGGGTTGACTGTGATATGCACACCATATAGTTTACCCATACAATTCACTAGTATTTAGTGTAGTCACAGATTTGTGTAACTATCACCAACAGTCTAATTTTAGAACATTTTTATCACCTCAAAAATAACCCTATATCCATTAGCAGTCACTTTCCTTTCTTCTTTCTACCCCTTTCCCCAAGCCCCAGGCAGCCACTAATCTACTTTCTGTCTCTTCTAGATTTGTCTAGATATTCTGGACATTTCATGTACATTTTCTACCATCTTTGTATCTTGTTAGCATTTTCTATACAGATTCCAGAGCTTCACTTCCTGATTTTAAGTCCCTTACTAGAACCTAACCGTGAACTTGTCATTTAATTCGTCTCTGCCTTGATTTTTTTAGTTTGTAAAATAAAAGGTAATTATAGTACATACATACAAGGTTTTAAGAATTAAATGAGTTAATGCGTGGAAGGTACTTAAAATTGTACCTGTCCCCAGTAAATACTCTATAAATTTTAGCTGTTGTTATTGTGGTATGATCTGTCATATTTCTAATTAATTCATTTTGCAGTCTTCTGTATTAGTATTTATTGTTTATGTGTTGTTAACGACTTACCTTAAAGTGTATAAAAGTCATTCAGGTCAGTTTTAACTCCAGAGTTTAGAATTTAGTTGTAAACTATTTCCTGTCACAAAGGCTTAGTTGGTTAAAAAAAATACCAAACAACCCCCCCAAACATAAAAAACCTGCAACATTTTGCAGTGTAATTATGCCTCTTCATTTGGTACCTTGATGTGTTTATTTGAATGGGAGATGATGCACCCATCTGATTTTAAAGTAAAGTAAATCTCAGGCATTGGTTTCTGAAAACCAAGTTGGACTTCATTAAAGGAAGTTTGTTTCTTGGAAAGTTGTGTTTGAAATTGATTTTTTGGACACAGTTATTTTTCATAGACTTCCAAAATCCAAGAGGAGATATGTTCCTATAAGAAAAATTCACAGTGCCCAAAAAGCATATCCACCACCACCACCACTTCCATAGATGGGTAAACTCTGAGGCTCAGTTGAAATGATCTGTAGGATAGTAAAATGAAGCGTGAGAAATGTCTGTTTAAAGTTAGTTATCTTTGTCAAAATAATTGTCAGCATAAATGCAAATCACATCTAGATTAGGACATTCAAGAGGGATTGTAAAATACCAGATAAGACACTAGAGAGGTTAGGCTAGGAACCAGAAGTTCTGGGGCTACCACTTGCTATATCAGTCGGCTGAATGACCTGGAACATGCCACTTAATGTTCTTTGGGTTTTCTCATTTGTAAAATGAGACAGTGGGTCCCGAATAGATGGTCTCTTGGGGCTTATCCAGAGGGAAAATTCTTTGGTTTATTTAGTAACAGACAAGATGCTAGCAAACATTGATCAATTCCCTGTGCACTATAAGGGAAGGATAGGGCAGAGGAATGACTAAATGTGTGTTGTTACTGCTCTTTCCCCATTCTTGTAATTGCTGCCACCTTTCTTCTAGTTTCATAGTGAGGTGGTTGTTTTATGACTTGTATTTATGCATTTCTGCAATGTGTTTGTCTCTCTCAGTAGCAAAGTCTTGTTAAGATTTTAGTTAGAGATGGTCTGGCTGAGCAGCATAGCTCAGGACTAAAATCAACCTTCTCTTCGGTGGTGGAAATGGAAGCTGGCATACCCCATGTTCTAGAGTATCCTGAGGCCTTTTTATGAGTAATTGCATTTCTTAAAAATTGCCTATGAAGTAAATGCTTGTATGTAAATGATTTTTGTGACTAATTTTTAATTTAAATTCGGAATTGTAATTTTAGAGGGAAATAGCGTATTCATGCCTGACATACAATAAACTGTCACTTCAGATTCCAGATACTTAAAGAGCTGTCTGCTGTTTGTACCTAGGCAGTTTTGTGTTTCCTGTTCTCTGCCAGTGGTTCACCAAATGTGGCCTTCAAAAGATGAGGGATATGTAGTAATTGTAAGGGGTTCAGTCATCTATGCAAACCCCTAAGCTACAGGCTAAATAAATAGGCCTTGGGCATAAATGTATTGTACTAGTATTTTTCAGATGTTTATAGGTGCTTGTGATTAATAAAGCATAGATTTATTTAAAAATATATATTGAATTCAGAAAAACTTTGTCCTTGTATTTTCTTGAATGATAAAATTACTAGCATGTAAAGATCCCCAAACACTGTAAAGCCTTGTAAAAATTCATATATGTGAAGCTTGGAAAAACCATGTCAAGAAGGTAGTGAAATGCTTAGATGAACCATCTGATAATACATATTTGTTTATAAATATGTGTATTAAACAGTTTCTGTCTTAAGTAAAACAATTTAAGCAAGCTTTGCCTTTTCACTTAATAAAACCCACAGTATTTGTCTCTCTAATGGATTTAGGGCATTGAGTCTCAGGACAAAATGACAAACATTCAAAAAAGCTCTCAAGACTTGGTTGATACTAACTAAAAAAGCCATCTAAGTCATAAAGAAAAAATACTAACTTCTTTTTTAAGATGATTATTTTGTTGACCGAATGATATTATACTTAAAATAAGACATAAGCCATAGAAACTGAATTCAGTTATTGCCAAAAGTTCACCAAATGTATTGTCTTCTAAGTGAGTAAGGAAATGAGATTTACTGATATTTGTGACGAAGGAAATATTGAACAATACCAGGTGGCACCATTAAACTGAGTGTGTTTTGGCCATGAAAGAAGTGGTGTTTTTTGACAGGTTGCAGTGATGGTTACCTTTCCAGTTTCTGGGTAAACTTAGTGCAGTTTCCTGTGTTTATACCTGCCTGGTTCCTTACTCCGTACACTGTTAGTTACTTTTGGAGAATGAAGGAGTGTGGTTTATCTGCAGATGGTGCTTTATCTTGGTGGTGTCAAGAAAGAAGAGGATTGTATGTAGCCTTTTGATGTAGACCCAGGTTTTATGAAATCCCATGGATCCAGTCTTCAGATCCAGCATTCTAATTGAATAAAGACCTTCAAGGTTCTTTGTTATATTGTTCTTTCAGTAGAAAGGAAATAGTATCATGCTCACATTTATGCATCTCTATGTAAAATAATTTAGAAGTGGTATCATATCATCATCGTTATAGTCACTAAGACGTGTCCAACTCTTACGACCAATGGCTCCTCTGTGGATGGGATTCTCCAGGCAAGAATACTGGAATGGGTTGCCATTTCCTTCTCCAGGGGAATCTTTCTGACAGAGGAATTGAATCTGGGTCTCCTGCATTGCTGGCAGCTTCTTTACTGACTGAGCTATGGATATAGTGTATTTGAGATAAATGCCCTAATAAAGGTTAAACTATCTTGGAAAAATGGGAAAACTTAAACAGGAGGGAATACAGTTTATTTTTACAACTTAGAATGTTCCATTTAAAAGCAGTTAAACTGGTTAGAGCTGAGGGTAGAGGGTGGTGTGCTAAACTGGTTTAAAGGCCATAGCTATTATGGTTCATGCTTGACATTTTGTTTTGAAAAGTGTCTGCTCGTTTATTTTAGAACCAAAAAAGGTTTTTTTGGAAAAGTACCTTTCCTACTGTGCACCCAGATAAAATAGTTTGTTACTCTAAATCTAGAATTGAGGTTTTACTTTTTATTTCTTATCAGGTCTGTCAGTCCTTCCGATGTTTGATTATTCATTGAAGATTTAAGTAGAAGAGGCAAAGCCACATCAATAAGTATGGATCATTTAGAGCAATAAATTGAAAAGTAAACTTAGAATCAAATTTAAATTTGTATAAGATAAGAGTCTGCTAAATTAAACAATAGGACATTTATTAACATTTCACAAAAATTAAAATATTGTGCTAAATTAAAATACTTCTTTCTGACTATGTTCTTAGTTATCCACTGACTATGATTCAAGAAGGCATCTTGGTGAGATTTCTTACCTCTTTGAAGTTGACTTGGCAAAGTGAATTAAGCCTTACGTGACTGCTTTGAAGGCTCAGCAATGTCAACATTATGTGGTTGACAAACGGCGGACTCTGATACATCCCAGTGTGTGATACAGAATTACCACAAAGCTTGATTTATCGAAAAAGTGACATACAGAAAAAACAAGTTTTTAATAAGCCTTAAATTTGAAAAATGAAGGTAGCCCAAGTCTAACTTTAAGTCTGTGTCTTGAAAATTATTAGTGGCTTAAAAGAACACATACTTGTCAAAAAAATCAAAACAAATTGGTGTATATTCTTTCAGACTTTTTTCTGTCTGTATCTACACACACACACGCCCTCACCCACACCCACATACATGAAGCCATACTTTCTCTCACTATATATATTTCTTTGTCCATTTATTTCCCACTTAAAAGTTTGTCTTATTATTGCTTTTTTTTTTTAAAAAAATGGCTATACAGTCTTCCAAGGTGTGAATATACACTAATTTATTTAAAACTATTTCCTTATTGGCATTTGAAGTATTTCCAATTTGTTGTTGATGTAAACAGTGCTGTGGGAACTGCTTTATGCATCCCTCTCCTTGTGTAGAGGTGAGTATACCTGTAGGATAGATTCCTAGAAGTGGAATTTTGAGTAAAAAATGAAGTTTGGTAGATGCTGCCAAATTACTTTACAAGTTGCAGTCTACATTCCTAGAAGGTTATCGGAGAATACCTGTTTTCCCACAGTCCCCGGATGTTCTCAATCCTGTTAATTTTTTGCTAACTGTGTGGGTTGTGTGTGTGTGCGTGCTAGTCGCTTAAGTTGTGAAGCGCCTCTTTACGACCCTATGGATTGTAGCCCGCCAGGCTCCTCTGTCCATGAGATTCTCCAGGCAAGAATACAGGGGTGGGTTGCCATGCCTTCTTCCAGACAGTCTTCCCAACCTACTTACCGAATCTGTGTTTCCTCCGTCTTCTGCATTGTAGGTGGACTCTTTACCACTGAGCCACTGGGGAAGCCTGAACTATCTGGGTCACAAAGTGGTATCTTATTTTTCTTTAAAACCATGTTAAGACAGTAACCATCTGAGTTTAGGGGTTAGAACATCATGTCTTCTGAATAATCATTGTTGGTTAATCTAATAAAAATGTTTACCAATTAAATTAGTTACTTAAGGCAGGAAGCTTTACTTCCACTGTAGTTGAAGAACCTTGTGTCTGAAGCTTGGCTGGTTCCTTCAATAAATTGTGACCCTCCATGTTTGGTCGTATCAGAGACTTCGTCAGAAGTACTTCTTACCAGGTGTGCAAGACTAGCTGTTGGAGTACAACTTGCCACCCGGCCTCCACACGGAGAAAGTTGCCTCTGATTTGGTGCAGCTTTTCAGGTGCTTTTGCTCTCTACCAATGATTCTTGACTGTGGGCTTTTTTTGTCTCCCAAGGGACCTTTGACAGTGTCTGGAGACCTTTTTGATTGTCACAGCTCGTGGTGTGGGTACGTGGGAAGGAGGTCACTGCTGGCATCCAGTGGGTGGAGAGTGCACAGATGCTGCTAAGTATCCTACAATTCACAGAACATTGCCCACAGTAAGGAATTTTCTGGCCCTAAACACCAGTAGTGTGAAATTGAGAAACCCATCTCTATACAAAGAAGTTAGGGTGTTTAGCCTTAACAGCTATTTGATTTCTTAAACTGTACCCCCATTTCTTGCTGCTTCATGCCAAGTCTGTCTTTAATGTATCAGAATTTTTTACTTAGAGTGGCTGATGGGCAGATGACCATCTGGTTAGCCCTTAGCTACCTTTGGGGACTTTGTTGTTAGAATGTCTAGCTTCTTCATGTTTTGCTCAGAGGTAGAGACAGGCAGGATTAGGCACAACTTGGCCAAGTAAAGCCTGGTATAAAGAGTCGACTTCTAAGTTCCAGTGAGGACACTCTGGTAGTTTCTGTCTTGGAATTAGCTATTTTAATTTTGCTATTATTTTCTACTTAAATGGATAAGTAAAGCATTCCCCCCCCCACCCCCCGCAACAAACAAACAAAATTGCAAAATCCAATCAAACAAAAATCCCCCCATAAACAAAAACAAAACACCTGAGAAGGAGAGAGCCTGAAGTAATTCTCTTTAGTTCACATTTCAAGTTTGTACTTGACTTGGGTTAGCGTAAAAGAAAACGAACTGGTGTGACCGTCCGGTGTGCATTTCCAGTGAAGAGGCTGGGAGAGTCCAAAAGAATGTTTTGAGTCATCAGATCCTTTTAAAATGCCAGATTCTTTCTGTGGGGTTAACTTAAACCTGTTGTGACCCTTTAAAAATTTTCACAAGAGGCCTCAGAGTCATAATAACGTGGAATACTGCTTGTTTAGTAGAAGTTTCTAAAGGGCACCTTTATATTTGGCCACATTTTTTACATGATTAACCATCATGTAAGAGAAAAACAGGAATTTTGGAGTCCTTAACAGGAAAGAACAGTTGCTTAGGGTAGAGCCTCTCATGGCATCGTTGTCTTTTGAATAAAAAGGAAGCTCTCTGATTGAAAAGTAAGGTATTTTCTTCTTCTTTTTCTGTGACAATTTAGGTTTAATCTAAGTGTATGGAGTGTCAGTGAAGGTGTAACAGTTCAGTGTGCTGTTTATTTAAGGTTGTCTGCACTTCTTGTTCAGAGGTAGTAAGCTGTTAGTCAGGTTATTGAAGAGCAGAGAATGACTGGGTTTCTTCTATGATCACAGAGTAGAATGGTGTGGGCTATTCCAGGTCCAAAGGAATGGCAGTTTTCCTCTTTGTTTTTTGTTGTAGCAATTTGTCTCCTTTGTTTCTTGTGTTAGTTTAGTGCTTCCCAGGGAAATAGGATGCAGACCTCAATATGAGTCACATACATAATTTAAAATTTTCTAGTAACTAGATTTTTAAAAAAGGAAAAAGAAACAGATAAAATTAATTTTTATTTCTTTAACTCAAGGTATCTAAAATACATTTTAATACATATATGATATAAAATGAATTATTTCTCTTTTTCATACTTAGTCTTTGAAATCTCATGTGTTTTTTTACACATTTATAGCGCACCTCACTTATTAGAACACCTGATACTTCAAATGCTTAATAGCTACATGTGGGCTACTGTATCGGACTGCACAATTGTTCTTTGTTTTTTTGTTTTTACTGAAGTATGATTGACGAATAGAAATTATATGTATAATTAAAGTGTACAATGTGCCATTCTAATACTTAAGCATTGTGAAATTACCAGTCAGGCAGTTAACATATTCATAACTGCATATAGCTACTGGTGTGTGTGTGTGAGAGAGAGAGATATGAGAATACTTGTATAAAATAAATTATTTGTTACAGAAAAAAGTGGGTTTGAGACAGCTCAGCTCTATTCATGTTGTGTGTTGGTCTCATAGGGGCTACATGGCACAAATACAATTAAATGTAATTCCAAGAGGGCAGATATTATTGCATCCTGTAATCTACTTAAGTGCAGTAAGAGAGTTAGAAGCAAAGGACCCCTGCACTTCAAAGGCAGGGAAAGATGACATCAGGTTGAGCAAATCACCAGCAAAGGTTCATGACCTTTGAAAATGACATTTGAGAGGGACATCTAAGGATGGATGGGGATAGAGCCTGGAGGGGTCCGGGGCCAAAACGAGGAGAGTGAATACTTGCTTGGGGTCTTTTAGCTGAAACACAGGTAATAGTTTGGGGCTTAGAGTCTATACAGGAGAGAGGAAGGCAGGAAAGCAGAGATAGGATGGAAAGAAAATGGAAGGGGAAGGAAATGGTAGAGCATAGTGGATCTCATGATTTCTAGTTTCGTATTCTGATATATTCCAAATGATGGTGTTGGTAAGCAGTTTGTGATGAGAATTGAGTATATTTGCACAAATAAACTAAATATGTAATTTAGTGTACATCTCAAGGGGTTTCCCAGGTGGCACTAGTGGTAAAGAACCTGCCTGCCAATGTGGGAGACTTAAGATATGTGGGTTCTGTCTCTGGGTTGGGAAGGTCTCCTGGAGTAGGGCGTGGCAACCAACTCCAGCATTCTTGCCTGGAGAATCCCATGAACAGAGGACCCTGGCAGGCTGCAGTCTATAGGGTCACGAAGAGTCGAACATGACTGAAGCAACTTAACATGCACACATGCATACATCTCAAGATAAGAATGTTGCCATATATAGATAATAGATCTTTTTGTATGAGAGAGAGGTAGAGAGAAGAAAGAAAGAGACTTATTACCGAGAAGAGTGTGTCTTTTGGTATTTGTTAGAGAACCTATTGTTTGTGCAAATGTTTTCACTTATAAGCATCATGGAAAAAAAATTGCTTCCTGGTGAAAATGTTTAAAGTGTGTGTGTGTGTGTGCTTATGAAAGAGAGAGTGGAAGAGCCAGAAGTTAGGAGAGGGCAGGGGGGAGAAAGGTGAGGAGGAGAGGAGAGAAGTGAGAAGGGGAGTTGGAGAGAATAGGTAATACCAAAGTGTAACGAGGACATAGTTTTTAGAGGAAATGCCTTTGGGAGGCTTCTCTACCACAAATGTTTGTCAGTATTTACACAACCATAGATTCATCGCAAGTTGTTGTTCAATTGCTGTCATTTTGACTCGTTGCGACCCCCTGGACTGCAGCATATCTCCTGGAGTTTGCTCAAATTTAAGTCCATTGAGTCAGTAATGCTATCTAACCCTCTCTCATCCTCTGCCACCCCATCTTCCTTTTTTGCCTTCAGTCTTTCCTCGCATCAGGGTTTTTTCCTGATGTAAGCCTTCAATCTTTCCTAGCATCAGGGTATTTTCCTGATGTAAGCCAGCTTTTCACGTCAGGTGGCTAAAGTATTGGAGCTTCAACTTCAGCATCAGTCCTTCCATTGAATTTCAGGGTTGATGTCCTTTAGGATTGACTGGTTTGATCTTCTTGCAGTCCAAGGGATTCTCCAGAGTCTTCTACACCACAACTCAAAGCATCAGTTCTTTGGCGCTCAGCCTCCTTTATGGTCCAGCCTCCACATCTGTACATGACTACTGGAAAAACCATAGCTTTGACTATACGGACCTTTGTCGGCAAACTGATGTCTGCTTTTTAATACGCTATCTAGGTTTGCCATAACTTTCCTTCCAAGGAGTAAGCGTCTTTTAATTTCTTGGTTTCAGTCACTGTCTACAGTGATTTTGGAACCCAGGAAAATAAAATCTGTTACTTTCCTCTTTTCCCCCTTCTAGTTGCCATGAAGTGATGGGACCGGATGCCATGCTCTTAGTATTTTTCTTGTTGAGTTTCAAGCCAGCTTTTTTCATTCTCCTCTTTCACCCTCATCAAGAAGCTCTTTAGTTTCTCTTCACTTTCTGCCATAAGGGTGGTATCATCTGCATATATGCATCACAAGTTATATATCACTAATAATAGAAACACCTGTAGATTTTTTCCCCTGCTTTTTAAAAAAAATAAGAAAAACATGGAAAAGAGCACTCACATTTCATAGTCATCTTGTTGAACTAGTTATGTAAAAAAATGTGTTTTTACTTGAATACCGTAGCAGTAGCTCTCTTCTGCGAGGCAGAAAGATTTAAGCCAAAATCTTACAAAAGGAGTTGATGCTTCCTTTGGACGGAACATTTACTTTCATGAAAGCAAAGCAGGTGAAAAGGCTGTTCAAAGAAATAAATGGTTGAGTTTGGATATAATAATGGCTTTAGGAGAAAAATTATTTTTTCCTTTCTTTTAAAGTGCTGAAAAGTTTTTATTTTTAAAATAAGAAATGTGGTTACATTGTCCCCTCCTACAGGACTGTTTTCAGGGGTGCTCCCACTGAGAAGGATGAGGCAGCTCTTTGCTGGCTTGGTCTCCTACAAATTTAAAATAATTTGTTGGCTTATCTGTTTTTATTATGAATTATTGAAATCTTAGGCTATAAAAAATGAACTTGGTGGTGCCCTGGTAGTATTTTTAAACTTCCTGTATCTCTGACTAGCTTGAGAACACTGTGAAGGACCCAGCAAATATACCTGGCCTAGTTAGAGCCTTGTTGTGTCTGGCTTTCCTGATCTTTTGAGTAGATTCTGAATACTTTTCTTTGGTTTGAATTATAACATTGTTCCTTGTGGTTCTGGAAACTATCTGTAATAGCCTCATTCTTAAGAAGTTCCTTTTTTGCTTTTGAGTAATTGTGTTTGGCACTGTGCACTTAGGACAGATAAAAAAAATCGTAGTAGTTGTGTTGTTGCAGGCTGCTTCTTTCTGAAAAAGATGAGAAGATCTTGGTGCTCTCTTTGTAACTGATACATTGTGTATGTATGTACTGTATGTGTGAGAGAGAGAGCTGGAGAGAGAGAGGGAGGGGAGGGGAGGGGAGAGAAAAAGATTGATAGTATCCATTCTGATGCCTTCAGCTGCACCTCCCAGACTTTTCAGTTTATATTTCCAGGCTAGAATTTTTTCTAATCCAGATCTGCATTTCTCACCACTCCATGGTCCCTTTCACAGGTCCCTTACATTGAGCGTGCCCCAAATCTCTAGGATCTCTTTTGAATGTCCCCATTTTAGGGAGTGGTACCTTCATCTCCAATGTGGCCTTTATTGTATCTGTTTGGGCTCCGTGTCTTTTCTGCTTCTAGCTGCTCAGTAGATGTTTTGAGTCTGTCCTGTCCTCCTTTCCCCATCACTGCCTCTGCTTTTTCATTTCTTTCCTGGCCCCACACGAAGCTGCCTTTCAGAGCTGCCTGTGTGAGTTTTCTGTAGCACAGCTTCGTGGTAGAAAGCCACCCCCTCGAAGGCAGAACCCCCTTGCTGTGACCCCTGCCTGCCTTTCTCACAGCTGCCTCCTCCCCCATCATGTCAGCCCTGGCTTCATCCTGGGAGGCTGCCCTCTCCTAGCTCTCCTCTCCCGGCCACGGCACATGCTGTTCTCTGGGCATTGAGAGCCCATTGTCATCTCATGCCTCTGGCCAACTTCTCTTGATCTCTCAAAAATTGGTTCAGATGTTCCTTCCTCTGGGAGGCAGAATTAAGGGCCTCCTCCTCCTTCCCACTGAGCCTTGATCAGATCTCACGTAATACGTATTATCATATTGATGTCATAATTAGGTAAATGTCTGTCTAGGCCACAAGTCTGTGAGCTCATCCTACTTAAAATTGTAACCCTGCTGCCTTTCCCGTTGCTCTTTCCTTGCTTTCTTTTTCTTTTTACTGTTGCACTTATCCCCCTTTAAAATACTAGCTAATCTTCATATTTATAATAGTATCTGTGCTAGAACATAAACCCCATCAGGGCAGGAATTTTCATCTTGTGCCTAGAGCAGTGTCCAATGCACAGGAAGTATTCAAGAAATATGTGTTGAAGGAAATATGCTGGGGTTCAGCTCACAGCAGGCATTGGATAAGTTAAACTGTTGATGAATAGTATATTCTGTTAGACTTGCCAGAAGGTATATGCCTGTGCCTTTGTGTGGTACATAGAAGTAAATATAATTAAATACTTTTCAGGATTTTTATGTGTTCAAATAGTTGTTTTATTTTGTAAATGGCTGGCTTACTCTGTTAGTTTCTTTGTCCTTGTTGATGAGAGATATTTTGTGCCAGCATATATTTACCCCTCTTTCTTATATAAACCAAAACTCAACAACTAAGAAAATATTTCACCAAAACTCATGCTTTCAGAATACCATCTATATGGCATCCAGGATCACACACGCCTGATGGCAGCAGTTTTCAAGTATTTTTGGTCTATAAACCTGACAGAATTTTGTAGAACATTGAATTTTTGAATTGATTCTGACAAGTTTATCTTGTATGTTTAGACAATTGCATAGCGTGTAATTTCCAGGATGTTGTAAATATTGACATTTAGAGAATGTCAGAAAGAGAAGTTGGATGATGTGTATGTGGGGATTTATTATACTGTTTTCCTTTTAAGTGTATTTTAATACAAAACACAAAGTAAAACAAGACAAAGCAAAAGTTCTCTGTGGAAAGTGTTTTCACATGTGTATTCTGGTTTGAGCCTATTGTCCTTTGATGCTACTAATATTATTAGTCTTAGTGCTATTAACGAATTAAGGCATTCTCTTAGGTTGAGTCAAGTGAAATTGCCTATATTTCATATAGGCCTAGGATCAGTTTTGACATATAAAAACATTTTCTGTTTTATTTAATTCACACTAACAATATTTGATCATATGCATTGGTTTTCTCTTCACACGTTTCACTTTTCTAGTTGGAAAATTTCATTTTACTAGCTTGATGGCTCAGGGAGAATTTTTTTCAAGCTCTTTAATCCTTATAGACAGTATTTTTAGTTAGGATTTGTCAAAAGGGTTTTTAATTTGATGTCAGTATGGTGCTAGGTGCTATTTAGATTGACATGTAACCGTGTCTTACTCTATTGTATCAAAGACTGCGTTTTGTTCAGCTCTTGATTCCTAAGTGTAGGCAAACAAACGGGTCAGTTCATTTAGCGAGGTGTTGAGTGAATAGAAGACACCGTTTGGGGCCAGACAGCTGGAGCTGTCACCTGAATAGTACTTGACAAGTAGACTTTAGAGGGAAATTAATCTTCTAAAGAGCTCAGAGTGTGTATGTCTCTGTGTGTTTTTGTCTTTGTTGTGAAGTATGGGAATAACAGACTGGAGACAGATACTCTTCTTAATGTTTTCTTTAGCCAGAAGGAGATTAGGATCTAGAGAAGATAAGTGATTTAGTCTGCTCTTATGCTAAATCAGGGATAGAGTCAAGTTCTCATGGATTCTCATACCCTAGACTGGTTGTACTCAGAGTGTGCTTGCTGCCTTAGCCAGCTTGGCTGTTGTCACCCAAGAGATTCCTGGCCCTCTAGTTAAATGTGTTACTTACATACTTTTTAACTTAACGTCGGGTAAATATTGGAGAAGGCAATGGCACCCCACTCTAGTACTCTTGCCTGGAAAATCCCATGGATGGAGGAGCCTGGTGGGCTGCAGTCCATGGGGTTGCTACAAGTCGGACACGACTGAGCAACTTCACTTTCACTTTTCACTTTTCACTTTCATGCACTGGAGAAGGAAATGGCAACCCACTCCAGTGTTCTTGCCTGGAGAATCCCAGGGACGGCGGAGCCTGGTGGGCTGCCATCTATGGGGTCGCACAGAGTCAGACACAACTGAACAGACTTAGCAGCAGCAGCAGCAGGGTAAATATTAAGCATTTAATGCATTTTTTTTCCCTAGTTAGGTATCATATGGCATAAATTACAACAAAACTCTGGCTTTTGTGATATATAGATCTAGCCTCTGAATTTCAGTAGAGGGCTTTGCCTATGGTACAGTTTGCTTTGCTACTTCAGCCTCACTGTAGAGAATCTCAGACATACGATTATTTTGTGGTATCTCACAAAAGAATAATTATGCTCAGAATTTATCTTGAGTTTATAGTAAAGTAGTGAATTTACTATTCACTGTAGTAAATTTTTGTGTTTTGGTTGGGAAAAAAAGTTACAATGGTTTAGAACTGTTCGACCATATGAGTGAGTTCATTGGTGAATTTTGAATGTATGTTTCAAGTTCTAGGTTTCATGTAGGTACCATGTTTGTATTTTCCAAAGCAGTACTTGGAAGTTCAGTTCAGTTCAGTTGCTCAGTCGTGTCCGACTCTTTGCGACCCAATGAATCGCAGCACGCCAGGCCTCCCTGTCTATCACCAACTCCCAGAGTTCACTCAGATTCATGTCCATCGAGTCGGTGATGACATCCAGCCATCTCATCCTCTGTTGCCCCTTCTCCTCCTGCCCCCAATCCTCCCCAGCATCGGAGTCTTTTCCAATGAGTCAACTCTTCGCATGAGGTGGCCAAAGTATTGGAGTTTCAACTTTAGCATCAGTCCTTCCAGTGAACACCCAGGATTGATCTCCTTCAGAATGGACTGGTTGGATCTCCTTGCAGTCCAAGGGACTCCCAAGAGTCTTCTCCAACACCACAGTTCAAAAGCATCAATTCTTTGGCGCTCAGCTTTCTTCACAATCCAACTCTCACATCCATACATGACCACTGGAAAAACCATAGCCTTAACTAAACGGACCTTTGTTGGCAAAGTAATGTCTCTGCTTTTGAATATGCTATCTAGGTTGGTCATAAATGTCCTTCCAAGGAGTAAGCGTCTTTAAATTTCATGGCTGCAGTCACCATCTGCAGTGATTTTGGAGCCCCCAAAAATAAAGTCTGACACTGTTTCCACTGTTTCCCCATCTATTTCCCATGAAGTGATGGGACCAGATGCCATGATCTTCGTTTTCTGAATGTTGAGCTTTAAGCCAACTTTTTCACTCTCCTCTTTCACTTTCATCGAGAGGCTTTTTAGTTCCTCTTCACTTTTATGCCATAAGGGTGGTGTCATCTGCATATCTGAGGTTATTGATATTTCTCCCGGCAATCTTGATTCCAGCTTGTGCATCTTCCAGCCCAGCGTTACTCATGATGTACTCTGCATAAAAGTTAAATAAGCAGGGTGACAATATACAGCCTTGAGATACTCCTTTTCCTATTTGGAACCAGTCTGTTATTCCATGTCCAGTTCTAACTGTTGCTTCCTGACCTGCATACAGGTTTCTCAAGAGGCAGATCAGGTGGTCTGGTATTCTCATCTCTTTCAGAATTTTCCACAGTTGATTGTGATGCACACAGTCAAAGGCTTTGGCATAGTCAATAAAGCAGAAATAGATGTTTTTCTGGAACTCTCTTGCTTTTTTGACGATCAAGTTAGAATCAAGTTGGAAGTTATGGTCTGGCAAATATTTAATTTTTCTTCATGGTATTTGACACACATATGTATAAAACTCAGATACTATTTAGTTAATATACTTCCTTTTACTTTTATTGATAAATACAATTCACATAAGAATGAAACTATCCTAGAAAATCTAAGATGGTGGTTTTCTGATTTTTTTTGCCGCCTCCAGTAAAAGGTTCATTTTGCATTCTGGCTGCAATTTATGGGCCTCTCCGTAAATGCAACAGGGTACATGTAACCAATACAAAAGTTAAATGAAATAGAACTTATATTTCATATGTTAGATGCACTTGTTTATATTGTTGTTTCTATTCTGCTTCATTTACAAATATATGCTGTTGCAATTCCCTAAGTTGAGATTGAAAAAACAATGAAATAGTACATATTGTTATTATATACATGGTATTAAGTGCCTTCTAGAAGGAATTTTGAAGAACTGTGTTGAGTACCAATTCCTGTTGATTATTTGTGTAATCTTTCTTTCTTTCCTCCCTGCCTCCAGTATTTAATGGCTACTCTCTGCCAGGCTCTACCCACCGTCTAAGGCAGACGCAGTCCTTGTCCCCTAGAAGGTTGTATTCATAATAGTAACTGTGATGACTGTCACCTGCTGAGCCACTTGCAGGGGGATTGGCCTAACACTAAAACCTAACTAAAAACACTAAAGTGTCTCCCGCTTACCTAGCACCTATTACTTGCTGATGTTGTACATTCTGTTTTCTTTATTTCTTATCAGCTTGCTAGAAGAGTGGTATAGTTCTCTGATTGGATGAGGAAAGTGAGGCAACACTTAGTGAGGGAACTTGGATCGTACTCTTAAGTATGACATTTCTTTATGTTCCTGCTTTCCACTGACCATCTGGCTTTTTTAGACTTAACCCCTCTAGGTTTCAATTTCATTATTCTTAAAAAAAATGGTTGGATGTTGGATATTAGGTTGCTGAAGACCAGAAGTTGCCATTTATTTGTTTTGCAAGTTGAGAACAATGGTCTCAGTGTTCAGTTCTACAGGGTAGGTGTCCACATCAGTAGATTCAATTTTTCCTTCTTTTGTTTTATTAGTAGTATAAACAGATGATCAAGTAATAAGCCGGATATTAAATGAAATTGAGCTCTGTCTTTTTTTGTTGTTATTATTTCCACCTTTGAAATGGGAAAACAGCCTCGAGAGTGTTTGAAGGATCTCAGAGCTAAATCATACTGATTCATTTACCCATGTTTTGCATAAGAGCAATATCACTTGGGATTCATTGTTTCTCTCATGTAGATTTTTGGATTTTTAACTCTAGTATGCATGTTAAGTAAGAGCTTTTTTTTTTCTGTAGGAGTCAGTAGTGGATAGTGACTTAACCTTAAGCTAACCTACACTTACATTTTCTTTGAAAGAGCTTGCCTTAAAATGAGGATATAAATCCTCATTTATTGGCAGTTAGTTTTTACAGATAATGTATCTAACTTCTCTTTCCCTCATTTTCCTAATTCCTTCTTCTCCCCTTCCCATTTCCTTTTAGTATTATTGCATTTTTTTTTAAAATAAATGAATCAGTAAAATAATAGAAGATGACATTTTGTTACAAAGATACAAAACTCTGGACAGTCATCACTGAACTTGGCCTTTCTTTCTGAAAGCTTTGACTTGTTTCTTCCTGAGGTTTCGCTTACGGATCTGTTACCTTCTCTCTTCTCAGTTTCCTCTTGTTTTCCATATTCTTTTCTCATGTTTTTATTTTAGGAGTTTATTTGATTGTTAGGAAGATTGAGTAATACTGGTAACAATTACTAGCATCTATGGAGTGTTCATCATGTGTCAGGCATTGTTCCAAGCGCTTTACTTAAATTAGCCCATTTTACTCACATATGATGAAGAGAGAGCAGAGGTTGTGGTGCTGGGTTCTTCCTAACTGCCAGCGTGACCTTGGGCAAAATTCGTAGTCCCTATGGATCTTAGTTTCTCCGTTTGCAAAGAGGGGTGTATGTATGAATATGAGTGAGTCACTCAGTTGTGTCCGACTCTTTGCGACCCCATGGACTATACTGTGCATGGAGTTCTCCAGGCCAGAATACTGGAGTGGGTAGCCGTTCCCTTCTCCAGGGGATCTTTCCAACCCAGGCATCAAACCCAGGTCTCCGGCATTGCAGGTGGATTCTTTGCCAGATGGGCCACCAGGGAAGCCCAAGAATACTAGGGAGGTCATTTCTGCAAACCACGGAGAACATTATCTGGTATTTGTTGTTGTTGTTGTTATCATTAAAGCACATCAACAGTTCCTAGAATATATCAAGTGCTCAGTAAATGGTAGTTATTCATATTATTTAATATTGTTAAAAAGCCTCTTGATGAAGGTGAAAGAGGAGAGTGAAAAAGTTGGCTTAAAACTCAACATTCAGAAAACGAAGATCATGGCATCTGGTCCCATCACTTCATGGCAAATAGATGGGGGAAACAGTGGAAACAGTGTCAGACTTTATTTTTTGGGGCTCCAAAATCACTGCAGATGGTGACCGCAGCCATGAAATTAAAAGATGCTTACTCCTTGGAAGAAAAGTTATGACCAACCTAGATAGCATATTCAAAAGCAGAGACATGACTTTGCCAACAAAGGTCCGTCTAGTCAAGGCTATGGTTTTTCCTGTGGTCATGTATGGATGTGAGAGTTGTGATTGTGAAGAAGACTGAGCGCCGAAGAATTGATGCTTTTGAACTGTGGTGTTGGAGAAGACTCTTGAGAGTCCTTTGGACTGCAAGGAAATCCAACCAGTCAATTCTGAAGGAGATTAGTCCTGAGTGTTCATTGGAAGGACTGATGCTGAGGCTGAAACTCCAATACTCTGGGCACCTCATGTGAAGAGTTGACTCATTGGAAAAGACCCTGATGCTGGGAGGGATTGGGGGGCAGGAGGAGAAGGGGACAACAGAAGATGAGATGGCTGGATGGCATCACCGACTCGATGGATGTGAGTCTGAGTGAACTCTGGGAGTTGATGATGGACAGGGAGGCCTGGCGTGCTGTGATTCATGGGGTCACAAAGAGTCGGACACGACTGAGCGACTGAACTGAACTGAACTGAATTTCACATTTGCTTTTAGGTGGTGTATTGAGTTTGGCTGAGGCAGAGAGGTGAAATAGTAGTTTAAATGCTATCTTAATTTCTAGGTGAAATTTCTTTTTCTTATGAAGTGATGCAGATGCTGGATCATGCCTGTGATCCAGATATGTAGTAGATATTGTGGACTTCATAAAGGATACCCTGAGAACAGTCTGTTAAATTAAATGGGAAGTGGGGAGAAGAGATACTGGTGAAGTGGCATTTCAGGTTACAAATCTAGGGCTGTTTGAATCATAGTGTATTTCCATGCCCTGTGCTCTCTTATTTTCCTAGAGAGAGAATGTGAATAGCAAAGCATGGGGCCCTGAAAAGGGAAGCAAGAAGGCATCTCAGTGGAGAAGAGAGAAGAAGAGGAGCATTAAGGACAAAGTTATTGCACATTCTAATTTTGCCTGTGGCCTTTCTTGAATCCTTTAGTTATGCTCTGTCTGATATGGTGGCCACTACATGCATGGTATTATGGAACGCTTGAAATGAGGCTGATAAAAATTGAGATGCTTTGGAAGTATAAAAATACACTGAATTTTGAAGACTTAGATATGAAAAAAATGCAAAATATCTCATTAATACTTTTATACTGATTATGTGGTGAATGATAGTATTTAGAAATTTTGGGTTAAAATGTCTTATTAAAATTAAAAGAAAGATTTGATACTTGTTAATCAGCATCTTAAAGTAAAGCGGTGTTGGATTTTTTGTTTGTTTGTTTGTTTTTTGGTGTGTGTAAGTCACAAAACAGACTCTAATACTTTACAGTCTAAATGGTTCACCTTGTTCTTTAATTTTCAGCTATTACTCTTAGTTAAATGAAGTTGCTCAGTTGTGTCTGACTCTTTGCGACCTCATGGACTGTAGCCCACCAGGCTCCTCCATCCATGGAATTTTCTAGGCAAGAGTACTGGAGTGGATTGCCGTTTCCTTCTCCAGGGGATCTTCCCAACCTGGGGATTGAACCCTGGTCTCCCGCTTTGCAGGCAGACGCTTTTATGGTCTGAGCTACCAGGGAATCCCTATTACTCTTAGTTAAGTTTGTGTTAAATATATGATCTTACTCATGAATGCCATGAATGAGTAATTTATAGATTACTTTATAACTGCTAATTATTAATGAGTTTGAAATCAGTGGAACTTCTAAGAAAGGATGGAAACACAGTGACCACCAACAGTCTTACAGTGATTTCTGTGTGCTCATTAGGAAAAATAATAGCATAATGAATGAACTGTCAGAATTGGCTTTCTGGTCATACATCAGTGTAGTTGGGCATCTAATGCCTCAGAACTAATCATCAAAGCTTGGTTATTACTTGGGCAAATAGCTGAGTCTGTTGAGAAGTCACAGTATTTTATGTGATATTTGAACCAATTTTGGCAGGGATTTGAAACCCTTTAATTAAAGACTATATTACTGTAAACTTTGGTGGAGGGAGAAGTGGACCTCTTGAAACCTGTAAGACATGGATTTGAATGTGGTCCTTGTTAACTCTTATATGTGTAATTTTGAGCAAATTGTGCCTCTTTGGTGCAACTCAGGTTCCTCAGTTGCAAAATTAGTATCAAACTTAGCCTACCTCATAGTTTTGTTAGATCACTAAATGAAGTATTGTATTTTAGGGATGCCTTAAAATGCTTCTGAGTACTATACAAATATAAATTAATGTCAGTCCTGCTTTCAAATGCAAAGGCATTGTTTGAGAGTATTCTGACTCTAGCTTGTGTTTATGGTTTTAATTTTTTGTTTCGGTTCATCAGTGGCAAGTATAAGCTTTAAGTATCATGCATGATCTTTTATTTTTTTTGACCACTAATTGAAATGGAGGATGTATGCATTTGTGTCTGGCTATGTAGGCATAAGTAATGATAGCAGTGCTGTTTATGACACTATAGTTAAGCGTTTGTCAGAGTTTCCACTGTAAACTTTCCATTAGATTTTTTTTTTTTTTTTTTCATTTTACATTGGCTTTCCTGTGGGGTGAAATTATAGAGGCCTGAGTGTTTTGGTTGGAAACTTTTTTTCTCTTTAAAATAGGGAGTGAAGGCATGCTATTAAAAACTTTTCTTGCACTTTGTTTTATTGTAAAGGTTTTAAAATACATGTATGTATTTTTCTTTCTATAATAATTAAAAATGTATTAAATATTTTCACTCTATATTCATAAGTAGTTTTTCTTTGTTGTAGTTTTTCCACTTAAAATGATCACTGTCTTCATTCTATTATCCCAGTTAAAAGGATGTAAATTGTTTTTATAAATTAATGATAAGGTCTAAGAATGATGTCTTGAACACCTGGATACTTACTCCAAATTAAGAAAAACTAAACTACTTACAGTTTTAAAATTTCCTTTGACCTTCATCAGTAAAAATATTCATTGATTTTTGTTTTTTAAAAAATTTTTATTTATTTGGCTGTGCTCAGGTTTAGTTATGGCTTGTGGGAGCGCAGAGTCGTAACCACTGAACCTTCAGGGAAAGTCATGATCTTTGTTTCAAATTTAAGTAGAGGGCAATGTATTAGGGACAAGCCAAGACTTAGAATACCCATTGTATTCACAGACCTTCTCTTAATGGATGTCATGTAGAACCTCGTGGTCTGGTCTCAAGACCATGCAATGAATAGGCAGGCCTTTGATCCAGGCAGGAAGGAATCCAACCCAGAGGCTCTACCCAACAGATGAGAGTGACGTGTTATACCAAAATCAGAATCCCTAAGTTTGAACTTGGCACAGAGCAACTGAAGGCAGGAATAGAGGCTGAAAACATACCTATGGCTGATTCATGTTGATGTATGGCAGAAACCAACACAATATCGTAAAGCAGTTATCCCTCAATTAAACATAAATAAATTGAAGAAAAGTTATGTTAATGGTGGGGCCACAGGGTAGGATTCCATAAATTCCTGGTGTTGTGTAGTCCTGCCTTTTTGTTGCTTTAGTGAAATTACTCTTCAAGGCCACCTCCAAATCTTGATGGACACATGTCTGTCAGCAGCATCTGCTGCTTGTCCCCATTCTCCTTGGGGAAACATACTTTGCTTTGGCTTTTCTGACACTCTGGACATTTTCTTCCTAACTCTGGCTATTTTTTCTCATTATCCTTGCTGCTTCTTCCTTCTCTCCTACACTTACATGTGTTGGATTTTTTAGGCTTCTCTACTCACCATAGGTGGTCTCATCTATTTGATTGGCTTTAAGAACATTTATGTGCTGTTTGCTTCCACATTTCTATCTCCAGCTCTGACCTTACTTCAGATTTTGGTCTTGTATGCCCAGTTACTGACTAGACATCTTCAGGTTAGATGTCTCCTAAACACCTCTAACTTAACACATTCTCAGTGGAATACTTGATTTCTCCCACTCAACTATTTCTTCTCTTTTTTACTGACGACTCCTTCATTCGCCCAGCTGTTCAAAGTAGGCAACCAATACTCACCATTGATTCCTATTTCTCACTTTCAAGTCGCCTTCATACCCTCCCCAAAGAACGGTTGCCATCAGTAAGTGCTTTTGATGCCGCGTCCGGTATATATCTCTAAGTCCACTTTGTCTCTAGTCATTGTGGGGACTCCATGGCAGTAGCCTTTTATATACCAGTGGTCTGATTGGTTTTCCAACTTCTTCTCTTGCCCCCTTTCCATTCATTCACCTCATTGTGCCCAGAGAAGTCTTTTTAAAAATAGAAATTGTATGCTATGTCTCTCCCTCAGGGTTTAACATTGCCTAACCTTCACCTTTTCCTCTTCTCTCTTCACCTTGGCTTTTTTCATGCAGTTTTCCTGACATTACTAATTAAAATGTAATGTTGAAATCAATAGCATGTGGGTTAAAACTGCTGAGTTCCTAAGAACTTGAATGGACTTGATTTTTTTCCCTCTTTCATCTTGTCTCTTTTTCCTCTTGTTTCTTCTCTTAATTTGATAAAAACTAAATCAAAACCAAATTACAGCTGTCCCTGTCCCAGTTCCCAAGTTTTTGAGTTCATTGGGTATCTCAGACCTCTTTGGGAACTTGTTTTGTTTCATTAGCATCAGGAGAATTTCTTTAAGGCTACAGGAGAAGTTTTTTCCACTTGTATGTCATAAACTCTTGGCATAGGATGTGGCTTAGAAGTTCTGCTTATTGTTATTGGTGACACTTCATCTTGGTTCTCAGCTCCCATACGGAGCTTTCTGCCTTGTGATTGAGTTTTCTTTGTCTTGTTTCTAGCCACTTTATGGTTCCATTTTTAACCTTCTGTGCTTAGCTCGTCACTTATAGTGTCATTGAGCTTATTTATTTCTCTGACTTTCACTTTTATGGGAAAACTCTGGAATCTCTATTCTCTAGTTTAGCCTCATGTTTCCAGTACCGTCAGGAATTTCTCTTCCCGTGCATGCCCTGGAGTTAATCTCATACTCCATTGTCCCCAACAATGACATACATGAGCTTCCTTTATAAATTAACCTCTCTAATGATTCCACTTTTACCACCAGTATCATCATTCTCTCAACCTGGAGACATTAGTAATCTTTGACTATCTTTCCTTTGCGTTACACGTAGTATGACAAAAAAATCCTTTTGACCCCTTTGTTCCTGTCTTTTAAATGTATCTCAGACTTTCCTCCATTCCTCGGTTGCCATCAGCATAGTTTTGGCTGTCATAACTCTTCATGTTTGGTTTTGGTGACAGTGTTTTTGCTAACCTTCCTTCACACCTCTCTTAAACACTTATTGTGTTTGCTCCTGCTTAACAGATCTCTGTTGTCACCTGCATGAAACTCAGATTACTGTGCATTTTTCAAGGCCATTTGAAGGCCTGGTCTGTTCTAATTCTTCACTCTGGTTTCCTACTCTTCCCAATCAACTGTGTCTGCTATCCAGTCAGTTGTACATTGTTGTTGTTGGTCAGTCGCTCTGTCCTGTCTGACCCCTCAACCCCATGGACTGCAGCATGTCAGGCTTCCCTGACCTTTATTGACTCTGAGTTTGCTTAAACTCATGTCCATTGAGTTGGTGATGCATACCATTCAACTATCTCATCCTCTGTCTCCTCCTCCTCCTTTTGCCTTCAGTCTTTCCCAGAGTTAGGGTCTTTTCCAGTGAGTAGGCTCTTCGCATCTGGTGGTCAAAGTATTGGTGCTTCAGCTTCAGCATCAGTCCTTCCAGTGAATATTCAGGGTTGATTTCCTTTAGGATTGACTGGTTTGATCTCCTTGCTATCTAAGAGTCTCTCAAGAGTCTTCTCCAGCACCACAGTTCAAAAACATAAATTCTTTAGTGCTCAGCCTTGTTTTACGGTCCAACTCTCACATCTGTACATGACTACTGGAAAAGCCATAGCTTTGGCTATATGGACCTTTGCCAGCAAAGTGATATCTTTGCTTTTTAATATGCTGTTTAGGTTTGCCATAGCTTTTCTTCCCAGGAGCAAGCATCTTTTCATTTCACGACTGCAGTCACTGTCCACAGTTATTTTGGAGCCCAAGAAAATAAAGTCTGTCACTCTTTCCATTTTTTTTCTCCATTTATTTGCCATGAAGTGTTGGGACCGGATGCTCTGATCTTCATTTTTTGAATGTTGAGTTTTAAGTCAGCTTTTTCACTCTCTTCTTTCACCTTCATCAAGAGGCCCTTTAGTTCCTCTTCACTTTCTGCCTTTAGAGTAGTGTCATCTGCATAGCTAAGGTTATTCATACTTCTGGCATTCTTGATTCCAGCTTGAGCTTCATCCAGCCTAGCATTTTGCATGATGTACTTTACGTATAAGTTAAATAAGCAAGGTGGCAGGTAGGGTAGTCTGGTATTCCCATCTCTTTAAGAATTTTCCACAGTCATGAACATCTTCTTATATTTCCCATATAATGTGCTCGATCTTAACCGTATTCTTCTTGCCTAAAATAAAATGTCTTCTTCCCCTTCCTTTGTTTTTTCCCTTGTCCCATTCATGGTTCCCTTAAGTTCCATTGCCCTCAATCTGCCGGATGTCTTCTTGACCTTAGGCCCTGCCAGTGATAACAAAGGATTGAACACTCAATTTGACTCATCTTATCAAAACATATGAAGGATCAACAAATGTCAGGTATTCCAGAAAAAAATGCAACAGCTAAACCTCTGTGTCCTTACTTTTCCTTGAAAAGTAAATTAAATCCAAACAGATTAAATTTAAAGCAGCTCAGGTGCAAAGGAGGGTGTTGGAAGGCCAGAGAAGACTTGTAGTAATCATTTGAGAGACTTAACATCAACATAAAGGGGTCCTTTAAATGTTAATAGAAATAACAGTCCAGATAGAGAATCTGTATAACTCCTGGTACTTGCGTTTTGTTTGGTCCAAGTGGAGGTAGATCACTGAACTTGTGTCTTTAGTAGACACTATATTAAAGAATCTATTAAGAGGATACCTTTTCAGTTTGTCCCTCTAATGCCATGGTCACCAACCTTTTTGGCACCAGGGATCAATTTTGTGGAAGACTATTTTTTGACGGATTAGGGGAGTTGGCAGGGTGGGGGGATGATTTCAGTATGATTCAAGTGTACATTTTTGTGCACTTTAAAGAATAATTATTTATTTGGTTGCCCCGGGTCTTAGTTGCAGCATTCAGGATTGTTGATCTTCATTGTGACCTGCCAGATCTTTAGCTGTGGCGTGTGAGATCTAGTTCCCAGACCGGGGATTGAACCCCAGGCCCCTGGATTGGAAGTGTGAAGTCTTAGCCACTAGACCACCAGAGACATTCCTATTGTGCACTTTATTTCTATTATTATTTTATCAGCTCCACCTTAGATCCTCAGGCATTAGATCCCGGAGGTTGGGGACCCCTGCTTTAGTTTATGTTGTAGGTATGAGATGAAAAAACAAAAGTGGTTATTGATAAGCCAACTCATATTACTCTCTGGCAGAGGTGATAGAGTGTACAGGTGCCAGATTGTTTGAGTCTAAGGCTCAGCAGGGCTCCTTTCCAGCTGTGTGACCAAGAGCAAATTACTAAATCTCTCTGAGACTGAATTTCCTGTATGTAAAATGAGGATAATAATGCCTCCTGCACAATATTATAGGAAGGATTAAATGAGTTAGTAATGTAAACTGCTTAGAGTAGTGACTGTCTCAGAGTAAGTGCTTACTAAGTTTTTACTATTATGTATACATGATATGGCTGGGAAATGGTGACTCATTGAAGATTTTCAGAAAGAACTATTTATTGTGAAACAGGAAATGGCTCTTGAGAGTGTGTCTTTTTTTTTTTCATATCTGACCTGTCCTTGGTGACTCTTGTTTATTTTGATTTATTCATTCATGAACAAGTATTTTTTGACATTGCTTATAGTGTTTCGGATCCTAAAAGGGCAGATTGTCTCTAGGAGATTATGGTATTTTCAGTAGAAGATGGATTCTGAAAAATACTCTAATGAGGGGTGTGAATGAGGTTCTTCTGGCCCATCTGGATCTGTGAACCAGCTATACAGATAAAGCATCTGGTTTTATCGGAAGCTGGAAACATACACATTTTAGCATGTGCTTTCTATTCCCACAGAGAATCTGGTGCATATTTTCCCCAGTTTATGTAATATGAGAGTTTCTGAACTCTGGATGAATGTCATTCAAAACTCTGCTGAGCTTGCTGCATGTTAAACCCTTTCAAAGAGACATTATCCTTTGCTGGCAATGCTTGATAACTCTTAAGACTTTGGACTTCAGGAGGAGCAATGGCTCAGGAGCAATGACTCATGCTGTTGCCTGGTTATCTTTCTGTCCTAAAGGAGATCAGTCCTGGGTGTTCATTGGAGGGACTGATGTTGAAGCTGAAACTCCAATACTTTGGCCACCTGATGCGGAGAGCTGACTCATTTGAAAAGACCCCGATGCTGGGAAAGATTGAGGGCAGGAGGAGAAGGGGACGGTAGAGGATGAGGTGGTTGGATGGCATCAATGACACAATGGACATGGGTTTGGGTGAACTCCGGGAGCTGGTGATGGACAGGGAGGCCTGGCGTACTGCAGTTCATGGGGTTGCAAAGAGTCGGACACGACTGAGTGACTGAACTGAATTGAATGATATAAACGAACAATGTGATTTGTTTGAACTTCAGAATAGATATTTCATCTTTTTAAGACTGGGGCACAGGTGAGAGAAGGGGGAATTGAGTGAAGGCAGTCCAAAGATATATACTTACAAGATAGGTAAGTACTAGGAATATAATATACATGTGATAAATATAATGAACACTGTATATATTATGGGCTTCCCTGGTGGCTCAGACAGTAAAGAATCTGCCTGCAATATAGGAGTCCCGGTTTTAATACCTAGGTTGGGAAGAAGGGATTGGTTACCCATTCCAGTATTCTTGCCTGGAGAATTCCATGGACAAAGGAGCCTGGTGGGCAGCAGTCCATGGGGTTGCAAAGAGTTGGATGTGACTGAGTGACTAACACACACACACGTTCAGTTCAGTTCAGTTCAGTTAGTTGCTCAGTCGTGTCCGACTCTTTGCGACCCCATGAATCGCAGCACGCCAGGCCTCCCTGTCCATTATCAACTCCCAAAATTGTCAAGAGTGTCAATCCAAAGAGTTCTTGTTATAAGAAGGGAACATATTTTTCTTTCATTAACTTTGTACCTGTGTGAGATGATGGATATTCACTAAATTTATTGTGATAATCACTTCACGATGTATATAAATCAAATCATTATGCTGTATACCTTCAGTTCAGTTCAGTTGTGTCCAACGTTTTGTGTCCCTGTGGACTGCAGTGCGCCAGGCTTCCCTGTCCATCACCACTTCCTGGAGCTTGCTCAGACTCATGTCTGTCAAGTCAGTGATGCCACTCAATGACTGTATACCTTAGACATGTCCAATTATATCTAAGTAAAACTGGAAGAAAAGAAACATATTTTCTCTTTTTATCAAGATGTGCTTTTCTTGTTTTTTTTCCTGCCCAAGATCTATTGGTAAGACTTGCCTTATGAGGATGTGAGTAGTGTAAATATAACTGGGAAGGAGGGGGCTCTAAGTATCTTGCCCATTTTGTTTGAAATGTCCATTGTTAAAATTAGACCGAGTGAGGCCATTTTGTTATTATTTATGAAATCTTTGCAGTAGTATAAATATGTTTCTTCATGGGTGTAAACCTGTTAGCCCTTTAGCATTCAGGGTAATCCACCATATTTTTCAGAGGATAAGGCAGATACTTGCGGGTGTGGAAAGGTCATGAGTGCATGGTGTGATTATGTGAAAATACTGTCTGCCTCAGAGGTTGGAGATGGACTATAAAAGAGGAAGTAGAGGAATCTGTTCTCCACATTCCTGCTGCCACGTATATCTGTTCAAATTAGTGCCAAAGAAGGATTCCATTTTAATGTAAAATTTTCATACCTTTTGGTTCTGTACAATGAAACTGCTTTTACATCATGGTTATTGGCCTATATTAATGAAACTGAATAGCTTGCAGCCTCAGTTTTCTTATCTGTAAAATGGGATTATTAATGCCTGCCTTTCAGGATTTTTGCAAGATTTCAAGAGAGAACTCATGGAAGGACCCTGGCTGGAATATTTTAGGTCCTCCCTGAATGCTTTTTACTTTTCTGTCTCTTAGTCCTTGAAATTTAGGTACTTAATTGCATTGTTCTTATATTTTTTGCTCTCGTTTACATATGTTAATTTTGCTTCCAACCAGGCTGAATTTCTTTGAGGACAAGCATCATTTCTTTTTTATTCTCTGTAGTTTATGTTCCTATAGTATCTTGTACCTTTTCTTCATTGTGCAACCTGTTTTATATTTATTTACATGACTCTTTAGTTAGATTTTCTTCCTTTTTGGTCTGTAAGCTTCTTGAAGAGTAGAATCCTGTTTGATCGTGCTCAGAAATGTGTACTTAAGGCCTGAACTAGTGCCTGGCATGTAAAAAGTGTTCTGTAAATATTTGTGGAATGAATGAATGAATGATTGATTATTAAATTAAACATACTAGATTCTAAGCCAGTTCTGTTCTGGGAAGGCTGAAACTACCTATCATATTCCTTCCAGACTTAGCCTGAAGCCTTGTAGGAGGCTATAAAAAGTTTGCTGAATTTTAACTAACACCTTAGATCTTTAAATAACAGAGTATGTGGAAAAGAAAAAAGGTTTACGAGGTACTTTGAAGTGGTTCAGTACTTAATGTTATTTTTGTGGGAGGTCAGTAATGTTTGTTATAAATATGTTATTGTAAAGAACTCTTTAAGTATAAATTACTGTTATTGCTTCTAGCTAATATTTATAAGTATTAACATCTGTGAGTACTAATGTTATTTTAAAATTCAGGCTTGAAGGACAACACTGTGCAACATTGTTTATTTTTCTTTCCTTTGCAAACCTGATTGTTTGGGAATGTGTGAGAACTGGGTGTGTCCGGGTCTGGCCAGTGCTCCTCCAGATGGTTGTATTTCTCATAACTTCTTGGTTTTCTGTCCCTGATGCTCTGTTAGGCTCTCATACTTTGAATCAAATGCTGACTGTCTTCACCCTCTGATTGTGACACACTGCTGAAACATGTCCTGACAGCCAAATCATTTCACGTATTGAATTGAGTCAGGGTCTTCACCTTTCTTCTAATCAAATTACAATTTTATTTTGAAGTAATCTCACTGGATATTAGTAGATCAAAAGCTCAATATTATAATTCTACAAATATGGCTTGCACAATTAGACACATGTACACACACACATGCAGAAGGGAAGGGAAGAAATCCTCCGTGTATCATCAATTTATGTTTTTCATTTGTTAGGTATTTTTTAAAAAGCTGATATTTTGAAACATTTTCCATGTGTCAGGCATTGTGTGAAACATTTTATGTATTATCTCATGAAATGCTTGAGCTCTCACTGTGACAAAGCTACTATTCTTAGATTCATTTTGCAAAGGATTTTAAGGTTCAGCAGTGCTTTTTAGCAACAGCAGTGTAGCAGCTAAAGTTTATTGAGCACCTAAAGTGTTCCAGACATTGTTCTATGTGTTTTTATTTTTATTCACTCACTTAATCCTTAAGTCAATCATATGAGGTAGGTAGTTACTACTCTTAAGCTAGTGCAGGTGATGGAATTCCAGCGAAGCTATTTCTAATAGTAAAAGATGATGCCCTTAAAGTGCTGTACTCAATATGCCAGCAAATTTGGAAAACTCAGCAGTGGCCACAGGACTGGAAAAGGTCAGTTTTCATTACAATCTCAAAGACAGGCAATGCCAAAGAATGTTTGGCACAATTGCACTCATTTCACATGCCGGCAAGGTTATGCTCAAAATTCTCCAAGCTAGGCTTCAATAGTACGTGAACTGAGAAATTCCAGATGTTCAAGCTGGATTTAAAAAAGGCAGAGGAACCAGAGATCAAATTGCCAGCATTTGTTGGATCATAGGAAAAGCAACAGAATTTCAGAAAAGCATCTACTTGTGGTTCATTGACTATGATAAAGCCTTTGACTGTGTGGATCACAACAAACTGTGGAAAATTCTTAAAGAGATGGGGATACCAGATGGAAACACTGTACCTGCCTCCTGAGAAAGCCGTGTGCAGGTCAAGAAATAACAGAACTGAACATGGAGCAATGGACTGGTTTAAAATTGGGAAAGGAGTACATCAAGGCTGTATATTGTTAGCCTGCTTATTTAACTTCTGTGCAGAGTACATCAGTGTGAAATGCCGGGCTGGATGAATCACAGTCTAGCATCAGAATTGCCAGGAGAAATATCAACAACTTCAGATATACAGATGATACTACCCTAGTTACAGAAAACAAAGAGGAACTAAAGAGCCTCTTGATGAAGGTGAAAGAAGAGAGTGAAAAAGCTGGCTTGAAATACAGCATTCAGAAAACAAAGATCATGGCGTCTGGTTCCATTACTTCATGGCAAATAGAGGGGTAAACAATGCAAACCATGATGGACTTTATTTTCTTGGGCTCCAAAATCACTGCGGCCGGTGACTGCAGCCATGAAATTAAAAGACGCTTGCTTCTTGGAATAAAAGCTATGACAAACTGAGACATCGCTTTGCCGAGAAAGGTCTTTCTAGAAATGCTATGGTTTTTTCCCAGTAGTCATGTATAGATATAAGAGTGGGACCATGAGGAAGGCTGAGCACTGAGGAATTGATGCTTTCGAGCTGTGGTGCTGGAGAAGACTTCTTGAGTCCCTTGGACAGCAAGGAGATCAAACCACTCAATCCTAAGGAAATCAACCCTGAATATTCATTGGAAGGACTGATGTTGAAGCTGAAGCACCAAAACTTTGGCCACCTGGTGTGAAGAACTGACTCATTTGAAAAGACCCTGATGCTAGGAAAGATTGAAGGCAGGAGGAGAAGGGGACAGCAGAGGATAAGATGGTTGGATGACATCATCAACTCGATGGACATGAGTTTGAGCAACCTCTGGGAGATGGTGAAGGATAGGGAAGCCTGGTGAGCTGCAGTCCATGGGGTTGCAGAGTCAGACACAACTTAGCACCAGAACAACAATAAATACTCTTAAGGGATTTCCCTAGTGGCTCAGTGGTAAAGAATCCACCTGCCAAAGCAGGAGATGCAAGGAGATGTTGATTCGATCTCTGGGTGGGAAAGATCTGGAGAAGGAAATGGCAACCTGCTCCAGTATTTTTGCCTGGGGGAATCCCATGGGCAGAGGAGTCTGGTGGGCTACATGCTGTGGGTTTGCAAAAGAGTTGGACATGACTTAGTGACTAAACAATAACAACTATTATGCCCTCATTCCTGAGGGAATCGATGGACTGAGTCTCACCTCTGATTCTCTGGCTAGGAAGTGGCAGGTACAGGCTTGGAATCCAGCAGTCTGATTTTGTAGTCCATTGCCTTAACTGTCACCCAAACTGACAAACTGGCAAACTTCTCCAAACTGACAAGCGACAAACAGTGGAGTCTGCTTAGAGCCCAGACCCCTGACTTCAGAGCGTGGAACCTGCAGCATAATCTCAGCCATCTGGTATATTGAATGTAGAAAGTTTCCGCTTGTGCTGAAGGAAATCAGCTTAATGTGAAATTGTAAACATCTATGTAATGTTCCTTCAGAATTATAACTGACAGACTTTTGAGATAGTAGACTTAAGTGTCCAGTTTAGTGTTGATCACTCTTATTAACGCCAGATCTTATGTCTCACATTTGGTCTGATTCCTTAAGTGGAAGATACAATCATAGAATATGTTTCCTAAAAGTCGTTTTTAGTATAACTGAAGAGAAAATATTTGTACTACCCAGTGACGTTAGCTAAGCCCTAGAGTACTGAATCGGAGAAGGCAATGGCACCCCACTCCAGTACTCTTGCCTGGAAAATCCCATGGATGGAGGAGCCTGGTAGGCTGTAGTCCATGGGGTCGCTGAGTCGGACATAACTGAGCCACTTCCCTTTCACTTTTCACTTTCATGTATTGGAGAAGGCAATGGCAACCCACTCCAGTGTTACTGCTTGGAGAATCCCAGGGACAGGGGAGCCTGGTGGGCTGCCGTCTCTGGGGTTGCACAGAGTCGGACACGACTGAAGCGACTTAGCTTAGCAGCAGCAGAGTACTGCATTGGTTGTAGAATGCTGAATTAGATTCAGTAAAAATACTTGTGCTTAGAATTGCATCATTAGCATGCTTATCTTTAGGTGTCAGTGACTCTTCCTACCTTTGGTGACAGATTTTTGTGGCCAGGAAGTCAGTAGCAAAGAAGGGAGTTATGTTGTAAATATCCTCGTTCTAGTTGGTGTATCTTACTGTTCAGTGCTTTAAAATGTTTCTCTGCTCTGAAGCTGTTAAGCTTGCCAGATTAATTCTGTGTCTTTACAAAATCTTTGTATTACTGTTTTCTAAGTTTCCATTTTGGAATCATGCACTCACAGTTGTATTTATACATACAAATGAACATGATACATGAATACATACATGTAAATTCCTGTCTATTGTTTTATACTTGACTACTGTCTTTATACATAATAGGAAATAAGGTTTCAAAATTGACTTCATTTTTCTCAGTATGGTGTTTATATATCTATATGGGCTTTGCATTTATCTTCAATTTCTATTCATTAAGTAATATCCTTTGTATGAAGTATAGGCACATTCCACAGTTAGTGAGGTGTACTACATGCCTTTGCTGGATTTTATTGTCCAGATTATGACTTTAATTATACATATACACTCTTTATTACTCTTGGGATTAGAGGTCATTTCACTGTGCTCAGTCCTGTGTCACTCTCGGGAGCTTAAGGTCTCATATTTAAAACTCCCAGCCGAGGTTCAGAAATAGCATCTCTAAGCTGGCATTGCAACATTGGATTGATTCTTTTTTTTTTATTTTAAATTTTTTTTTTTTTAAGTTTAATGATATCTTTAGTGTCAGCTGTAAGTTGTGAAATAGAGGTAGTGGTGGTTAAATAGCAGACATGGGCTTAATTGATATTAATGTGATGTCTATCTATTTAATTTGTTTTTAACTTCATATCATACCATTAAAATAGCTGAGGTTCATCTCATTCTGAACTGATTCCCACTGATGTTAATCCTCAAAACAAATGGAAAGTAGATAGGCCATTTTTTATCCCTTGTAGAAGTAATCCCTAGGGAAGAGGTGGGGGTGGTGGTGGTGGTGGTGGTGCTCAATTAACTGAATACTTGAAGTAATGCATTTTTTTTTCTTTTGGTGGGGGAGGGTCAGCTGAAGGGCTAAGTGCTTGTTGAAAAAAGCTATAATCCCATTAATTTATTTCTTACTTTATAATCATGAAATAAGTGAAAATAATCTTTTAGAAGGTTTTTGTTGCTCATATATTTGAACTTGGCTGAAATTTGGGCATCAACAGTGCTGACTCTTTAACATATCCCGGAAATTTGTTCTATTAGTTACTTTTTATCAGATTATGATTTTCATGATTTACTCCTTGTCTTAAAATCCAAATGTAGAAAAGACAAATTATTGTTATCTTAGGGGTTTAAAGAAATGGCCTTTATTTAATTGAAGTTTGATATTATTAGAATAAATTTTCAAAAATTAATGTTTCTGAAAACACTTCAGAATGTATTTTGTATATGTTTTTAAAATACTAATGAAGATGTGCTAAAAAAGCAAATGTAAGCCTTTCTATACAGAAAATAGTTTTAATAGGATTTTATATATCAAATTTATTCAATACTGTATGCTGTAGATATGATGTTTGTGAAGTAAATGGTAACTTTTTGAAAGTGCTTTTGGAAAGGACTGAATAGCCTACAGAACACCTAATTCATTTACTTCTCTTTCCACCCTGTGCAATACATTTTACAGATAAGGAGACTAATGCTCAGAAAGTAAGTGGCTTGTCCAGTGTCTATTATTAAACTGTAAAAGTGTGATTCCACTTCAGAACTGGAAGCCTTGTGTGCATGCTCAGTTTTGTCTGACTCTTTGTGACCCCATGGACTGTGGCCCACCAGGCTCCTCTGTCCATGGGATTCTCCAGGCAGGGATACTGGAGTGGGTTGCCGTTCCCTACTCCAGGGACTGGAGGCAAGGCCAGAGTCCTTACTGTGTTTTTCAAGGCCCGCCATGATCTCCTGCAGCCCATCACCCCACTTTGCACTCAGGCTCCAGCCTTGTTTGCCTCTTTGCTGATACTCAGATTCATCTGCACACTCTGCTGCCATGGTCCCCTGGATTTATTATCCCTCTGCTTAGGCACTTGCCCCTCAGATACTCTCTGATTACCTCATCTTCAAGAATTTGCTCAAAATTCATCTTCCAGGTAGCTCAGACGGTAAAGAATCTGCCTGCAATGTGCAAGACCTGGGTTCAATACCTGGGTTGGAAAGATCTCTTGGAGGAGAGCGTGGCAGCCCACTGTAGTATTCTTGCCTGGAGAATCCCATGGACAGAGGAGTCTCAGTTAAGTTGCTCAGTTGTGTCCAACTCTTTGTGACCCCATGGGCTGCAGCATGCCAGGCTTCCCTGTCTATCGGAAAAATCTCCCTGTCCTTTGGAGAGTCCAAACTCCAGGAGCTTGCTCAAACTCACGTCCATCGAGTCAGTGATGCTATCCAACTATCTCATCCTCTGTGTCTCCTTCTCCTGCCTTCAATCTTTCCCAGCATCAGGGTCTTGTCCAGTGAGTCAGTTCTTTGCATCAGGTGGCCAAAGTATTGGAGCTTCACATCAGTCCTTCCAAGGAATATTCAGGATTGATTTCCTTTAGGATTGAATGGTTTGATCTCCTTACCATCCAAGGGACTCTCAAGTGTTCTCCAATACCACAGTTCAAGAGCATCAATTCTTCAGTGCTCAGCTTTCTTTATGGTCCAGCTCTCACATACATACATGACTACTGGAAAAATCCACGCCTGGTGGGCTACAGTCCATGGGGTAGCAAAGGGTTGGACATGACTGAGCGACTAAGCACAGCAGACAGCATCTTCCAGATAAACATTCCACTTAAAATCATACTCTCCAACCCAACAGGCCTCATCCCCCTTGTCCTATATATTCTGCCTGCCTCCAGCATATACCATACAACGTGTTTATTATTTTCAGTTGCAGTTTTTTTGTCTCCTCCTGCTAGTATGTAAAGCTCTGTGAGAGAAGGGATTTTTGTCACTTTTCCTCCTTGTGATTTCCCTGTGTTTGGACCTCAATGAGTGTTCAGTGAATATTAGGTGAGTGAATGCCCTTTGCACCAGATCTCCCACTTTTCATTTATTAATGAAAAACTTGACAAAATTACTAGATTTATGTTTGCTATGAAGGGCATTCCAAATAATACTACTTCATTAATTTCATGCATTCATCTTCATTTCAAATATTTTTTTCTGTTGTATTTTCCTCTCATCTGTGAAGATGAACCATTCTGTTTGATTTTAAAAGTCAACCAGTTTTGTTTTTTTTTTGAAGAAAGTGTTAGAAAGTGAGACATAATCTTTTCAGATAGTAATAGGGGCAGGTGGTTCAAAGAACTTAAGTCTTTGTCAAATAAGCCACACTTTTTTTTTTAACATTCATAAATATTGTGTCATTAAAAACCAACCTAGTTTTAAAATTTTATTTATGTCTAGTTTTCTTGAGATGTATATAATATTGTGTAAGTTTAATGTGTACAGTATGTTGATTTTCTACACTTATATTTTGCAAAGTGATTACTACCGTGGTGTTAGCTAACACCTCATCTGATCACATAATTACCATTTCTTTTTTGTGGTGAGAACATTTAAGATCTGTTCTTTTAGCAACTTTCAAGTATATAATATAGCTTTATTTAGTGTTACATCATGCTGTACTTCAGATCCTCAAAACCTGTTTATAACTAGAAGTTAATACTTTTTGACCATTATCTCTCCATTTCCTCCACCATTCTAGTTTCTGTTTCTTTGAGTTTGACTTTTTTAGATTTCACATATAAGTGGTAACCTCCAATATGTCTTTTTCTGTCTGACTTGTTCCATCTTAGTTTTAAAATTTGCATTTTGTGACTTGGTATTACTAAAATATTAGGAAATAATTTATTCTATTAAATATATTAAACTTTTTCGTCTTCAGTATAATTTTTTTCTAGAGGAATAAAGCTGTAGTTTACCATTGAAAGTAGAGGGAAATAAGATTCGGTTTATAAAGTCAACCTGCATTTATTATGTACCTAATGGCAAGCCACTCCAGTACTCTTGCCTAGAAAATCCTATGGATGGAGGAGCCTGGTAGGCTGGAGTCCATGGGGTCACTAGAGTCAGACACGACTGAGCGACTTCACTTTCACTTTTCACTGTCATGCATTGGAGAAGGAAATGGCAACCCACTCCAGTGTTCTTGGCTGCAGTCTATGGGGTCCCACAGAGTTGGACATGACTGAAGTGACTTAGCAGCAGCAGCAACCATGTTCCAGAAACTTCTTCTGGGGGGCATTAAAAGAGGAACAAGACACATGATTCATTGACTTGAAAAAAAAAAAAGTGGTCCTAATGTAATGTGGCAAGTCCTTGAATGGAGTTATATATATAAAGTTTTACGGGGGATTTTTATGTTATGGGATTTCAGGACTTCATGGCTGCTATAAAGTGAGATACTCCTATACTCATGCAGGGTGTATGATTATCTTCTCAGCGTTTACAACCATCTAAATACAATTGAAATTAGTACTGTCATTACAGCTGAGACTGTTATCCACGCTACTAGAGAAATGTTGGAACAAAGAAGTGATGTGGCCCAGAGGTTCCCAAACGCAGATGACCAGTGGAAGAGTTGTTGCTGGTACTGGGCAAAATGAAAAAACAAGTAGAGGGGAAAGCAGATGGAGAGAGAATACATGACTGTGTGTGTGTGTGTGTGTGTGCTCACATGTGTGCAGGTGTGTGTGCATGTGTGTACGTGTGTGTGGAGAATTGCCACCCTCCTTTTTGAGGAAGGGTTATTTTTTATTCTAAGTTTGAGCTTTCTCTTCTTTTTCTATCCTTAAAGGTCCTTTCATTTTAGGAAATTATAGTGGAAATAAGTGATATCTAGTTATTATTTTAGTGTCTTTTCCTGAAATAAAAGAAAGTCAACCTCTTCTTTTTAATACTTTTACTGCTAAAATCTTAGAGGGAGCCGCTGTCAGGGATACTTTAGAACATTCTATAATTCTTGCAGCTCTTATTTTATTTTTTTGACATAGCCCAGCATGCTTCAGGAATTCCTTTTATTGAAAAAGCCTTGGTTCCTATTTTCCTAGTCTCATCTCTGCAGATGGTAATGGACTGATAGTAGAGAGACTGTGTTAGTCAGAGGCTGTGGTGGCTATCCTGTGAATAAGTTTAGTGGCAGAAATGTAATCTACATCTGTAACTAGGAATGTTTAAATGTTTTATTTTTCTTGTCCTGACAAGTTACAGTGCATGAGAAGGTCAAGCATGAGGGAGAACTGTGAAAAATTGGAAACATATTTATTAGAAGTTTTGTATGTGTGGGTGCATGTGTGTGTTTCCCATTTATTCTGATTAGAACACAGTGTTGAAACAATATGATAACTCTGAATCCTATGGTTTTGGTGCTGAGGCCACTTTTCTGCATTAGTGGTGACCTTTGGGTATTGCTTATAAACTGGCATGTACATATTTGTCAGCTTTGGGGAAAGGATAACTGGAGAGATCCATGAAAGAGTAATAACACATGTTGATTGTCCAAATTAGGAAGAATAATTAATATATTATTATTTAAAACTGTATCCACCTACCATTGTTCACTTATGTTAAAGTTTTAAAATGTGTAAATACTTGTAGAAAAGTGTATCAGATTTTCCTTTACTTTTAGATACTTTTCTTAAACAAATAAGCAGTCATAATAGTTTACCCATTGCTCCAGTGGTGGTGGTGGTGATAGTAGTGAGTTGCTTTTCTTTATCCCAGTCATCGTCATCGTCATTGCTATTGGTATGTGCACTGGATTAAGACTATCTGGGTTTGGATACTAGCTACAACCCTTAATAGTGGGTGATGTTGGGCAGGTGACTTAGCTGTCTAGGCTCTATTTTTTGTTTTTGTTTTTTTGTTTTTTCATCTGAAAACCTGGACTATTAATAGTGGCCACTCATAAGATATTCTAGGGATTAAATAGGATAATGTGTGTCAAGAGCTTAGTACAGTGCTTTGCAGTAGTAAATGTTCCTTATCATTGTCATCATTCTTTTAACCTTAAAATATCAGTACTGGTCTTAACTGCCTTTCAGTTTGTTTAATATTTAACACCTTGGTCTTCTTTTGATACTATTTTTTATTGGTGTAGTAGTTCTATGTGACACATTTTTGAATCTAAAAAAAAGTGTGTGCTAATAATCAGCAAAGTGTTTTTGACCTTCCTAATAGATTGTGAAGAGTTCTGAAAGCAGCCACCTCTACATTCACATATTTATAGCCAGGGCCAAGAAGGAATACTTTCACTGTTGTAGGTGTTGCCAGGGACCTTCCTTTGCTTGAAAACCAAAAGTTTTCACTGTTAGCTTTAAATAAACTGAGGGCAAATTTCAAAGGTGAAGGAGATGAAAGAAGGATTTTAAAGTGATTACTTTAAAAACAGTGGTCTTCAGCTGTGGTTACACATTGAAATCACACGAGACACTTTTATAAAATACAAATCCCTTGTAGTGGAAGCATCATCAACAATAAACGTTTTTGGAGTCCCTACTTGGAACACAGTAATAAAGTAATTGGGATGGTCAGATACTTAATACTTATTTTAGCTCATGTCAATTTCTTATTTGCTTATTTATATGAGACAGTCTTGTGTCACCAACATGGTATGCTTGGGTTCAGTTATAGGACACGAAGCCTAATTTTATTATTTGGTTCATTATAAGAATTTATAGTGGTCTTATTTTGATGAAATATTGTTGGCTATATCTGATTTTGTTTTTTTTTAAGTATCAAAAGCAGTTCCTAATAGAAGCATAGTTCCATGAATAAAATAGGATTCTTTTTAGGTTTGTTTTTGAAGTAGGTATGACAAAAGTGGGGGCTTCCCTGATGGCTCAGTAGTAAAGAATCTGCCTGCAGTTCAGGAGACCTGGGTTTGATCCCTGGTTTGGGAAGAAACCTGGAGAAGGAAATGGCTACCCACTCCAGTATTCTTTCCTGGAATACCCACGGACAGAGGAACCTGGCGAGCTACAGTTCATGCAGTCGCAAAGAGTTGGACATGACTGAGAGACTAACAGTTACTTTAGGTATCTTACCACATCTGCCAACATACCACACTTCAGTCTTCAGCGCTCAGGCAAGCTCTTCTCAGTGCTGTGAGACTAGTTTTCTATAAGTATATTCTCATATACCCATACAGATACAGTTCTGTGACTTTGTTGAAGTTTTGAAGGGTGACTTGTAAGGGACTGATAGCATACTTGGATGGGGGTGTGTTTGCCTTAGGGAAAGTTCTAAAGGAGGAGGTAGAGGATCAGAGACCATATTGACATGCTGAGTACTATTTTTGTTGTTGTTTGAATTGGGGAAATGGATGTAAAAGGGCTAAAGGAGTAATAGCTCAGGGTGTTCTCAGGTGAAAAGCATTGTTAATTTAGAATTTTTTTCCCCAGATCTTTTGAATGGATATAACTGATTATAAATATTATTCATTAGGAGCTCAAACAGTGTTACTGCTTAACTTCTAGTACAAACATGACCATTTTATGGAAATATTTATCTACATACATTTAAACAGCTTATGTGTAAATGCATTATCAGCCCACATCTCTTATTTTATTTTTTTCTAAAAACCAATCTGCTTTCTTCCTGTGATATTGTGGCTAATGAATTTAATGATGTGGGCTTTCTTTATTTACTCGGTTGGCATATTTATTTGCAAGTTGCAGTGATTTTCAACAATTTCGTTTAACTGGCATCCGAGTACCAAACCCAAAGGACATTGAGCTCATGTTTCATTTCTTCTGCCTTTGCTGTTTTCTTCTTTGCAAAGTCCAAAATTGAATCAGGCCCTCAGAGAAGATGGGCTGATATTGGGTCCATGATTCTGTGTCCCAGACTTTAGAAGGGGTGGAATACTGGAAGCTGTTGATTAGGGAGGAAAGAGTGTTCTTCCAGTTATAAACAAGTAATAAACATCCATCCCTTGAAATCATAATGAGGGTGAGTGGGGTGTGTGTGTGTCTGTATGCATGTGTTACATGTTTAACTAAGTGTGTGTAACACCCGTTGACTATTCTTTAGATATAAGGAGAATCTTTGGCTCTTAAGCTGAATTTGCATCCTTTCTCTACTGTTGAATTCTGTGCCTGTTTTCCCAATACTTTGGGGCTTGTAAATTTTAAAATTCTTTGGGTATGAACACCTTGGAGGTGAGAGTAATCATTTCAACTTACTAATGAAAATTGATAGGAGGATGCTGAGAGATGGTGATAGAAAAAAGCATGTGTGAGAAAATGACTCATGCTGAAAGGGAAGGACAAGGACACTACAGTTAGAAATGCAGGTGTCAAAGAAGATCGACCGTTTGGTCATTATCCTCTTGGGTGAGGAACATATTCTGGAAATCAGCTTAAATTCTAAGAGTTGTTCCAGAAGAGTGGAATCTGACCTTATGAAATTTATCAAGCTAAGATCATTAGATCAGTTAACTCTTCCCTTCAAACAGATACTAACATTGGATGGATGGGTTGTTGTGCTAATGACCTTCATGGCATTATATAACTGCTTACTGATTCTTCATTATTTATGGTTATGATTTTATGGAATCCCTCTCCTGGGGGGAGGGACGGTCTGTGCAGGACTGAAGAGAGACGGCACAAGCCTCCACTGCCGGGGTGCTTTGGGACTCTGCAATGACCCTTAGTTTTTCTAGTTTACATTTATTTTGAAATGTCTATAATTTTTTTTTCTTCATCTAAGTTACTGAATGTTTCGATTCTTAGGTGGCTTGGATTTGGGAGGTGGGTAGTTTTGAGTTGTTAAAATCTAGTGTTACTGCATGTGGCCATTAAATGTACTGCTTGTCTGATTTCTTCTTTTTGTCATTTATGGGATTTTCTTTATGGCCTAGTACCTGATCCTTTTTTTACACATGTTTCTTTAAAAAAGAATATTTGCATCTGCCTCTGGGACTGGTTCTGTAGACATTAAACTTACATCTCTGGGACCGTCTGCCCTACTCAGTGTTTCATCTCTGATCCTGCCCGGTCCTGCCTGTTCACATTCTACTTTTATATCCCGCTGGAACTAGGGAAGATGAGGGCACGCGGGGTGGGAGCAGCACAGCCATGTGGGGCAGTCTGAGGGCCAAACGGAGAGCCCTGTGCTTGGACTGTTGTGAGTTAAGGGCATCCTTCAGCACAAATGAAAACACAGTTTTTAAATATTGTTATAATGGGATGGGTTCTTTGAGGACACCATTCCCCTTTTTTCTTTGTCTTGACTCTCCTTTTTTCCCTTCAGTCTTGATTATTTAAGTTCTTAAATTTAGAGGAAGGAGGTTATTTTAGAGAAATTTAGTCTGTGATAAAGGATAAAACATAGCTTGTTGCTGTATGTATTAATCTCTGGGAAATGGGCTGGAGGGTTCAGCATCATATTTTATATTGAGGGCATGTTGGAAATTAGTTGGTTGTTTTCTTTCTGTGTTCTTCCTCTTTTCTCTTTGTGCATACCTCTCTGTGGAATATGGTATTATTCCCGCATTTCATTGAGTTTGATTGTTGCACAGAGGGAAGAGTTCAGGCTCTGGAGTCAGTTAGCTTGAGTTTGAATCCTTTCTCCGTTGCTTATTAGTTCTAAGACTCTGCAAAGGTCACTGGATCTCTTTGTGTCTTGGTTTTCTCATCTCTTAAGTGGGAAATAGTACCTATTGCATAGGGTTGTTGTTGGGACTAAGTGAGATATAAAATATGTAAAATGCTTAGAATATTACCCAGTACTTGTATCCAATAGTGGTTAATAAATGTGAGCTGTTACCATTATTGGGCAGTTGAATAGCCTGTTTCACATTTGTCTTTGACATTATAGCAATTTAGATTAAAAGAGAATAAATTTCAGTTGTTTAAAATTAAGAAAGAGGACTAAATGTTAACTGCCTGCATTTTTTTAAATAGCTAAATGTGAATTATTTGAGTATCATTGTACTGACCACAAAGAATAATCATTGTTAAATGATGATTTGCTTTTTGGAGGAAAAAACTGTCATTTATACATGCTTTTATAATTCATATGTGCTGAGTTAAGGAGTTCTCCTTGTACATGGCCTGGTTTTTAAGCTTTATCAAAATTACTGTATCAAGAATAGGATTCATTAAAATTTGTCCTGAAGACTTTAATACATTAATAAGCCTTTTCTTGTTCTCTGTGCAGCGTCAAAACTCCTCTTCCACTTTGAGGTGTGGGATCTGATTTAGAACTTAGAAGACTTCAGTAATTAACCATGATGGTTATGTTCATTTAATTAGCCATGGGTTAAGGATATAGAGTCATGTTGATAAGCAGCCTTGTCTAGTTTTTGTTTGTTTATATAAACACCTGAAGGAGATAGCAGTTAAAGAGAATGCTTGGTTTGTCTAATTTAGTCCTTATAAAGCTTAGATGTTTTGAAAGTGATTAAATTTAGGGGAATAGAATAAGACATCTCATGGCTTAATTCAAATTCTTTGATGTTACTAAGTCAATATGTTAGACTTTTGGGGGGACTTTGGGGGGTGGTGGTGAGAGGGGCAACTGGTTGAGAATACTTTCTAAATACATAACTTGTTCTTGCTGAGAATAGCAGTGGTGCTATATACCTTTTAAAATGATCAGCTATTTCTTGTTCCCTTACATCTGGTAGAGAAATGTGATACTTTCAGATACCGTTATGCTTCACCTAAAGTTGACATCAGTTTTGAGGGGAATGATCCATGAGGTCCTGGGTACATGGGCTGGCACTTGGGTTGTGGGTTGTGAGGAGGAGAGGGGGAATGGAGAGGAGGAACCAAGTGGATCCTGTGACTAGCAGTCTATCCCTGTCCACCCTCTGCTGGGGCTGCTGGTGACTGTGCAAGATGGGTGCTGTTAGTCTTTGCATTTACCTCCAGGAATCAGGAGGCCCGTGCTGCAAGGCCGTTGTAGTGCATTTCCTGGGAGATTGGCAGCTGAGGATGGTTGCAAGTGACTGGACAAACATTGTTCGAGTCCTTCTTGAATCGTACAGAGGAAAGATGGGAGTGTGGTTAGAGACTCGGGTGCTGTGCCTAGCTTCACAACTCATTCGTTGTGGAACCTCCATGATTGTCTCTAATTTTCATTGTGAAAAATGGAGAATAATAATAATAATGCCACCTGCTTACCTCAGAGAGTATTCTGAGGATTATGAGTTAATCTCCTTGGATGAAGGCAGCAGAAGTTCTCTTGTCGTAATATCATTGCCTTTCCAGAGAAGCTCCAGTTTGGTGGAATAAAGTAGTGGAAAGAAGATAGAAGTGGAATGAACTATTTATCATTAGTTGGTGTCTTTCAAGTCCAACTCTAGGTCAGGTTTCCATTCTAGCTGGGGAATTTAGTGTAAAATTTCTACTTTTTTTTTAATGACACCAAACCAAATGTCTGATCTGCTGTTTGTAGGAAAAGAACAGATGTTTATTCTGAGAACACATTAATGAACATGTTAGTGGTTTTCGCCCCTGTAAGAGAAGATGGGTCAAGAGGGAGAGCCTAGATAGAGTTTAGGTAGAGTTTGCTGCATTGTCCTGTTATGGATGTGCCCTTTTTGAGAGAGTCTATATTGCTTCATTCTTTTGATCTTTTGAGTGTCTTTGACAAGAAAGCTTCACAGATACCAAGCCAAAACAAAACAAAAAATATAAACACTCAACAACAGTTGCCTTAAATACCAAGGATGTCAGCGTGAAATTAAAATGAATCAACTGACATTTCTGCTTTGAAAATTTTCTAGTAAAATAATTTAAACCAACAGTGAAAACGTCTGTGTCTACCTTATAATGGAACGTTTGACCTTTTTCAGTGTTTTTGGCTTAAGAGTGTAGACATTGGGATGTTTTTGGTTAAAATTTGCTTCACCTCTCTAAGGGCTCTTGGGATGTTGGTTGGTGTCTGGTGGCGGAATAGCAAACGCTGTCCATTGTGTTGGTACCCTGCAGTTTCTGAAGACAAGGTCTCTGAAGTAGTGGATGTGGTATCTCCTCCTGTCCATGTGTAACTGTTTTAAAAGAACACTGTTGTCATGTGAATTCTTATTTTTTTGAGCTTGCTTTTGAAGTTAACTTTCACAGAGAATTCCTGTTACCTAGAAATTGATGACAGACTTACACCATTTCCTTTTTTTTTCTTAGACGTTCCATCCTCAGAGCAGCCTGAACTGTTCCTAAAGAAACTTCAGCAGTGCTGTGTCATTTTTGACTTCATGGACACGCTATCTGATCTTAAAATGAAAGAATACAAGCGCTCCACTCTTAATGAACTGGTGGACTACATTACAATAAGCAGAGGCTGTTTGACAGAGCAGACTTACCCTGAAGTAGTTAGAATGGTGAGTTTCTTTTTTTCGCCGCGGACACATGTAAGCACCTTCCATAAGGACGCACAGGTGTATTTACTGCAGAGTCAGGTCACAGGAGGTCACCTCCACAAATGAGAGCCAACCTTCTGAGAGCTAAGCACAAGTAGTCGGCACAATACTAGAATTTGAAGAGCATGATTTCATGAGAATGAAATCCAGAACTTGTCACCTACAACAGTATTGGCGGAATCATTGACTTCACAATACGAAACCAAGATTGCCAGAGCGTTACTGGATTTCTGGCATTGGGAAAAGAAAAGACACAGGAGAATCAACAAAAGTTTTAGATCTGTGTTCGAAAATATACAAGCCTGTTGGATGCCTTGATTTCCCCACCCCAACCCCCATTCATTGTGGTATATTAGAAATGGCTTTAAACTTAATGAAATTGTGATATGTAGAACCTAGATAAAGCCTCTCTTGGCTTTATAAACAAATCATTCACTTTATAATCTTACAGTCAGGAGTGATGTCTTTCATTATTTTTGAACAGCTTCTTATACTTTGTGTGGTCGTTAAGAGTTATGAGAAGAAACATTATTAGTATAATATAAGAAATTATGTTCTTATTGTATCAATAATTATATTAGTTTTTCAAAAGCTGAGCCAAAATACAGTCTGCTGTTAGATTTTTGTGAGAGGGTTGCCTTCCTTGGCCTCCTAGAAGATCTTGGGTCTAGAGAGCACACGCTATTTGGAGGTGGTGGCACGGGTCTACTAACTCCTGAAATGATGCTGAAGAGATCTAAGGGGCTCAGTGCATCATGGGAAGCCCACTGGGGATCTGGCTCACCCTCTGTGTACTGCTGAAATGTCCTTAGGCTTTTTGTGTAACTTGTAGCACTCAGATTCAACAAATGCAGAAGAGAGACATCTGTGATGGAGTAGTTTTGGTTAAAAATGAATAGTTTTCTCATTTGGGAAGGGACCTGAATTATCACAGCTTGAGAAACTATCACACATATATGAAGGTCATTTCAAAACAGTGTCCAGTATAGTCCTCAGATTCACATTGGAGTGTCTATTGCGTTTACTAATTTACAGGAATGTAAAACAGTGTTTTGTACATTAACTGTTTACATGTTTACATTGTGGCTCTTGAGCTGTGGTTCTCAACCAGGGGTGATTTTCCCTGCCAGGGCACTTTGACATTGGAGACATTTTTGGGAGCTGCAGTCAGGGTTGAGAGAGGGGTGCTACCAGCATCTAAGGGGTAGAGGCCAAGAATGCTGTTAAACCTCCTAAAATGCACAGGACAGCCCCTGTAACAAAGAATTATCTGGCCTCAAATGTCAGTAATGCCACTGGTGAGAAACCTTGGCTCTAGAGTTTACCTGTTCTCCAGCCCTCTTACCCTGATACCTAGGATTTTCTTTAGTCCACCTGCTTCTTCAGAGCATAGTCCCTTGGTTTTAACCTACCTGTGTTCTCAGCCAACAGAGTTATCCACTGTTTATAATGTTCTTCTGCATCTTTCCATGGATAGTCTGTGAATATTGAAGCATATCCAAGCCTATTATCTTTTGTAAACACACAAATGGTAACATACTATACACACTCTCTGTATCTTGCTGTCTTCGCTTACATAAGTACATACAAATCTGCCTCATTTCATTTTTTTGTATTTAAAAAATTTCTTTTTAAATTTTATTTTATTTTTTAACTTTACAATATTGTATTGGTTTTGCCATATCCTCATTCATTTTTATAGCTGCATTTCATTGTGTGGATGTGCCATAATGTATTTAACCATAACCGCATGAATATCTTTGTATGCATATCGTTTGCCCTTGTTTGAGAACAGCTATGTATTTGTGGATCTGTTTTCTAATAGCCTGTCTTGTCCCCTCTTCCTGGACCTTTGTGAATTCCCTGGCCCCCTGCCTCTTAATTCTAGTCCCCACCCCCCCACGCCCCCGCCCCCGTCCCCGCCCCTGCTTTCAAGAGCTGGCTTAAAGTGCTACCACTGGTTCCTGAAAAGTCCAGTGTTTTCTCCTTTCTTCAGTTCTACCACTTCTTGACAACCCAGCCTTTAGAATTTGTTCACTGGCTGCTCTTTAATCCTTTCAAACATTTATTTGATTTTTCTATTTAGATTATAAGTACTTCTAGGGGTCCCTGGCCTCTGGGCCACAGACTGGTACCTCCTGTCAGATCAGTGGCAGCATTAGATTAGAAATAAAGTGCACAATAAATGTAATGTAATTGAATCATCTTGAAACACTTCCCCCCCCGCCCTCTAGTCCATGGAAAAATAGTTTTCCATGAAACTGGTCCCTAGCCATAAAGACTGGGGACTGCTGAGTACTCCTAAGCAGGAACTATGTCAGGAACATCCCTGTGACCTCTGTAATATCCTAGTCCAGGCCTACCTGGAGATTGTCAAATGAGTGAATGAAAGCGTATTCCCTCTTAAAATATGGGCATTTCATGCTGTCAAATTACGATGAAGATACTGGATTTATTGGGTTATATCCAGTTTTAAACCCAGTATGTGGCATAATTCAAAAATTAATTCATTCCTGTGAATCATCTTGGTCCTAAAGCAGCTTGAGTCTCAAAGGAGAGACCATATTCTCTTCTCTTTTACCATCCATCCGTGCCTCTCCCCCGCACCGGCCACAACTCTCAAACCTCAACAAAAAAAATGACTCCTGTCATTTGCTTCTGAATATATACCTTAAAATGTACTTAAGTCCTGTTTTAGGAAGTATTGCATCTGTAGCATGCCTGCTATTCTAGGACATTAGATAATTGACTTTCTAGATGATAGTTTAGGGTTCTTGGAGGTGTAATTTATTTTTCACATCTTGTGATTTGTGAAATTGCTACTAATTTTACATGATTCTTAGATAGTCTGGGATTTACAGAGAAGGAAGTAGTATGGTAGAGTAGAAAGAGAAAGGGCTTTGAAACCCCACAAACTTGGGTTCAAATGCCAGCTCTTGGCATACTTTCTTGCTCCATCACCTTGGACTAAGCCCTCCATCTCTAACGTCCTCGGTTTACATGAGGTTCCAAGAGGTGGGTAGGATGGAGGGAAGAGTGGCTACAGTCCCTCTCACCCTGCTCCATAAATAGTCCACTAAGGAAAATTGTTATGCTTTGTTTGTACATCAAGGTTCTCACCACCTCAGATACACATACAATCTAGTAAACAGGGATTTAGGGATTTTAGAAGGGTTGGAACTAAGTCCCTCCTTATCCTCTATTCCCTTCCATTTTGCCACCTGTGAGCCCCTTGTATGTAGAAATCCTGGTGCTGTTACTGCTTATTTTTGTCATCTGTATTATACCTGCCTTTTGGTTATTTTGTGAGGATTGGAGATGACAATGTGAAGCTCTTGGTATAATCCCTAAAGGGCTTCCCCAGAGGCTCAGTGGTAAAGGATCTGCGTCCACTCTAGGAGATGGGGTTTCGTCCCTGGATTGGAAAGATCCCTGGAGAAGGACATGGTAACCCCCTCCAGTATTCTTGCCTGGGAAATCCCATGGACAGAGGAGCCTGGTGGGCTGCAGTCCATGGGGTCGCAAAGAGTCAAACATGACTTACTGACTGAACAACAACGATAGTCCCTAACACATGGCAAGCGTTTAGTCAGTAATACTATTACTATACTTGGAGGATTTCATTATTAGGTACTTGACTTTATAATCATTGGAGGAGCTCAGAGTTCCTGTTTGCTCTATTGGCTAGATGTGTTATATCCCACTGCCTCTGGTCCTCAGATTCTCTAATTCCAATCCTGCCTGTTGAATAGTCACTGTCCCCACCTGTTCCTCTTTCTTATTATTGTAAAATGAAATTGCTTCAGTAGGATTAATGAAAGAAATGGTGGTGCTTTTAATGAAATATCAGTGAAGTTGATAGCCAGGTTTTACAAACGAGTATGACTGATGACTTAAGATAGCATGTTCTGTTGTCAGCATTATTCCCAAACCCTGATGGGACTGTTCTGAGAGCTGCTGTTCCTGTTAGGGTAAGAAAAGAGTGGCAGATGCAAGTAATGGAGGAGTTGGGGAACCCATTTCTGACATTTAAATAAAGTCTAGATACCACCTACAGACTGTTAGAATTAAGAAAGAAAAATGACTCTTTATGTGTAAACAAAATAAAACAATGTAGCATGTAACTCACCTTCGGGTGGTGTGGGTAATGGAATAGCCCCAGATAAAGTAGAAGCCACTGTCCTCATTTCTTATCTTCCACTTAACTACTGTGAGACTTGGCTAAGCTCCTCTAAGCCCATTTCTCCCCTTGTAAATGAAGGGAGTTGGTGGTGGTCTCTCATGTCCGTCCAGCTTCAAAAACTACCACCACATTTTAAGAAATTTAGAATGGGTCCTGCCATCCTTAAAGTTTACTGAATATTGTCCAAAGTAGTTGCTTCTATTCTGTCAGTGGTTTCTTCCATGTGTTTCTTTCTCATGGGGTCATATCTGATGGAAAAACGAGAACCAGGACTGTTAGTTCCTTAGGCTTTGGCACATGTTGCCTTGTATCATTTCAGGTGTCAGGCTTCTGTCCTTGAGGCAGTGTTTTTACATTTATGCTCATGTTTTTTTTTTTTTCTGGTTCTGTTGCCATGCATCCATTTGAGAAATTTCTTAGCATTTCTAACTCTCTCAAAGGGTCGGACATGACTTGCCCACTGAACAATAAGTAATCTTGGGTTAATTTTTTTATCCAGACTTAAACTCAGTCTTTTATACTCTTTATATTCACACATCTTCCTTTTCAAAACCATCTCTGGGAAATAGTTCAAATATGAGAGGAAATCTTACGGGTGAAGGCATTATTTTAATTAGCCCCAGGTAATATTTGTTGAGTGATTTAGAGCCACACCTTTACATTTTGATGATTAAAAAAAGACAGGGCCCTGCTCTGTCAAAGTCTGGTAGAAAGGGCACCCATGTGAGCAAATAATATGTCATCCATGTATTAATAGAAGTTTGTAGAAGGCAACAAAGGAGCAGAGAGAAAGGGGAAAGGTAGGAAGGTCCGGAATGGCTTTACAAAGTGAGGAAAGCCTGACTCCAGTGGTTGAAATGAAAAAGAGAATTACATGATACAAAGGCATTCCCAAACTACGTGATATAATCAGAGGAACACAAGCAGTACTGTGTTGTTGTAGCATTGTGTGTGTGGGAGGTGGGGAGTGAGAAGAGGCGAATGGTGGCAGTTGAAGATGTAGGTGTGGACCAGAAGGACCTGAAAGAACCTCTGGTTTATCTACAGACAGTAGGTCACCATTGAAAAGTTATGAACAGGGGAGGGATAACGGTCAGTTTTGTATTGTAGTGGCAGTGGGCCAGGTAGATTGGAGTGAAGGCAGAGAAGAATTGATTAGGGGCTTGTTGTATCAGAGAAGTTTTAGAGGTCCTGAACCAAGGACAGGGTGGAAGTAGAGAAGGGGAGGAAAGTTCAGTTTAGTTGCTCAGTCGTCTCTTACTCTGCAACCCCATGGACTGCAGCACGCCAGGCCTCCCTGTCTATTACCAATTCCCGGAGTTTAGTAAAACTCATGTTCATTGAGTCGGTGATCCGTCCAGCCATCTCATCCTCTGTTGTCCTCTTCTCCTCCCGTCTTCAATTTTTCCCAACATCATGGTCTTTTCAAATGAGTCAGTTCTTCGCATCAGGTGGCCAAAGTATTGGAGTTTCAGCTTCAACATCAGTCCTTCCAATGAATATTCAGGACTGATTTCCTTTAGGATGGACTGGTTTGATCTCCTTGCAGTCCAAGGGACTCTTTAAGAGTCTTCTCCAACAGCACAGTTCAAAAGCATCAATTCTTCGGCACTCAGCTTTCTTTATAGTCCAGCTCTCACATCTATACATAACTACTGGAAAAACCGTAGCCTTAATTAGACGGACCTTTGTTGACAAAGTAATACTTTTTAATGTGCTGTATAGGTTGGTCATAACTTTTCTTCCAAGGAGCAAACGTCTTTTAATTTCAAGGCTGCAGTCACCATCTGCAGTGATTTTGGAGCCCCCAAAAATAGTCTGTCAGTGTTTCCACTGTTTCCCCATCTATTTGCCATGAAGTGATGGGACCGGATGCCGTGATCTTAGTTTTCTGAATGTTGAGCTTTAAGCCAACTTTTTCACTCTCCTCTTTCACTTTCATCAAGAAAGGAAGGAAAGGATGGCATTTAAAACTCAAAATGGTTCCAGTGGTTAATAATCTGCCTTCCAATGCTGAAGACACGGGTTTGATCCATGGTTGGGGAACTGAGATCTCTCATGCTGCAGGGCAGCTAAGCCCATGCACTGCGACTAGCGAGCCTGTGTGCTGCAACTATAGAAGCCCACCCGCTGCTGCAACGACCGAGCCCGTGTGCTGTAGAACCTGTTCTCCACAATAGAAGTCCGTGTGCTGCAGTGAAGCCCCAGTGCAGGTGCCCACCACCCTCATTAGGAGGTAAAACTGAAGCCACTTAGCGTTTACATTGATGTTTAGAGAGAGAGAAAGGAGTCTCGGATAGCTCTGGAAAACAGGTAGTCTATGGAGCTACTATTTGAGAAAAGTACAGCAGGATTAGCAGCAGGTTTTGGATGGAAGCTGAGTTGAGTTTAGATATATTACCTTTGAGGTTATAGGAGTCCTTGATGGGAAGGTTAGAGATGGTTATTCGTAATTATCAGCATGAGCGTAGGGCAGGGGAGATAAAGAACAATGCTGGGGACCCCAGGTGATAGCAGAGAATCATTGTGCTTCACTGCAGTGGTTCAGGGGGAGCTAGTGGGTTGTATGTGAAGTGTCAGGAAGTTGAAGTGATGGCTGTGGATAATGATTGCACACACAGTAGTGGAATCTTGGGTGTACTATCCTCATTAGAGTGAAAATCCTATCCCTTCTTTCCTGAGTGAAGGATGTTTTATCACATAGGTAGTTTATTGTTATTATTTTCATATTTTCTCTCTATATCTTGGCTTTTCTTGATTTGAGTCGGCTCCACTCCTGCCTCATTTTGGTTAAATATGTATCTCAAATTATAGAATATATGATTTGCCAAAGTGAATGTAATTTTAAGATAAAATACAACATTATCTACTGAAATCTTGCCTTGAGTCCTTTATACTGCTTCTTGTCCACATGTTTGGTTTGTTTTTCCCACTCTCAAATTACGCCCTGTCACTTAGTTATCTACGTGTTTTATCTTTTCTTTGGCTCTACTGGGTCTTCGTTGCGGCGGGTGGGCTTTCTCTAGTTGTGACCAGCAGGGACTACTCTTGTCGTGGTGCCTGGGCATCTCATTGTGGAAGCCTCTCATGTTGGAGAGCGTGGACTCTAGGTTGCACGGCCTTCAGTTGCAGCACGTGGGCTCCTAGTCGTGACTCTTGGGCTTTAGAGCACTGGCTCAGTAGTTGTGGCGCATGGGCTTAGTTGCTCTGCAGCATGTGGTATCTCCTTGGACCAGGGATTGAACCATGTCCCCTGCCCTGGCAGGTGGATTCTTAACTACTGGACCACCAGAGAAGTCCCTGTTTTTATCTTTTATATGTTTTATGATTTAACTGGAAATCAGCGCTCTGGTTAGCCTCTTAATAGACTAAAACGGTTTTGTGGAATAATACGAAGTCCGCAATTTAAAGATCTGAGAGTCTCCCTACACAGACTCTTATGGGTGCTTTGTTAACTTCACTGCATCCTCTCTAGGCTGAAGGATGGAAGATTTCTTTTCATAAAATAACAGCCATCTGAAAGTAGCTTTGGGGATGATAACTACCGGAGGGAGCATGAAATTTCCATTTTTCATTTTCCTGCATCTGATAAGGACTTTAGCTCTACATTCTGGCTGGATTTGTCTTGGAGGTGACTCTTTAGATCCAGAGGAGATTAGATCTGTATGTAGGTGTGAGCCATTGGGTGTGGTGGGATAGAGGAGGTGGGGTTGCTTACATGATTAGAAATATAAATAATGGAGGAGAATTGAGCAACATCTGGGAAAGGCATTTAGGAAGTGATGAATTTACTGGGAAATTTTTAAGGATAGGATAAGTCTAAAAGATAGGACCTAGTAAATTAGAAGGTAAATAATTCATTGGCACTTTGAATATACAGTGGTGGTGATTTAGTCACTAAGTCATGTCTGACTCTTTGCGACCCCATGGACTGTAGCCCTCCAGGCTGCTCTGTGCATGGAATTCCCCAGGCAAGAATACTGGAGTGGGTTGCCGTTTCCTTCTCCATGAATATACAGCAGGTGCAGACAAATAATTGTTGACGCCACTTATCACGAGGTACCTAGAATAGTCAAATTCATAGAGTTAGAAAGTAGAAGCCAGGGGGCCTGGGCGTGGGGTGGGAGTGGGGAAGGGGGATGGGGAGTTAGTGTTTACTGGGGTTAGAGTTTCAGTTGAGGAATGTGAAAAACTCTGGAGATGGATGATGGTGAGAGTTGTGCAACATTGTGAATGTACTCAGTGCCACTGAAGTGTTAAATGTGGTTAAAATAGTATGTTTTATATTATGTGTAATATAATATATATTGTGGACTTTTACCACAATTAAACATTTTTTAAAAAAGAATTTTTTGTTATTTTGTAAAGATTGTAAGGTTATGATGATGAAGATTGCCAAAAGATATTTTTAGAATGAGATCAGGAAGAAATCACTGCTCAAGGTTAGGAGTAGATTGTTACCGTTTGTAATGTATCAGAGGGTAGAGAAACTGGCAGGCACTCTGTCCTGTTATTAAACTATCACTCTGTGCTGCATCTGTTAATGCTCATTTAATAATGTTGTTTGGCATGTTTGTGTGTCCATCGAATATTTTTGTGGGGGTCAGTGGACCTCTTGATGTTGAGCACAGAATTTTGTGTGTTTTGCCTGTTTTTATGGGAGAAGATCTGTAGTTTTTGATGAAATTTTGAGACATAGTCTGACTCCAGAATGGTTTAAGCTCAATTTTTACATGTGCAGTGCTCTGCTAGGTGCTGCTCCCTAAAATATAGCATGAGATTAGGGGGGAGCAGGGTCTTCCTATTTATGGCAGTAACTAAAGATGAAGATGAAATTGTTAGAATGATTTCACCAATGAAACCATCTGGGCCTGGAGTTTTCTCCATGGGAAGGTTTCTGGCAGTGAATTCATTGTTTAAAAAAATTTAGTGTATTGAAGTATAGTTGATTTATAATGCTCTGCTAATTTCTACTGTATAGCAATTATATGTATCTCTCTATATATACATCAATTATGAATATATATATACACACGTTATTTTCATATTCTTTTCCATGATGGTTTATCATAGGTTATTAAATACAGCTCCCTGTGCTATACAGTAGGCCCTTGTTGCTTATCCATTCTATATAAGTTTGCATCTGCCAATCCCAAACTCCTAATCCATCCTTCCCCCACCCCTTCAATTTTTAAAATACATATGTGACTATTCAGGTTTTTTGTTTTCTCTTGTGTCAGCTTTTGTTGGTTTTTATAATGGTTTCACAATTAAGAATTGTGTTTGAATTACTTAATCCTTAGTGGTTCTTCATAAAGGTGTGTACTAATGAAAGATGACCAGCACCTGCACAACTTCCAGTGTTAGCAGTGTAATTATCTCTTGCAAATACTGTGTGAGTCAGTTAAGTCTTCACAACAACCCTGTTGTATTATATGTTATATTATTATTATATATTATTTTATAGATTATGTTAAGGAAGTAGAGAGAGGTTAAGAAACCTTCCCAAAGCTACTCATCTGGGTACCTGTCAGGACTGAGAATTGAACCCAGTCTGGCTACAGAGTTCATCCTCTTGACTGCTGTGCTGTAATACTCTCCTGGGATCAGTCTTTCTAATAGGAATGGAGACTAAAATCTCTAAACTTGGACTCTTGCCTCAGTACTGTGTCGTTTTCCTTGAACCCCTCTACATAAGTAATAAGGCTTTGATGCTTTCCCTGGAACCTTTTCCTTGCTTGTTATTTTACCAGATAATAAGCTCTGGGTTTAAATGTTCATTTTTGCTTAAGGAACAGCTTCCTTTTCACTCCCTCTCCACCCCCCACCCCAAACCTCACTACCCTGTATAATAACTACGTTGCCTTTGTTATTCTCAAATTAATTTTTTTTCCCTGCCTGACTACTGCCTCCCAGTAGGCAAGAGTACATGGTCATTGGGAGTGAGGAGGTGGTCAGGAGGAAAGCTTTGTAGTTCAGAACTCTCCTCTGTTCCACCCAAACCACAGTCCTTGAGATGGTCGTATCCCCTAAGTTCATGTGCTCCCTGCATGACAGTTCTCCCCCTCTCTCCTTGTTAGAAACAAGAGGGCCATATCCGCAACTAAAGGATCCTTAAATTGCTAGGTTAGCTTGGATTTAGAGCTAGGAAGTTAGATATTTAAATGTCCTTTCATCTTTATGTTGGCCCCTAATCCTTGGAAGTATTTACGATTACTTAGGATTGTACAGCCTGCCTATTTGTGGTCCTTACTGGGTCAGTGATACAGACGAATAACCTGGGCCACTTACTTCGCTGTGTGATCTTAGGTGAATCTTCATCCTAAGATTGTTACGCACTGTAACTTTGTAAAGTTATTGTGATGTGATTATTGTTATCATTTATGGTACTACCTTTGCCACCTCTGTTAGACTTACTTTTTTCTTTGAATGGATTAATTAGTTTTTTGGTCACAATGAAGTCTTGCTAGCATGAAAGCTCTTTTTGTGTCATTAAGGTGGCTTTTCACATCTTTGACTATTGATTTTAAACTTTAATTCTCTCTGGGAAATCTTATTTTCAAGTCTGTTTTTTTGTGATAGGGTACGGCCCTGTAAATCTGCAAGTGCCCATGTGTATATAATTATATTAGGTTGTCCAAAAAGTTTGCTTAAATTTTTCCATAACGTGATAGGAAAAACCTGAACAAACTTTTTGGCCAACACAGTATATACTTACGTATGTGCTGTCCTTAGTTCACCTATATAACCATTTTTTTCTGATACTACTTGCATAGTAATATCCACACTGTATTAATAATTTACCACTTCTCTTCTGCAAACATTGTCTCTTAACATATCTGATAGGGATTTTAATGGGTTTAGTTTAATTTAAACATTCTAAGGAGCAGGTTTTTACTCAGGAAGCAGTGAGCTACTCATGATTGCTATTTGCTTCATTTACAAGCTGTAGTCCCTCTGGCTTAACTGCTTCACAGATTGTTGAGAGTTTTCAATATACTTAAAATGGTTTGACAGCTGTGACTTGTCTAGCGCTGAACTATCCAATACTATGATTTCAACTGAGATGAGAATATTCCTTTTCTTTCTCCTCCCTCCTTGCCCCCAGCCTGGCAGCAGAGTTTGCAGCATAAGTTACAGTACTGCATTCAAGTTGTGATTTCTCTTTTATCCCACCTTGTAATTTAACCTAGAAACTGAAAATATGGTTAGTTATATAAGCAATACTTCTGGAAAAACCTGCCAAGAAAATGGATGACAAAATGATTGGAAAATATTGCCGGTCGTATATTTAAGTGGGTCCTTACCTCTAGCATAGCAATTCAATTGATGTTAGTTTCTATGGCTCGGTCTTCTTTTTACTGAAGAAGGACAGAAATGAGAGAGAGAGGGATTTATTGGTTGATTCTCTAAGGGAAAAGCCGGTTACACCATAGCGGTGCATTATTAGCAGGAAAAAGTGGAGAAAATGAGTGTCTTCCATGCGGAATTCTGAGAGATGCTTGAGGCAAGAATTTGGCAAGAAAACAATGAGCAGGTCCTTTCCAGGAGGTAGCTGGCCTCTGACCAACAGTAAAGACCAAACTTGATCTGTAAATGAAAACAAGGAATACGCTATCTAGTGACTTCTGCAGAGAAAGTTGCCTCTGAAAAGTGAGGGGAAAATAAGGGACGCTATTCTATGCAGTTACAGTGATGAATAGAGAAGTGGTGGGGGTTAGCAGAGGAGGAACAACAGGAAAGACCAGAGCCTGAGGCAGAATTCAGGGAAGAGCAGTGCCAGGAGAGGACGGCAGGGGTGACACAGAGAAGAGAGGATGTTTCTGAGTAGAAATAGGACTGGGCATAACTATCTGGTGAGTTGGAGAGCAAGTTTATTTTTTCATAAAATGGACAAGCAAGGTATTTTGGAGAGTATGATATTTCCTGGCACTCCAGAAATGTAGGTTACAAACAGAGTGGGGGGCTGGGCAGGTGCTTACACGGGCATACTGTGGATTTTCCCTTCCTGAAGAAGTTAAGCCTTTTATGAGAATAGGGTAGAACATTCTGGAATAACCCCAGCCTCTTTCTTTTGTGGGACTTTTGGATTTTTCTCTGAGAAGTTAGAAAAATTTAGACAGTAGGTGAGGTGCTAGAAAATGGAGTTTTGTATCGTCAGGAACAAAGCGGGGTGTCTCTTATGCCCTATTCTGGAAAGCATGTGTAGTAATTTGAAGGATAAAATAATTGGAAGGCAGTGGTCTTTAAGAGCACATTTTAAATGGAAGCTAAAAGGGTTGGTACACAGTGCCCCTAGAACCCTCTCTCGTTTTTTTTCTGAGGAACTTACACCCACGCTTTTGCCTCCCCCTCCCAGACGGGGCTGGCACGCCTCTGTGAGGCTGGTGAGGCGGGGCTGGCTGGCTGGAGTGGCGTATCTTACTCAGCTTATTATGAAGAGTAGTATCTGGTAAAGAGTGATGTTCATCTCTGGTCAGAGGTAGGTCAGGTGTGTTTTTGTTTTCGCTGCTCACCCTCTAGCTCAGGGCTTTTATTTTCCTAATGAGGGGTCACAGAGACCAGAGAATTACACACAGACACAGAGTAAGGGGCAGTGACAGTTTGGGCAGTTTCCTGTTTATCTTCAGTGATTTTATGTAAGAACACATACTCAGTAGCCAGAAATGCCCCATTAGGAGCCTCCAGTGTTTTGTGTGTTTTTTTAATTCAAAATTCAAGAGGTTTAATTATTCCTTTAGCACTGGCTGATTTTGAAAGTAAAGCGTTGAAAGCAGATGTTAAAAGACCATATGTGTTCTCAAAAAAGCCCCGTGTTGTTATTGTTTTATCAACTTGGGCACTGTGATTCTTACTGGAATCACTTAATTGAGCAGTTTGAGTACCTTTCTGGGATGTTCGGACCTGCAGTCCGTGCATAATGAAACGCACTGAAAACCTGGTGTCACAGGGCGAGCCTGAGTGTGGGGTGTGAGTGCGCGACTGCCAACAGCAGGACAGCCTGCTCTGTATTTATACACAGCAAGCACCATGACTATTGCAGTGTTTACACCTCTATTTTTGGATTCCAAGATTTAATATCAACAATCTTCACTTTTGGATTCACTGCTACATTTCCAATTTTGGAGACGGTGCAATATAGTTGTCTCTCTGTGGGAAATATTTCCCTGTGATGGTTCGTGTGGGGATAATAGACTCTAGAGAGAATAAATTTGACATTATTGTCAGCGTGTCAGCAGGTAAAAAGTTGCCTCTTTGAGCAAAGTCTAGTCTTGAAATAGAAGCCTAATGGGAGTGGAGGGTTCATGGTTGGAATTTGTGGGAAATGAGATGAAGCTGCAGGGATGGCTCTAGATTACAGAGGTCTTGGCAGGCTAAGTAGGGGAGAGTAGGCTTAATCTCGTGGATGGCAAGCAGGAAGTTGCTAAGGTTTTTGAATAGGAGGTGAAATGTAAATGATATTCTTATTTTTCTTTCTCCTACCCCACAAAGAGAGCTTCCTGCCAGCTCCTTTGTGTAGCTTTTCAGTGGGCCGATTCAACCCACCATGGCCAGTGGCAGAGGACTGTTGTCCCAGTCCTGTGCAATGGTGGCAGAGGAAGAGGAACTAGAGAAGAATATGTAAAGAAACTCCCCATCTTCTCTATTTTTTTCTGTGCTCATCAAAGAAAGTTCAGGAACCAGAGGGAAAAATGATCTGTAGTTTCATTATTTAAATTCAATTATTGCCCACATTTTGGCAAGTTTCCTCCTATCAGTTTTTTTAAAATGAGATTTTTCCCTTAAGTAAAAAAATTTTTTTAAGATATATGGAATATAATTTTAAGAGTAGAGCTTAGGCAGTGAATGTTCAGTGAATTTAACAATTCTATATACTCATGTAACCATAACCCTAAATCTAGAACATTGCTGTCACTAAGGAAAATTTCCTGTTTCATGTTTTCCCTTGTTAAATTTTTTTTCTAATCTTACTATATGTATAATTTCTATTAAAATTTTTCTTTAGAATTATGATGCAAACATGCTTTCATGTAGTTAAATATCTTTTAAAAACATCATTCTAATGTCTGCCTCATACTACATCTTGTAGATATAGCATTGTTTTATAAAACAGCTTAGCTGTTTTCCCATTTGGAAGACATTTAAGCTGCTTGCAAATTTCCACTATTAGAAGTAACACCACCATTAACTCCAAGAGACATTATGAAGGAATAACTAAAATGACTTCTTGATAAGTTGCATAAAGCAGATAATGAAGAGGAAGAGTTAAAGAAAATTTTTAAGAGTTAGAATAAGGAAGGTGAAAGGAGAATTCTCTTTTATGGGGTGGTGGAGGATGTGATTGGTTTTGACTAGAGTGAATTTGAGATCTACTGAGAATTGCACAACTGGAAATAATGGAGTTAAGGACATCCTAGGGCCTTGGAAACGAAATCATAGTAGAAAAGGTGACAGAAAACAGACAGGAACTTCCTGCTGAGGATTCAGCTTGCTCCACCTTGAGATTTAGTGATCATCTCTCTTTTGAGATGTGTGTTCCTTGGGTGAAATTGATGACTTTGAGGCATTCATTGACTTCTGTATTTAATATTCCAAGACCCAGAATGTGCTTTGCTTTCTGTTCTGCTTCACACTAAGACGTTTTACTGTGATTGCTGCTAATTCTGAGAAAGAAAACTTGATGTGGGGGTCTCTCACTTTTCTTTGGCTCAGGTCAGAGCAGTTGCCATTTAATTTTCTTGACCTTCTACTGGATTCTTTCCCACTAATGGAGGATTGATGTATTAGCCTAAGAAAATTAAATTGCTTGAATTTGCAGAAGTTATTAATGGAAGAAATAGTTTTGTAGGAAATGATGGCTAACTTTTGAGTAAATAGCAGGAATTGAACATATGCACATATGCAGAGTACATCATGAGAAACGCTGGGCTGGAAGAAGCACAAGCTGGAATCAAGATTGCCGGGAGAAATATCAATAACCTCAAATATGCAGATGACACTACCCTTATGGCAGAAAGTGAAGAGGAACTAAAAAGCCTCTTGATGAAACTGAAAGTGGAGAATGAAAAAGTTGGCTTAAAGCTCAACATTCAGAAAACGAAGATCATGGCATCTGGTCCCATCACTTCATGGGAAATAGATGGGGAAACAGTGGAAAAACAGTGTCAGACTTTATTTTTTTGGGTTCCAAAATCACTGCAGATGGTGATTGCAGCCATGAAATTTGAAGACGCTTACTCCTTGGAAGGAAAGTTATGACCAACCTAGATAGCATATTCAAAAGCAGAGACATTACTTTGCCAACAAAGGTCCTTTTAGTCAAGGCTATGGTTTTTCCAGTAGTCATAGAAGATGTGAAAGTTGGATTGTGAAGAAAGCTGAGTGCCAAAGAATTGATGCTTTTGAACTGTGGTGTTGGAGAAGACTCTTGAGAGTCCCTTGGACTGCAAGGAGATCCAACCAGTCCATTCTGAAGGAGATCAGCCCTGGGATTTCTTTGGAAGGAATGATGCTAAAGCTGAAACTCCAGTACTTTGGCCACCTCATGTGAAGAGTTGACTCATTGGAAAAGACTCTGATGCTGGGAGGGATTGGGGGAAGGAGGAGAAGGGGACGACAGAGGATGAGATGGCTGGATGGCATCACCGACTTGATGGACGTGAGTTTGAGTGAACTCCGGGAGTTGGTGATAGACAGGGAGGCCTGGTGTGCTGCAATTCATAGGGTCGCAAAGGGTCGGACACGACTGAGTGACTGAACTGAACACATATGTCTACTTCCTTTATCTCTGAAACCACATTGAAATTACTGAAAGGAAATAAAACCCACAGGAAAAAAGTGAAACGGAGAGATCTCAGAATCAACATTTTGGAAACCATAAAGCAAATGACCTGGTGATCACTACCAAGGCTGATTAGAGAAAGCTGATTCTGGTCTGTAGCAACAATAGTTTGGAAATTGCCAGCTCCCACTGCATTAACTCCAGAAGGTGCAGAAAGGTACTTTTCAAAGTAAGGGTGCTTGGGGTGAAAACAGACTTGGTGGACAGTCTGTATAAGATATAGCTGGAACTGCTTCTCCCAAACCAGGCAGCCAGATGACTGCTCCTCCCAACCCGCAGCAGAAGGCTGAGGGTTACTCTCTGGAGAGGCTAAACTGGAGGGAATCCGAACTCAGGGACATTGGTTCCAAGCAGCAGTACCTTTCTGAAAGCAGGGAAGCGTATTGAGTGAAAAGATCCTTAACCCTCTTCCCCACTCAGCTCCCAGATCCTTTATGCCACTATTCTAGAGATGTATGCTTCTTTTCTAGAGAATTAGATAAGCCTAAGAGAAAAGATCCAAAGGCACCAATAAAAGGAGCATTCCTGGGGGGATGAAAGGATGGCTGTGGTGAGGAATAGCCCAGCCAGTCTCACTGTAGGGGAGCCCACTGCTCACTGCCACCCTCTCATACAGGTCTCCCATTTTAGTACGACGGGTGCGATACTGAGTAAGAGCACCAATTTTGTGGGTTTAAATCCTCTCTTCCAGTTAGTTTTCCAAGATTTTGAACTTTATGTAAGTGTACATGGAGGGGTTCAGCTCAGATGTCTTCCTCTTTCCCTTGCACCCCGCTACCCTCCCAGTCTCTTTTCCTGCCACTGGTCTTTGCAGTCTTCTGATGGGCGTAGGTCAGAGAGAGTGGAGCAAAAAACAACGGCCTGTCCTTCCCACACTTTCTCCCTTTCGTCTCCTTGTAGCTAAGTGTTGATGTTATTCCTCAGAACTGCACCTGGTACTTGTATTTGATCTGTATTCAAGTTCTGTTGATTGTCTGTCCTTGATCTCTCATGGACGGATTCCTTTCTTCCTATACAGCTGTCAGTGCTCTGATCCTTCTAGAAACCGATTGTCTAAAGGGGTCAAATTATTTTCAGAAAAATCCAGTTATATCTGTTGATCATAACAGTTATCAACTACTGCCACCACCACCAGCAGTAGTAATAACATCAGTGAAAACAGGTTGTTGTTTTTTTTTTCCCCCAGTCTGTGTAATCTGAATAGTGTGTGTACCTAGTAGATTTTGAAAGGAAAACTTGATTAAGGAAATATTGATGTAAGTAAAAATGTTGGTATCCTTGTGAGTTAGGAAAATGCCTAAGATTTCTATTACTCTAATCTTTTGAGTTTGGCTGTGTATTTAAAAACTCTGATTGGGCAACATAAGTTTTTAAGCTTCCTTTTGTTGTTTGTTTGTTTTGTTATTTGTTACTCTCTTTCTTCAACTGATTGCTAAGCTTTAAAAATTTTTTTTATCATTTTAAAATGTTCTTTCTGCCTCATTTCAGAAATCAGTTTCAATAGAATAGCTGCTATGTCCTAGAAAGCCCTGTTAATACAGATTTAAAATATGATGGTGAAGGGGTAACAATAATTAGGTTGTAATCGTTGACTTTAGAAATCTTTTAAATCCTCTTTTAGATTTCTGGATCTTGTAAAACAAACTGCACAACTGTCTCACGGGCATATTTCTTAGTCACACGAAAACAGTGCTCTCTGTCTTGGTTCTGGTTTGGTGAATGTGTTCTGAAAGGTATAGAGCTTTGTCCACAAGATGATTTTATGATACAAATGTGAACAGCCTTACTGGAGTAGCTTGACACACCTACGTGTCGCAGTATTTTAGTCCTTACTGTGTTGCTAAGACCTGTGCTTGTGACCTGCGTGGAGGTGGTTTTGGTTCAAGGAATCATATTCTAATGAGCATGTCTGGAATGATAACTTATGGAAATGCTTGTCTGAAACTTCTAATTTCATTGACACTTACCATATTTAATATATTAGAGAATAAAATGACACCTGTAATCTAAGAAGTTGTTATACTGATTTAATTTCTCCTCTTTAGAATTAGTGTTAAGGACTTGTCTTTATGTTAGAATAAGAGATTTTAATGATTCCATGAGTTAGATAAGTTTTAAACAGCCTTGTCCATTCATGTAGACAGTGAGGTTTAAAAAGAAAATTTGTGCCTAGTCTGAAGTGGAGACTACAGGAGATTTATTATAATTAAAAGACATAGTTTGTCTTTCAAAACATTGATTGAAGGGATTGCCAGTGAATTAAATTAAGTGCTAATTGAAAGTTTAAAATGTTGCCATTTGTTTCCTAATCAGAGCATGAGTTAAAAAGATAGTTTATCTTCTGCAATTTTCTTGAGCATAATTACAGATGCTTTGGGATTTCCCCCTTTATTTTTATTTACGTGTAATTAAAAGGGGCTGAGAGTCAGGTTTGGAAGGTTCTTTATAATTGGGATCACTAAGAATTCTTAAATTTGGTGTTACCAAAAGTAACTTGACACTATATATGTATATGTTGTTACTTTTATGTTACAAAAATTATATAGCATAGCAAGGTGTACCTAAGCAAATTTTGTTAGAATTTTATTTCTTAGAGTTTGAATGTTTAATACAAATTCTAGTATGTTTGGAAATCAGTCTTCTCTGTTCAAATGTCTGATTTATAGATTTAAAGTAAGTTTTGTTTACATTTTTATTTTGGATGTGATTATTTTTAAAAATGGCATACATGGCAGATGTTGATGAACTACTATGAAATTTTCTTTCGATTTAGTGTATCTATTTAGATACATCTTTTGAGCTACCACAGAATACTATGAGAATAATGCGTGATGACCTAGCTTCAACATTGAGTTTCCTGGGTCCTGCTTCTGCTTATAAATACTTGATTAAATCATTTGTTTGTTTTTAATACATGATAGATTATGGAATGATAAACGAAGAACTGGATGAAAAAACTCAGGGATATTATTGGAATTGTTACTTGCATGGGGTCTTGATACAAATTTTGCTAGAGGAGTGCTAGAGGAATAATGGCATTTTGAATTTTGCTTGAATGTTCTCTGCTTAACATCATGTAGCTCTTTTTTGTTAGAAAACTTACTTCTTAGATGTAATCCCAAGAAAATTTATTTTATAGTTATGATGTCATTTTTTGTATTTACAGCTAGTATTGCATAAGTATTTGAAATTACAGTTTCACAGATGAAAGGGGGAGAAACCTTTCTGATGTTAATTAGTTCACTTGCTTTTATCAAAGAAAGATGACACTTAATCATCTAGAAAGTATTGTTTTAAAGCACAGGGAAGATAATTTAAGTTACCTTGTTATACTGTGGTGGAAGTGTCCCTGACCACATTACATGCCTGGTTTCCGCAAGCCTTAAATATTAATAGTGCTAACAAATATATAACCAAAGGAAATAAAAAGTATTCCTTTAATACCTTTAAAAAGTACTTTTTAATATTCCTTTAAGTTAAGTAGGTATTTTTTTTTTAAAAGCAGTACTCAACTGTATTATCCTTACCTTCTGTTTTGTTCATTATTAATCCTGGGAGATATTTAGTAGTTACTAGGTGCTTCCACATTCTGTTTTTTTATGCTAGGCTACTTATTTTCCTTAAGCAATAACAATGGCAAGGTGTCAACCAAAATCATGGTGTAAAGTTAGTAGTTTCTATGGAGAGAAAGAGATTGAGGATATTGAGTTTTCCTGCAGTAATTTAATAAATTATTTAAAATGCTAGTAGTTGTATTTTAATATTGCAGGTTAAAATGAAATAAGTTGTTTAATCAAAAACTGTTGAAAATATGCCTAAACACTTCTTCTTTTGCTAGATGGGCTATGTACTTAGAAACTTTTTAGTCTTCTCTTTCACATTTGGTCAAGACTTCAAAATTTATTTCTTTACACCGAAGTTAACAGCAATCAGCGGGAAACCAAAGAACTGAAAAATAAGAAAGCAGCCAGTCCCTCAAAGCAAGCTGCTGTCCGGTCCTAGGCCTTGCCTAGCATCTCCCGCTTTCACCCTCTTCCCCAGTGTGTTACAGTGCCAGTTTTGAGTTGTAACTGAGTTGTAACTGGTAGATTCTTAATTAACATTAGTATTATTTTAGGGCTGTTGGATTTAGGAAATAAAAATACAGGGCACCTACTTCAATTTGAATTTCAGATGAACAGTGAATAACCTTTTTTAGTCCCCATGTAGTGTGTGGGATGTATTTGACCAAAAAACTGTTTATGTGAAACTCAGACTTAACTGGTAACCTGTATTTTATCTGGAAACCCTATTTATTTCCATTTTTTTCTATATTAGGCTCTAGGCATTCAGAAATTAGGGATTCCCAGGTGGCTCAGTGGTAAAGAATCTGCCTGCAAAGCAGGAGACCCCGGTTCAATCCCTGGGTCAGGAAGATGCTCTGATGAAGAGAATGGCAACCCACTCCAGCATTCTTGCCTGGAGCATTCCATGGACAGAGGAGCCTGGTGGGCTGTAGTCCATAGGGTCCTAATGAATTGGACACCACTGAGCGACTGACCACACACATGCCCATGCTTTCAGAAATGAGTAAAGAGCCCTAGAGGGACTCAGAAGCTAACTGGGCAAGGTGAGAAGGGACGTGAGGAGAAACACCAGAGACGAAACTTGCAGTCATCCAGATGTTTGATGATGGGGCTGTGAACCAGACATCAGGGATGCAGAGCTTGCTTTATTTCTGTGTTAGTGCCGGGTAAGGGCATCAGCTTGAGTCTGAATGCTCTCAGAAAAAGAGTGTCCGTGCATGTCATTGAAGGCCACTGGCAGACCAGAAACCTGAGAAGGGGGTGATGGGAAAACAGAGTCTGGTGAGGGGAATCAGGGAAGAAAGAGAGATATAAAGAAGGCAGGTCCATACATGGTCCTCAGGGGTGGTGGTAGAGGTGAGGTGTCAAACAAAGAACCCGAAGAACCCTCTGACAGATCATGGCACTTTTACCTTGAAAAACTCACAAGCTCTTAGGACCTCACTTTTCTGATTTCCTACAGTGGAACTGGGTTTTTTTGTTGCTGTTACGTTGCTCAGTCATGTCCCGACTATTTGCGAACCTATGGACTGCAGCACGCCTGGCTTCCCTGTCCTTCACTGTCTCCTGGAGTTTGCGCAAATTCATGTCCATTGAGTTGGGAATGCTATCCAATCTTTCATCCTCTGCTGCCCTCTTCTCCTTTTGCTTTCAGTCATTCCCAGCATCAGGGTCTCTTCCAGTGAGTTGGCCCTTTGTATCAGATAGCCAGAGTATTGGAGCTTCAGCTACAGCATCAGTCTTTCCAATGAATATTCAGGGTTGATTTCCTTTAGTACTGACTGGTTTGATCTTGGAATTCATGGGACGTTCCGAAGTCTTTTCCAACACCATGGTTTGAAGGTATCATTTCTTCTAAGCTCAGCTTTAGCTCTCACATCTGTTTATGACTACTGGAAAAGCTATAGCTTCTTTTACTATACAGACCTTTGCTGGCAAAATGATGTCTCTGCTTTTTTAATACACTGTCTAGGTTTGCCATTGCTTTCCTTCCAAGGAGCAATCATCTTTTAATTTCGTGGCTGTAGTTACTGTCTGCAGTGATTTTGTAACCCAAGAAAATAAAATCTGTCACAGCTTGTACTTTTCCCCCATCCGTTTGCCATGAAGTAATGAGACTGGGTGCCATGATCTTAGTTTTTTTAATGTTGAGTTTTGAACCAGTTTTCTCACTCTCCTCTTTTCACCTTCATCAAGAAGCTCCTTAATTCCTCTTTACTTTTTGCTCTTTGAGTAGTATCATCTGTACATCTGAGGTTATTGATATTTCTCTTGGCATTTCACATGATGTACTCTGCGTGTTAAGTTAAATAAAGTGACAATACATAGCCTTGTATTCCTTTTCCTATTTTGAACCAGTTATCTGTTCCATGTAAGTTTCTAAGTGTTGTTTCTTGACTTGCGTACAGGTTTCTCAAGAGACAGATAAGATGGTCTTGTATTCCCATCTCTTTAAGAATTTTCCACAGTTTGTTGTGATCCACACAGTCAAAGGCTTTAGTGTAGTCAATGAAGCAGAAGTAGATGTTTTTATGGAATTCCCTTGTTTTCTGTACGAACCAGCAAATGTTGGATTTGATCTCTGGTTCCTTTCCCTTTTCTAAACCCAGCTTGTACATCTGGAAGTTCTCGGTTCATGTACTGCTGAAGCCTAGCTTGAAGAATTTTGACTCTAACTTTGCTAGCATGAGAAATGAATGCAATTGTCTGGTAGTTTGAACAATCTTTAGCACTACCCTTCTTTGGAATTGGAATGAAAACTGACCTTTTCCAGCCCTGTGGCCACTGGTGAGTTTCCAAATTTGTTGCATGTTGAGTGCAGCACTTTAACAGCATCATATTTTAGGATTTTAAATAGCTCAGCTGGAATTCCATCACCTTACTAGTCTCTAACAAGATCTGATTCTAAAAACATCTTGGTGGAATCACCTACCCTAGGTTTTCTGTCTGTGAGCAGAAGTTTTAACATCCAGATTTAATACCTATTCCTTCCATTCCCCCCACTTTGCTTTCTATCCTTATCACTGCTTTCTAGAGACCAGGCCAATGCCTTCAAGCCTTTAGTTTGGTCCAACTTTCAGTGTTTATTTTAATATTGTTGAAATGAAAATGAATTAAACTTACCTCAAAGACACTTGTTTCTTAATTTTTTTCATTGCATTGACCCCAGTATAGATTAAAATAAAATAGAGATAGTATACTTTAAAAACTTTTGTTCATTTCTGGTTATTAAAAATGTATTAATAGTGACAGTTTGTGACTTTATAAAGACCTGAATGCATTTTAATCTAGCTACATAGATGCTTTAAAGTTTTCTATGCAGTGAGGAATGATGCTGGTGGCTACTTGTGGTCATGATACATTTGCCTAAGCACGCAGCTGCCAGTTCAGTTCAGTCGCTCAGTAGTGTCTGACTCTGTGACCCCATGGACTGCAGCATGCCAGGCCTCCCTGTTGGTCACCAACTCTTGGAGTTTACTCAAACTCATGTTCATTGAGTCGGTGATGCCATCCAACCATCTCATCCTCTGTCGTCCCCTTTTGCTCCCCCCTTTAATCTTTCCCAGCATCAGGGTCTTTTCAAATGAGTCAGCTCTTCGCATCAGGTGGCCAAAGTATTGGAGTTTCCGCTTCAACATCAGTTCTTCCAATGAATATTCAGGACTGATTTTCTTTAGGATGGACTGGTTTGGTCTCCTTGCAGTCCAAGGGACTTTCAAGAGTCTTCTCCAACACCACAGTTCAAAAGCATCAGTTCTTCGGCACTCAGCTTTCTTTATGGTCCAACTCTCACATCCATACATGACTACTGGAAAAACCATAGCTTTGACTAGACAGACCTTTGTTGGCCAAGTAATGGCTCTCCTTCTTAATATGCTATCTAGGTTGGTCATAACTTTCCTTCCAAGGAGCAAGTGTCTTTTAATTTCATGGCTGCAGTCACCATCTACAGTGATTTTGGAGCCCGCCCCCCCCCCCCCCCCCCCCCCCCGCCCCACGCCAAATAAAGTCTGTCACTCTTTCCATTGTGTCCCCATCTATTTGCCATCAAGTGATGGGACCAGATGCATTGATCTTAGTTTTCTGAATGTTGAGTTTTAAGCCAACTTTTTCACTCTCCTCTTTTACTTTCATCAAGAGGCTCTTTAGTCCTTCTTTGCTTTCTGCCATAAGGGTGGTGTGACCTGTATATCTGAGGTTATTAATATTTCTCCTGGTAATCTTAGTTCCAGTTTTTGCTTCACTCAGCTAGCGTTTCTCACGATGTACTCTGCGTATAAGTTAAATAAACAGGGTGACAGTATACAGCCTTGACATAACTAGTTTCTAGATTTGGAACCAGTCTGTTGTTCCGTGTCTGGTTTTAACTGTTGCTTCCTGACCTGCATATGTATTTCTCAAGAGGCAGGTCAGATGGTCTGGTATTCCCATCTCTTGAAGAATTTTCCAGTTTGTTGTGATCCACACAGTCAAAGACTTTGGCATAGTCAATAAAACAGAGGTAGATGGTTTTTTGGAACTCTCTTGCTTTTTCAACGTTCCAGTGGGTATTGGCAATTTGATCTCTGGTTCCTCTGCCTTTCCTAAAACCAGCTTGAACATCTGGAACTTCACGGTTCATGTACTGTTGAAGCCTGGTTTGGAGAATTTTGAGCATTACTTTACTAGCATGTGAGATGAGTGCAATTGTGTGGTAGTTTGAGCATTCTTTGGCATTGCCTTTCTTTGGGATTAGAATGAAAACTGACCTTTTCCAGTCCTGTGGCCACTGCTGAGTTTTCCAAACTTGCTGGGATATTGAGTGCAACACTTTCACAGCCTCATCTTTTAGGATTTGAAATAGCTCAACTGGAATTCCATCACCTCCACTAGCTTTGTTCATGGTGTTGCTTCCTAAGGCTCACTTGACTTTGCATTCCAGGATGTCTGGCTGTAGGTGAGTGATCACACCATCATGATTATCTGGGTCATGAAGATCTTTTATGTATAGTTCTTCTGTATATTCTTGCCACCTCTTCTTAATATCTTCTGCTTCTGTTCAGTTCAGTCGCTCAGTCATGCCCGACTATTTGTGGGCCCATGAACCATAGCACATCAGGCCTCCCTGTCCATCACCAACTGCCTGAGTTCACCCAAACTCATGTCCATTGAGTTGGTGATGCCATCCAACCATCTCACCCTCTGTTGTCTCCTTCTCCTCCTGTCCTCAGTCTTTCCCAGCATCAGAGACTTTTCAAATGAGCCAGCTCTTTGCATCAGGTGGCCAAAGTATTGGAGTTTCAGCTTCAACATCTGTCCTTCCAATGAACACCAGGACACCTTCCAATGAACACCTGATCTCCTTTAGGATGGACTGGTTGGATCTCCTTGCAGTCCAAGGGACTCCCAAGAGCCTTCTCCAACACCACAGTTCAAAAGCATCAATTCTTTGGCACTCAGCTTTCTTTATACTCCAACTCTCAAATCCATACATGACCACTGGAAAAACCATAGCTTTGACTAGATGGACCTTTGTTGGCAAAGCTTCTATTAGGTACCTATTTAATTGTTACCTACTTAATAGTCCTTTTAAAACCTGGGCTGTAAATCAGAAGTGACTGCCATGATAAAGGAAGATTTAATGGAGGCATATTTATTATTTTGAACAGTGGTTTTAAACCATTTTAGAATCTGGAAGTCTTTTGGAAATCTGATGAAGGCAACTGGGTCGTTTCCCAAGTTGGACTCACACATACACAGTGCTGGCTAAGACTTGAGGAATTTAGAGAACTGTCTCCTCACTTTCATCCAAGGATGACCCAATTTTAAACTCATGATTTTGCAGCTCAGCTGTATAGTTCACCTGGTCCATTCATTCATTCCTTCAACCATTCATTCATGAGGTAGATCCTAGACATTGTGAGAGGCTCTGATTTTTAACTTTCCTGACAACCATAATCTTTTTCAAACAAATTCAAGAGCTTGTTTTTATTTTGAAATTAAAGGCATAATGCACATACCTCATGTCTCTAACTTAGGCTTTTTATGCATTTAGAACTTATTTGGTGTATCCCAAGAGAATGAATAGCAGCTACTGAATTTCATCCATATTCCTCTTACTTTAATACAGCTTTTCTTAATTTATTTTTAGTTGTTGTGCTGTGTGATCAGTCGTTTCCGACTGTTTTTGACCCCATGGACTGTAGCCTGTTAGGCTCCTTTGTCCACGAGATTCTCCAGGCAAGAATACTGGAGTGGGTTGCCATTTCCTTCTCCAGGCAATCTTCCTGGTCCAGGAATGGAACGTGTGTCTCTTGTACCTCCTGCACTGGCAGACAGATTCTTTCCCATTAGCGCCACCTGAGTTATCCATATCTGCTCTTATCTGTATAGTTACAGTTGACAGCATTAGAGCTCAGTTGGTAAAGAATGCACCTGCAATGCAGGAGACCCCGGTTTGATTCCTAGGTCGGGAACTTCCGCTGGAGAAGAGATAGGCTACCCACTCCAGTATTTTGGGGCTTCCCTTGTGGCTCAGTGGGTAAAGAATTCTCCTGCAGTACAGAAGACTTGTGTTCCATCACTGGGATGGGAAGATCCTCTAGAGAAGGGAAAGGCTACCCACGCCAGTATTCTGGCCTGGAGAATTCCATGGACTGTATAGTCCATGGGGTTGCAAAGAATCAGACACGACTGAGCGACTTTCACTTTCATTATAGTCACATCATCTTTCCCCCTAAATCTTTATTTCTGACATCTCTTTGTGCTTCAATATAATGATTAACTTTAATCCTGTACAGTGTTCTACTGAATCGATGTGCTTCTCTAATGTTGGACTTAAAGGTTATTTCCAATTTTACACTTTTTGGAGAATGTTGCAAATGACTAAATAGTTTTTTCAGTCTTAGATTAGTTTCTTAGAATAGATTCTCAAGGATGGGAACAATGGTTCATTCAGTCATGACATTTTTATTAAGCAACTATGATGTGCCAGGCGGAGTGAAAGGCTGACTTGATTTGCTTTCCATTTGTTCTAGACAACTACTTAATTAGTTGAGTTGGCTATTAATTGTTCAGCCCAATAGATCCTTGCTTCCTCATTACTCATGGTGAATGTTCAGGAGTACTAAGTAAAGCATTGTAAGGAAGGCGGATCTGAAGAATGGCGTTGTGTGGCTAAGTGACATGTACATGCCTTTAGAATTCTTTGTTGTTTGGATTGGTTATACAATTCAGCATTCTTTTGATGTGACAATAATTGAGAGATGAAGCTTTGGCCAAAAGAGAGGCTTAGAACACTGTGCAAAGCTAAACATCTTAGGTTAAATAACCTAGGCTTATTTAAATCACTCAAAAATTTAGATTGAAATTTGGTTAAAGCAAAAACATACAGTTGTATTATATATCCAAAACTTTATTTTATGAACATTTATTGGAAGACTCATATGTGCCAAGAAAACCAGTGTGAATATGACATTGCATATTCCTAATTAGTGGGAAGAGACAAATATGTAAGCAAATATTTGCTGCAGCCCAGTATTTCCTCACCGTGAAAGAGTTTGAATGTCAAAGAATACAGAGGAACAGAAGTTTCTGTGTCTTTTTACCCAGATTTTTTTTTTACTATAGAAAGTGTGTTTCTTTTCTCTCTCTTTTCTCTTTCTTTTTATAAATTAATCTTTATTGGAATATAGTTGTCCTTCCTTCTGTGTTTTACTTTTGCATCTTGTGGGAAGGAAGATAAAACTTGTTCCAGAGTACAATAAATATAAATGATGTAGTTGAGATGGAAACTCAGTTTCTGCAATAAACGCATAGTTGAATGAAGATTCGAAAGCAAGTAATTAAAAGATTTTTGCTCTTTTGATTACACAGTATGAATGGCTGGTTGAAGAGAAATCATTGATTGATGATTATCTGAAAAGTCACTGGTTTCTTTGTAAACATAATTTCTAATCGTTAGAAGGGATGAAAGTAACTGTGTGCTATACATGCTGTAGTTAGTTCCTGCAAAAATATTCTAGAATGATAATTTTATTTTTCAGTCATTTAAGCTAAAGAAGTGCAAAAGAGTTAGACTACCCACTTTTTTAGAACACTGGGGTGGAGCCTGACAGGTTGGGTTCAGTCATAACTGCTGGTTACTAACGATAACCTCAGCTCTCAACACCTGTGCCTTTATTTCCTCAATGGCAAATTGAGGGTAATGATAGTACTCGCTTTATAGGGCTTCTGAATCCAGTAGGTTTTGCTCTGGAGGAGGATCCAGCAGCATTTGCTGCTTGGTCATCTTTTTTTCCTTAAGACACTCATTTCTCCTAGCTCATAAGATCCTCAAACTCAAATCTTTTTTTTTTCTCCTACTTCCTACTCCTTTCCATTTGTCTTTCTTGTCTCCCCCACATCCATGTCTGGTTTCTAAATGTTGGATATCTGAGGGTCCTTTCCCTTCTTTCTATTTATTCCTTTCAAGAAGATCCCTTAATGCCATGGTTTCAAATATCTTTACATGCTGATGAGTCTGTATAGATCTCCAGTCCTGACCTGTCTACCTCTGAGCTTACAGGTTCATGTGTCTGGTTGGCTCCTGGATATTGCTCTTTTAACATATTTTAACATGGATCTCTGGTGTCCCCACTAAAGCCAGCAAACAAAGGAAACGTTTCCCTTTCCCAGTCATTTTCATCTTGGGTAAATGACCTTACGTCTATGACTCTTTCTCGAGTCTTTCCTTTTGTTCTCCCCGTACTTCCAAGCCAGCAGCAAATACTACCTCTAGAAGATACTTGAATCTGTGTTTCTGTCTTCTCTGCTAGCCATCATCATGTCTTGACTCTTTCATAGGCTTCTAACTTGTCCCCTTCCTGTCTGTTCTATACATAGCTGCCAGAGGGATTGTTTTAAAAGGAAAAATGGAACTGTATCCTTTTTCTGTTTAAGATCCACTAATGGCTTCCCATTGCACTTAGAGTAAAATCAAGTCTTTCCATAGCTTACACTTCTGAGTTCAGTGACCATATCTAGAAAATAGGGATAATTGTGACTTTAAACTAGAATATAAACTCCTGGAGGGCACAGATTTTTATCTACTTCATTCACTTCTATTGTCCCTGTGCCCAGAACAGTGTGAGTTCATAATGAGCACTTAACAATTATTTGTTGAATGAGTAAACACATTCAGATTATATGAGCCTTTCTTTTCCCCTCTTTCAGAACAACATATTATAGCCTAGTATTTTCTATATTATATAGAAAGTTCAGCAAAGGCTTCTGGTACCATATCTACCCATCCCTGCCTTGTTTCTTTTGTGTTTGTTTGTTTGTTGGCCTTAAGGCTCCAAGATCTTAGTTCCCCAAACAACTGTTGTACCCTTGCGCTCTGTAGTGAAAGCTCAGAGTCCAAACAGTTGGACCACCAGTGAATTCCCTCCCCACCCCTGTTTTATTTTTAAATTTGAGGCTGCATTTGAGTCATTAGGAGAGGATAGATAAGTAGTAGAACAAGAAACAGAATAGAAATTGGAAGGAACCCTGGGAAGGTCACTGCAAAATAGTAGCAGCAGCATTTAAAAAAATAAGCATTTTACCATAGAAATCTTGGACTATGTGCAGAAATAGTAGAATAGTATAATGAATTCCTGTCTCTTCGTGGCCCAGTTTCAACAGTTGTCAACTCATGGCCATTCTTTGAGCCTCCAGGATTTAGTTTGGAAATTTCCTATGGTAAAGGAGTACCTGGTTTATAGAAGTTTGTATCACAGATACCTTACCCTGGTCATTGTTACTATTTTACAAACCCGCTGAGAGCAGGTTAGATATGATTGTAAGGACTCTAGGTTCTGAAATATTTTTTCCGATTTGCTTTCTGTAAATGCCTAAAATTTACCATTAGTATGACTGTAAACCCGCAAATTGTGAATAAGCCTGAGAAGGGAAATACATGAAGCCCATTAGCAGTTATTTGTATTTTAGTGTAAATTGATTAATGAGAAGCTTGCTTGAGTGGTAAGTAATGAAGCACAAGCTTTGATGGAAGGCATAAAATCACAGAGGCCTGGGGTGGAGATGGCATCGTAAGCACAAGGAATACTGTTCAAGAGGGTGGAAGGTACTGCTGTATTTCCCAGCTTTTCTTGGAGCTGGTCCTGGCCTCAAAGCCGGGTCTTCTTCCAGTTTGGTGGTGTTCTTGTCATCTGGGTTCCCTTTGGCTGGCCGCAAAGACCTTGTGTAAGGCTGCCAAGGAGGTGATTCCATTCCAGCTAACTCTGCTACTTGTTTATTTTTAGGTATCTTGCAATATATTCAGAACTCTTCCTCCTAGTGACAGCAATGAATTTGATCCAGAAGAAGATGAACCTACCCTTGAGGCATCGTGGCCACACTTACAGGTACTTTGAGCTAACATTTGTTCTAAAAGAAAGATCCATTAATCCATGAGCTGATTAGCATGGGAATTCCTTGACGGCCTTTATTCACCAAGAAATCAGATTAAGAGTACATTGCTGGAAAGCTGGAGAATGCTTTTTATGTTTCTTACTCTTGATAATTGGATGCCAAAAGAATAAAATAATAAGTGTTACAATGCTTTAGGGCGGCCCCTCCCAGCTTGCACACTCGGCCAGCAGCTTTTATTAGCGTTTCTGTGATCTTCCCACTGGAGCCTCAAACAAGAACAGAACTATTTCACATTAATATTAGTTAGATGTGATTAGGTCACAGAGTACATACCTCATTTTCAGCAGTTAGGTGCCCTGGGGACTTTGAATGCCTGTCTTCATGATAACCACGAATGTGTTTCTTTAGCCTGGAAGGACAAGAACAAATTGCAGTAGCTGTTTCACGGCGTCGTAAGGAGGAGCAATAGCTGAGAAAAAGCTTGTGTGAAGGCCAGTTTTGCTCTGTTGCACTGAGAAGGCCATGTTTTCCAGTTACCCTCATGGGCCAGGACAGATTAGGACCATCCCTGCATCTTCTTTCCCAGCATTAAGCCCATTTGTACTGTGTTGAGTTATCCACACCAGCCCTTCACCATCCTCCTTTCCTGGCTGCCTTCTTTCAAGACCGGACTTTATCAAATGAATAGAATGAGGAAATGTGAGTACAGTGAACCTTAAGGCCAGTTTTTCCATTCAGTTAGGTTGTTTTCCAAGGCTGTGTAACAGTAAGGACGGAGGGAATGATGGAGAAGGAATATGACCTTGTACATTTTAACCCGAGGCAGAAGCCACTGCATCTTTGTAGCAGTGTGCTTGTGGTTACTAGTTGACTTTCTGAAGGGCAGAAAACTGTAGCAGGGAGAGAAGGCCTAGAGATATTCTAAGGGTTTATTTTTTTCCCTGTTTCAGAATTTTTGACATACATTTGCAACTTTCCCTGTCCTGCTTTGGCAGCTCAAGGTTGCTGCAGATACATATGTAATGCTCTTTTGTCTAGTTATATGGAGAGCTTTCAGGGCTGTGTTTTCTCAACTCTCACCTAGGCATGTCATACATATATATTCCTGCTATGATTGCCAAGTGGAGTAAATTAGTTAAAACCCTATAGTTGATTTACTATCTTAGATGCTTGATTTTTTTTTTTTTTCCCTTAAGGTGCCAGACATACTTTCTGCAGTCTAAGAAATTTGGGAGACTATTTGTGCTTTTCATGGTGGATCCCAGATTGTGACCAAAAAAAAAAAAAGCAATAACTCTTTTGAATGGATGGGGGTTTTGTCATGTCTTATTCTTCATACTTGGCATCAGGTCACAGAGGTGCAATATTGTCTGGAAGAAATTTAAAAAACAAAGCAAACAAAAAGATAATTTTCTTAGAAAAGTCCTGTATCGTGTAGTAGAAAAGACGAGGAGGGAAATGCCTTCAGAGCTTCAACTTTAGTCTAGTCTACATTCTGAAGAAGAGACCAGTAGACCATTCTTACCATTTGCAAGAGCTTTTGAATACTCTAAATTATGATCACCATAGATATAAACTTCCCCTAAAGTACGATAAAGTTTAACTCAGTATTTCAGTTAATCCTTCCTAAGCTTAATGACTCTATAAAACATGGGACTAAATTAATTTCTAAAGCTATTAAGCTGAATTCCACCACCACAAATGTCAAGCTTACACCGTGTCATTAGTACAGAAACATTAACCATTAGTTCATTTGAAACTCTTAAAACCAAAGCAACAGTGAAGACTGATGCTGAGATCTGTGTCCTTGGAGAGCTAAAGTAACAAACTGTGTTCCAGAACAGTCTGGTTTCATCTCTGTTGACACGTGTTTCAGCCTGTAGTCCTCTCAGCCCTTCTTTAGCTCAGGGGAAAACATGACTTAGACTGGATCAGGTTCCCCGAAGGCTCAGTTGTAAAGAATCTGCCTGCTAATGCTGGAGACTTGGGTTCAATCCCTGGATTAGGAAGATCCCCTGGAGAAGGAAATGGCAGCCCACTCCAGTATTCTTGCCTGGGAAATCCCAGGGACAGAGGAGCCTGATGGGCTATAATCCAAAGGACTGCAGAGAGTTAGACCCAACTGAGCACACACAAACACACAAAAGAAAACTACATGAGAAAAGATTCTAAAAAAGAGTGAATATATGTATATGTGTATCTGTATCATCTTGCTATACACCTCATACTAACACAACATGGTAAATAAATTATACCCCAATTTAAAAAAAAAAAAAAGGAAACCTCTTAAAATTCACAAAGCAACCTTCATTCATAGCAAAGGTCAAGTCAGTAGGCAGTCTTGCCTTCACTCTCTTTGGCTTTCTGGATGCCTCTGTACTGGTTCCTGACTTGTCTCCTGAGTTCTGTCTTCTTTGTGCATTCTGACTCCACGAATCAGTCACACTGAAAGACCCTGGGTGGATGTTTCAGAAATCTCCCTTTCTGTCCATGATTGGTCTCTCTTGTTGCAGTGATCCATCACTACTATTCAACATCTTACTTTATGATTGATCAGACAATTGATTTTTCCTAACCCAAACTGCATGTTCTTCAACCTTTTCACTTTTTCGTAACTCCAGCATCTGTAGTGTGCTGCTGCTTCTGGAGCACATTTTACAAGAAAACACAGTGAAGTTGCTCAGTTGTGTCCAACTCTTTGCGATCCCATGGACTGTAGCCTACCAGGCTCCTCCGTCCATGGAATTTTCCAGGCAAGAGTATTGGAGTGGGTTGCCATTTCCTTCTCCAGAGGATCTTCCCGACCCAGGGATCGAACCCAGGTCTCACACATTGCAGGCAAATGCTTTACCGTCTGAGCCACCAGGGAAGCAAAACACAGGAAACAGTGTTTATTACCACATCTCTGACAATAGTAGAGAACAATAAAATCACACTGTGGTTGTTGGGTGGCTGGCTGTGTTCATTGCTTTCACTAATTGTCTGCTCCAGCACACTTGGATTTTATTTTTGGCTCATACAGTATTACTCATAACAAATTATGAATCTTTGAGGATTTATTGAAAAATAAGAAAAAATGTTAAACCTACCCTATGTGTTTTGTTTGATGTTTTCTGTTATTGGTATCTTTAAAACTGGCATCCCATGGTTACCACGGTTATTCTTTGCATTTTTTTGAAATTTGGTCTATATTTCTAGTAGAAAATGATTTTATAGGACTTCCATTTACAATTAAGGGGTTATTTGTAATGTTTTACACTTGAGACTGAAAATCCGGAATGCTCAAGTCTTCTTAAGTTCCTTGGAGAATTCACTTGTGTGACCTTGAAAAGTAATTTATTCTCCCCAGTCCCTAGTCTTTTCCTTTAGAAACTCAAGGAGGATTTTTGATTCTGAGGTGAAATTGGTAAAAAAGAGAGCATTTACAGTTATTAATAAATGTGTCTGAAGTATTTCCACCAAACTTTTTTAAACCATAGCGGCTTTCAGGAAGGGAGAGGACACTTTGCCAATCCCACCAGAAAGCCCTGCCAGCCCACAAGTCGGGCCTGGAAGATGGAAATCTCTCCGTTTTGTGGGAGTCAAAAGAGAGATGAAATCCTCTTTCATGAGTTATTTGAATAATGCTGATGTAAAACTATTGGTAAAACTGTAAGTTGAAAGATTAGTATATTGAAGAAAAGAGCAATTCTTCTAGGGCGTGTTTGAACTCGGGCATTGGTATGACTAGAAGTACAACGTGGCGGTGTTCAGATCACAGGGAAGAAGTTGTTCTGAATCTAGAGTTTCAGAGAGCAAAACAGAATTTTATAGAAAATTAAAATGCTAACATGAACACCTGATATAAGTGTTACATTAGAGTCTAAAGTCACAAGATCCCTATGTGACACATTTAGTTTAGTGGTATTTGCAGACCATTGGGGGATCCTGAGATCAGATTTTCAGTGGCCTGCAAAGTCAAAATTAGTTTTATAACAATACTGCTTTATTCTCTCTTTACTGTGTTGGCATTTATTAGCACAAATCAAATGTCAAACTGACTCAGTAGTTGCCTTCTCTACTGCCATGCACCTACAATTTAAAAAAATCCAATTTCAATTAAGAATGTCCTTGAAGAGCAGCAAAAATTACTAATTGTATTAAATCTGAACCTTTGAGTACTCATTAAAAATAACATTCTTCATGGTGAAATGGAAAGTATGCATAAAGCCTGCTGAATCTTTGTCTTGTGCTAAATAAAGCATTTGTGTGATTGTCTGAGCTGCAAGTTAAAGTAACTATTCATAAAGTATCATTTTTACCTGGAAGAATACCTGACAAACTGTGGTTGTTCTCACTTGGGTATTTAGTAAATGTTTTCTGTGAAATAAACAAAGAAAACAGTTGTTTTCCCACTGATAAAATTAGAGCATTCAAGCAAAATTAAGAATTAGAATTTTGGAAAACTTGTGTCTGTCCTTTGTTTGTCACCGTGAGCTTTATAGCTCCCCAAAGCTTAAAGACTTAAAAAAAAATTGGAGATATTAAGGAATGTTAATTCCTTGGAGATATTAATGGAGATATTAAGGACTTTTATTGATACTATGTAATAAAATATATCAACATTTGCAGTAACTCAGTGAACCAATGTTTTCCAGTTGACCAATGAATGATGTTAAGTAACCATGCATGGGTAGATATCATCCAAAGTGCAAGATAGATGATTGGAATTTAGTGTAACAGTGAAAAATTCGTTGATACGGTTTCAGATTCTTAACTGCAGCTTTAAGAAATGACTGTCGTTCTGGTGTAGTATCAAAGAGTATCCATAATTATGTAAAAAAAAACTGTGGAAGTACTCTTTCTTTTTCACAACAGTAGGTTTGTGTATGGCTTGATTTTCTTGATATACTTTAACCAAAGCAACATATTCTAACAGCTTGAAGATAGAGGCAGATGAGAATCTGTCTTCTAACATGCCATTAAAGAGATTTATAAAAACAAAAAACAATATTCCTTTTCATAGTAACTTTTTTGAAAAATAAAGTTTTTCACAAAAATATATTAGTTATGTTAACATGTGATGTGTTTTATTGTTCTGAATAATAAATATATTAAAATAAATATAATTTTATAGTTATATTTATAAAATAAATAAAAAGATATTAAAGGTTTTGTATTTATTTCTACTTCTATATCTCATGTAAACAAAAGCATTTTAGAGTCTTCAGTAATTTTTCATTATAAAGGGGTGAGACTAAAAAGTTAGAGGATCCCGTTTTAAGCAATAATGCCAGTGGTGGTATGTGTCAGCCACTGTGCAGGGGCTTTATGTATATATTATCACAGTTAATCTTAGGGATGATCATTCGCATTGCACAGTTGAAACAACAGACTAGGGTTACACAGTAAGGAGTAGAGCTAGGTTTTCAACCCAGTATCTGTCTCTTGAAAGTTCTGGTTTTAACATACTGTGGTATATGTGCTACACCAGGATTTAATGTATACTTTAACATAGGTTTATTTTGCAAAGTATGTAAACAGTGATCCCCCACTGTTTATCAGAAGTTATTTGAGGTTGACTCTGTGGATGAGATATTCTTAAATCTTTGCAGATCAGAACATCCTGACACGCTCTTATATATTGTTGTTGTTGTTGCTAGAGGAGTGTAAATTTCCATAAAATTTCTGAAAGGCAATTGGTAATGAATGTTGATAATCCTGACATGTTTGAATATCTTTTGATCTAACAATTCCCCTTTAGAAATATTTTCTCATGAAATATTTGAACAAGTGCACACTAATGTATGTTATATAAGGTACATTGTGATGTAATTTAATAGAGTGGTAATTTAAGAACTATTTACATGTCTCAGCAGAGGGTATTGGTTAAAGTAATTATGAATAATGGAATTATTTATTATAAATTATCTATAGTGGACTATGCTTCTGGCTACTGAGAATGGTGGTATAGATATTGTTGGCACAAATTGACCACAGTATATTGTTTAGATGGTAAAAGTAGTTTGAAAACTATATTTTATATATGTGTGTGTGTGTGTGTGTGTGTGTGTATACATACATACATACATATATTTATAGTACATTGATATGTTGTAGAGGTATAGAAAAAATCGGTAGTTTTATACATTAAAATGTTAACAGTGGTTCACTCTGAATGATGAGATTTGGGGAGGTTTTTATTTGCTTTCTTAGGCTGTGTTTCAGATTATAAATTTAAAAAGCTGAAAATCATAACAGCAACTGTGAGCTGCAAGAAAGGCTAGCACTGCTAGTTGATATTAAAACACACTAAACCCCTCGTCAGTTTTACTATTAGAGCTTTTTATGGTTTTTAATACTGTTCTCAGTGAATTATAGTTTGAAATTAACAATAATCCATTTCTTGCAGCTTGTATATGAGTTTTTCATACGGTTTTTGGAAAGCCAAGAATTCCAACCCAGCATTGCCAAAAAATACATAGATCAGAAATTTGTATTACAGGTAAGTATATTCTTGTCATTGTATGTATTTGTTTTTCAGTTGATAACACTTTATCTCATTTGCTGTAGATGTTTGTTAAAAAATCTTACAGTGGCAGTTATATAACCCCGTAAACAAATATATATGCACAAATTTATTATTGCCCATTAAAAGTAATAGGTACCTCTTTAATTTATTTTACTGGAAATTACATTTTAAACAACAAGGAATGCTAATGCCTAAATCCCTGCAATTTTCTTTCTTAAAATGTAATTATAAAGGAATTTCACTTATATAACTCTAGTTTGTGACTCTTTATATAATTCGAAAACTTCTATTTGCATAAGGATTTTAAACTATTTCATACATCTGTTAAAACTGAGTAGGCATGGTCTAGAGCGTAAGTAAGCTTTAATAAGTAATCAAAGTCAGGGTACTAGTAAGCTTTCATAGCTAGGAAGTAGCACAGGTTAATACTTAAGATTCCCTTGAAGAGATTAACTCTCACCTATCTGTTTCAGAGAAGGTAATGGCACCCCACTCCAGTGCTCTTGCGTGGAAGATCCTATGGACGGAGGAGCCTGGTGGGCTGCAGTCCATAGGGTCGCGAAGAGTCAGACACGAGCGACTTAACTTTCACTTTTCACTTTCATGCATTGGAGAAGGAAATGGCAACCCACTCCAGTGTTCTTGCCTGGAGAATCCCAGGGACGGGGGAGCCTGGTGGGCTACCGTCTATGGGGTTGCACAGAGTCGGACACGACTGAAGTGACTTAGCATCTGTTTGGAACTTCCTACATATTTTTCTTGAATGTCATTTTACATTTTATAATTATGGATCATATCTGTTTACTCCAGACCTGAAGTATGTTCATGGTGTTCTTGTTGACAGTCATCTGTAAAAATGGATACTTGAGCCAACTGGTGTATGGATTGTTGTAGCTTCTTTCTAAGTGATTAATGAGATGCCTTATGTAGAAAAAAATAAGTATCTCCTAGTGAGTCAATATTGGAGAAAGCAATGGCAACCTGCTCCAGTACTCTTGCCTGGAAAATCCCATGGGCGGAGGAGCCTGGTAGGCTGCAGTCCATGGGCTCATGAAGAGTCGGACATGACTGAGCGACTTCACTTTAACTTTTCACTTTCATGCATTGGAGAAGGAAATGGCAACCCACTCCAGTGTTCTTGCTTGGAGAATCCCAGGGATGGGGAAGCCTGGTGGGCTGCCATCTATGGGGTCGCACAGAGTTGGACACGACTGAAGTGACTTAGCAGCAGCAGCAACAGTGAGTAATATGCAGAATTTCAAATTTAAAACATTGCTTTGGCAGGAAATTGATCCTCTGTGTCTTACGGGATAAAGGTTAATGACTCAAGTGATGACCTCATTCCCCTTTCTTAAATTAATACCTTTAGAATTCTGGACATATGAGGCTGAGAAGTTTTGGAAAAGTGAGATTTGATATTTGTTGTTGTTCAGTCGGTCAGTCATGTCCGACTCTGTCACCCCACGGACTGTAGCATGCCAGGCTTCCCTGTCCTTCACCATCTCCCAGAGCCCGCTCAAACTCATGTCCATTAAGTTGGTGATGCCATCCAGCCATTTTGTCCTCTGTCGCCCCCTTCTCCTCCTGCCTTCAGTCTTTCTCAGCGTTTGATATTTAAAGAGGTGGTTCACTGGGCAATAGGTAGATTGGTCCAGATCCTTATCCCAAAGAGGTAAATGCATTTCAGGCAGAACAAAAAACAAAACACAACAGATCTGTGTTTGTATTGGAAAGTCCTTGCATTTCTACAGCACTGTATAGTTGTCAGAGCACCTTTATATGCGTTATTTAATTTGATATATACAATAATCTAAAGCAGATATGGCTAAGTTTTATGCCCATTTTGTAGATGAATAAATTTGAGGTCTAAAAAAGTTAACCAGATTCCCCACACACATGTCCTGTTCAGGTTTCTGTCTCTTACACCATGATGCCTCTGTGTGATTCCCTTCACTATAACTTGGAATGACAGGAGTAGCCCCCATCTCTCAACATGGATGAAATGATACGATTCTCTTACATTTATGGTAAATTAAAGTGCCCAAGAGGATCCAATAATTATTCAGCAGTAGACGCTGTTGACATGGAAACAGTAAATCCTGCAATCTTATTATGAAAGTCGGTGCTTTTCTTACATGAAAAACATTCAGGGCCCAGTCTGTGTGCTCTCCATGGTTGATAATACTGATGATAATAAAGCTCCTAGAATTAAAACATCAGAGACCCCCAGACTTGGAAGGGACATTTTGGTTTGTCTCTTCTAGTTCTTTACCCATTGAATCAGTTTCCTTTGAGACCCTGATGAGGGGTAACCTGCTTGCTCTTTTTCAGTGAGGAAGGGCCACATACTTAGGCAGGTTCTTCCCTTTTTGTTGGAAAGTTGTTTTTTATGTTGAATCTCTCTGTACCTCATATGCCTTTGGCCTTATTTCTTCAGTAGAGTCCCTTAGTGTGTCATTAGCCCAGGCATAACCTTTCAGGTCCTAGAACACAGCTTTTGTATTTACCTCTATGCAGTTTTTCTCTAAAGCAGCAGTTACAACTCAGATGTTTGTAGGCTCATTTAAAATAGTCTGGGGGCTAGATTCAGACAATAGGAGGCAGACCAGCTGCTCCTGAAGGGAGCTTTGACTGTACCTCTTTCATCAGTTCTTGCTAAATAAGGTTTTTTTCCAAGAGAAAGTTTTTTTTCTTCCAAATTTGTTTTTTTGGTGAAATTTTCTGATAGTTTTAAAATCCTATTCAGAGTGAATTAAAGCCATCTGCCTCACGGATCTAGCCTTCCAGCTGTCAGTGTGCGTTCTCTGCTCTAGACTGAGTCCTAAGTATCTGTCTCATTTGTTAGTTTTTGAAGTCTTTGACATGTGTCCATTTGTCTTTAAGGGTGACATCTATATCTGAACACAGAGCTCTGAGCTCGGTCAGTCCAATGGTACTTAGAGTTGGGGTCTGCATTCCTTGTCTGGATGCTAGGGTTCTTAAAGGAGTCATCTCATTAGCTCTTCTTGCTGTTCTATGACACTGTTAATTTAGGTTAATAAGCTTATGGTCTTAACTTTTTTTATTTTTATTTTTTTTATATTGGGATATAGCCAATTAACAATGTTGTGATAGTTCAGGTAGACAGTGAAGGGACTCAGTCATACATATACATGTATCCATTCTCCCCAAACTCCCCTCCCATCCAGGCAGCCATATAGCATTGAGTAGAGAGTTCCATATGTTACACAGTAGGTCCTTGTTGGTTATCCATTTTAAATATAGCAGTGTGCAGATGTCCATCCCAAACTCCCTAACTATCCCTTTTCCCTATCATTCCCCCTACCGCCCCCACTGGCATTGGACTGACTTCCAATTTAGTTTCATGCATTTTGTCATAAACCCATTTTCATTTTCCCTTGTTTTTGTTCATTTTGCAGTTAGCTTTTTTACCTTGACGTAGGATCTGACATATATTCTTATGGAATATCTTATCTCCCAGCCTTCTGAAGTCTTTCTGGGTCTTGATTCTGTCATCAACCTTGTTCACTCTGCCTTCCATCTGTATCACATTTGTGACTTTCTAAATATGCTAGCTATTGGCTTCATTAAAGCCACTAATTAAAATTGTTAAACTAGCCGGGATGGAGGATAGAAGCCTGTGGCATGCCTTTAGCAACTTCCCTTTATTTTAGCACAGATTCATTAATCAGCAGTCTTTGAATTCCATCCTTGAGCCAGTTAGAAATCGACTGTAGAATTTCATCCTCCTCTGATTCCAAATTTTTGTTTATAAAGAGAGTCAGAGAGATATTTTGTCCAATGCAGTGGTAAAAGCCAGGACTTCATGTTTACAGAATTCCCCTCCTCTATGGACCTTGGAACTTTATCATAAAAAGGAAAGCCGAAATCCAGTGGTCCAGTGGTTAGGACTCCTGAGCTCTCATTGCCGAGGGCCCAGATTCGATCCTTGATCAAACGTCACCACTGAGTGGTACTTGAATGTAGTCATGTGACTCAAACCATTGCATCAAGTTAGAGATGAGCTGTTGTTCTGTCAGCTTCCATCTTCCATATCACCCTGTTCATTCATGTTGGTGGCCTGTACAGTTGGCCTCCCGTTCCTTTTCCTTTCCTAAGTTTGCCCAGCACCTTCTTGGAGAAGGGACTCAACCGTCTACTTGCTTCTCCTGAGATTCCTTCCTTGGACCTTTGGCCCCAACCTGGGACCTTCTGGCAATGGTGAGCCTTTTGGATCTTGAGACATTAGTGCTGAGATTCTGTCTGTTATCCCCTGTCCCACCCTCGCTCCCTCTTCCTCTGACCACCATGCCTTAACCGTTCTTGAACTGGCAGGTCTTTTTACGTCTGTGCTCTATCGTCAGCCCATTCATTTTGCACACCCTGACTTTCCTCTGCCCCATGGACTCGCATGGTGCAGCCTGGTTCTAGTCTGTTTCTCTTGTGACATGGGAACCCTCAGATTTTTCCCTTTTGCAAATCAGAATGACACTTACCTTATTCCTTTCCTTTGAGCAGATATCTTATTCTCTGTGAATTCTCATAGATTCCAGAGAGTTTTGGTGATCTTAATGCAGAACTGTATTTATTCAGTTAGACATAATTTATTCTAGTTACAAGATTTACACTATTGGTAGCAGCTAGCTAGATTCTTTATAGTTTGATTCCTCCATCCCCTAAAGCAAAATAAGAATTGGGCTATTTTAGCATGATGTAATGGAAAGAAAGCTAGAAAACTCTGGATTTGAACCCTGACTCTCCTGTGTATTGACTTATATTTTAGGAGCTGAGAATATGACTGTGGCATAAGAAGAAACTGTTTTCAAACCCTGGCTTTTCTGCCTACTTACAGTGTAACTTTCAGCAAGTTAATATACTTGCTACCAAGCATGGATTTCCTCATTTGTGACATAGGGATAGTGGAATAAGTGAGATACTGTTCAGTAAAGTAGAAAATACCCCAAATTGACAGCTGTTAGATTTTCTTAATTGAATTGGCACTACAGATACAAACACAGGCTCCCTACCTTCAATCTTAAATAGGTACTGAAAACTTGGGCAGATTATTGACTATTCTGAGCCTGTGTTTTCTTCAGTAAAGTGACAATGACAGTCGTCTCTCTTATAGCAAGTTAAAACAAAGTAGTAGGCTGTTATGATGATAAAATAATATGACTTACATAAATGTCTGCTAGTATTGTATATGAGGCCTAATATTTGCTCATTAAATATGAATTCCTCTTTTCACGTCCTCATTATATTACCTGTCCACATTGGCAGAATATCTTATTTTTCTTGATTCCAATATTAGTTTCATAATTTCCGCCTTTTGAAATAATTTTAAAATTTATGAGAAACATAATAAAAATTTGCAAAGAAGCCTTGTATAAATGCAGAAATGTAACATTCCAAGGCGGGAAGACTTGCCATCAAAAAATGTCCATAGAATCTCCAGATTAATCTGCACATTTATGTGCACTTCTAATTAAAATTTCAGTGTGTGTGTGTTTGTATGTGTGTGTGTACACACACACTTTAGTAGTGTCTGACTCTGTGCGACCCTTTGGGCTGTAGCCTACCAGGCTTGTCTGTCCATGGGATTCTCCAGGCAAGAATACTGCAGTGGGTTGCCATGCCCTCCTCCAAGGGATCTTCCCAACCCAGAGTTCAAATCCACATCTCTTAAGTAGTCTGCATTGGCAGGTGGGTTCTTTACCACTAGCACCACCTGGGAAGCCCAAAATTTCAGTAGTTTCTGTACTTGAAAATTTCAGAGTTCATGAAATAAAATGTTTTTGAAAAAGGAAATTAATGATATGTTATTAGACATTAAAACATACTATAAAGGTATATTATAAAAGTCTGGTATGGGTACAGGAGACTAGAATATAATGAGATTTGGGTAGAAAAGACTTTTTCTTGTTAGGGCTTCCCTGGTGGCTCAGATGGTAAAGAATCCACCTGCAATGTGGGAGACTTGGGTTCGATCCCTGAGTTGGGAAGATCCCCTGTATGCCATAAAACTCATAAAAATGCACAAATGAATAGATAGGTACCTACATACCTATGCTCTGAAGAGGAGATCTGATGGTATTCTGTGGATGCAGATTGGGACTGAGCAGTTCCATGAGAAATAGATATGTACACAAAGCAAAATATACAGGGATAGTGAATGCATCATTGTTAATGATTATTAGAAAATTGGGAACAATTAGAAAGTTCCTCAGTAGAGGGTTAGTTGAATAAACTGTGGACAGTCATTTAACAAAATATAGATCACTGAGTAAAAAGAATGAGATAGAGTTACACAGGATCTGTTTTTAAGTGGAACATGCACATTGTGGAACAGTAAAATATTTTGAACCTGAGTCTGTTATTTTAGAGAAAAAGATTATTTGTCTATGCAATAAAAAGTGTGAAAGGAGATACAGTACATTTTTGTTAATTATCTCGTAGGGTGTCAGATTATGTATGATGATCTTTACTTTTTAATTTTGGTATTTCTCTATTTTTTCATTTTAAAGTATGAACATGTATGTTGTAATTAATAAGAATAGTCAAAGTATTTCCATTGCAACTACATTCTCATTTTGTTGCCTTGCATTTTTCATAAATGTCAGCTGATTCTGTGCATTAACTTTCCTAAGACTACTTTTATAAGACTGGGCCATTCCTTTACACTTAACATTTTTTATGTGTCCATCCTTTTATCTTTTGTGTATGTCCTTTTAAAGTCTGAATCTCAGCGGAAGCTTCCTGTATTTCCTCAAAAGCCTCTTTCAATAACTCTTTTTTAATTGATAATTCCTCAGCAGGAAGCAAAACAGATGAGTGGATAATGTATAGAGAGGTTTGGATGCAGACTCTGCCATTTTTTAGTGTCTGACCTTGGGCAAATTATATAACTGCTCTGTGCCTCAGTTTCCTCCCCTGGAAAGTAGATCCAAAATATCCATAATATGATAGTAATTACAAGGTTGTTGTGCAGATTTAAAAAGTATATTCATGTGTAAGTATGGAGAACAATTTCTGATCACTAACTATACAGTAAACGTTACACTGCTGCTGTCACTACTGTTTTTGTTAGGATCACCTCTTGTTTTGAGGAGTTTCTTTGTCATTATTTTCTAGAACAGCCTCCGTCCCCAGAGTTATATATTAGTCTGTCATGTCTTACCTAGCATGTTACCAATTTTTTGAGATTTAACTTTTACCAATCTAAAAAATCAAAAAGCCCTTTGGACTCTACTTGTATGGTTCTTCTCTGGCTGTTGGGTTTTTTTGTTTTTTTTTTAAGATGTTTAATATGGTCTCTTGTCCTTGAATTCTTATCATTTCCACTTCTCCAACTGATTTCTTCCAGTCAGTGTTAGAAGTAACTGTTTAGTGCCAGGAACGCGTACTTTTTAGTATGTGAGAACCAGGGAAAGCACATTCAAATCTTCAGAGGTCAGACAAGTGATATGGAATTTAGTAGTCTGGGTTTGACAGAGAGGAGTTGATGGAAACAGTGGTGACCCAGAGAGCTTGGACCCTGCTGCCAGTCCACTCTGGTCAGCTGTTGGCTAATTGCTAAGTGGGCCAAGTATTGCTAGATTCTTTTGATTTTTTTTTCAGGAAAACCTGGAAGTCTAGATTTCTTTATGGGCCAGTCAGAACTATCTGTGACTTGTACCTTTGAAGGGTTTGCTGGTTTTTATTTCAGAATGGACTTATGTTGTCCAGTTGCTAAGTTGTGTCCAACTCTTTGTGACCCTGTGGATTGCTGCACGCCAGGCTTCCCTTTCACGATTTCCCGGAGTTTGCTTAGACTGGTGTCCGTGGCATCAGTGATGCCATCCAACCACCTCATCCTCTGTTGCCCCTTTCTTCTCATACCCTCAATCTTTCCCAGCATCAGGGTCTTTTCTAATGAGTCGGCTCTTCAAATCTGGTAGCTAAAGTGTTGGAGCTTCAGCTTCAGCACCACTCCTTCCAATGAATATTCAGGGTTGCTTTCCTTTAGGATTGACTGGTTTGATCTTCTTGCTGTTCAAGGGACTCTCAAGAGTCTTCTCCAGTACCACAGTTCGAAAGCATCCATTCTTTGGCCCTCAGTCTGCTTTGTGGTTCAACTGTCACATCTGTAAATGACTACTAGAAAAACCACAGCTTTGACTCTGCGCATCTTTGTCGCGAAAGTGATGTTTCTGTTTTTAAATATGCTGTTGAGGCTTGTCACAGGTTTTCTTCCAAGGAGCAAGTATCTTAATTTCATGACTGCAATGACTGTCCACAGTGATTTTGCAGTCCAAGAAAATAAAATCTGCTACTATTTCCATTTTTTCCTCATCTATTTGCCATAAAGTGATAGGACAATATGCCATCATCTTCGTTTTTTTTTCATGTTGTTTTAAACCAGCTTTTTCACTCTCCTCTTTCACCTTCCTTCAGAGGCTCTTAGTTCCTCTTTGCTTTCTGCTATTAGAATGGTATCATCTGCATATCTGAGGTTGTTGATATCTCTCCTGGCAGTCTTGAGTCCAGCTTGTGATTCATCCAGCCTTACATTTCGCATGATGTACTCTGTATAGAGATTAAATAAACAGTGACAATATATAGCCTTGACGTACTCAGAATGACATATTAACTAGCTTAAATTTCATACTAATTTTTGTTAAATCTAGGTTTACGTAACCTTTAGCATTTGTTATGTACTTAATCTAAATCCTTACATAAGGAATCTGTCAGAGACTTCAAAGATAGTCGATTGATTACATAGTGCACTTGTTTCCAGGGTAATGTTGATTTTAGACTTAGGTAACTTAAGCTATAAGTGTGTAGGCTTGCCTAGACTTAGGAAACAACCTTGTCTGTTCCCAATAAAGATAAATTTCATCTGCATTAGCTGGGCAAATGGTTCGTTTCTGACACTTCGTACCCCCAAGACCAAAAATGAATCACCAAACCTTGAATTATTTCACTGGGTGGATTATTGTGGCAGGAATTGAGTGGTGAATTTCTAAAGACTGCTTTCAACCACTCTGCAGGTCTGAAAAGTAGTCAGTGGTTGCTAAGAGACATACGATTCAAGTATCTCCATAAACATATGTACTTTGGAGATGGCTGGCTAATAACTTGTTCCTCACATGTGCGGTTATATTTAGCTGAAAGGTGCTGTAATTTTTATGCAAATTATGCAAATCTTCCAGCCTGTCCTTGATAGTGACCTTTGGTTATTGTGTTTTAAAAACTGAAGACAAATTGGACACAACATAAAACCAACCTGTGAAAAAATTTTAGATTCTAACATGAAATAAAATTCACAAACCTTGAATCTCAGCCCTAATACAAAGAACTATTTTCCAAACAAGTTCCTTGAGTGTGTCAAAATGTTTACGTTTCTCTCTCAGAGTCTAGCAAATAAAACTTGAGAGTTTATTTCTACCATGAATTTTATCAGATAGCCATTACCAATGAACAGTAAATTACCATGTCTCATCTGTCCAACCTGTAACTCAGAAACCTTAAAAAAGGGTCTTACTGTTCTGACTCCTGCATTCAAAGCCAGCTTGGTGGGGATGCAGCTCATGCTGGGGCAGAGGGCCCTGTGCTTAGAAGGCACTTGTTCATGGTTTAATGCTTTGCTGTTCTTGTCTTGAACTACTTAACACTCCTTGAACAGGGAGTAAGGCATTTTCATTTTGCACTGGGCCCACAGATTACGTAGCTAGTCCCTGCCTGTGTCCCACTAAGTGCATCATTATGTAGCGTAACCAGTCTTTCTTGAGATGCCCTCCAGACTGATTGTCTTAAAATTTTAAACCGCAGGGTTTTCTTGAGTCAGGATAAATGCTTAACGGACAAAGAATGGACTTCTCTACTTTGTAGGAAGAATGCTGAAATTAGGAGGAAAATAAAAGCATGTGACTTGGTGGAGTTGTTCATGTTTATATGACTTATACCTTTGAAATTTTTATACTGAGTTACAAAGTTCCTGAAGTCAGAATTGCTGTAAGCTTATAATGTGAGCTTGTGCACACTGTACTTACACATTGACTGCCCCACAGTCAGTTCATTTCATATGTTGGTCCTCTTGAGTTGTGATACATGGGAGTCAGGCTGCCGCTGGCTCTTGTTTCTTGGCTCTTCTCCAGGTGCACTTTTGCTTGATCGAGGTGAAGGTATTAGGAAGATAGTATTTTTTCATGTAGCAGAATTTGTTGTTCAGTCACTCAGTCATGTCGGACTCCTTGCGACCCCATGGACTGCAACACACCAGGCTTCCCTGTCCTTCACCATCTCCCAGAGCTTGCTCAAACTCATGTCCATTGAGTCAGTGATGCCATCCAACCATCTCATCCTCTGTCTTCCCCTTCTCCTCCTGCCTTCAATCTTTCCCAGCATCAGGGTCTTTTCTAATGAGTCAGCTCTTTGCATCAGGTGGCCAAAGTATTAGAGTTTCAGCTTCAACATCAGTCCTTCTAATGAATATTCAGGGTTGATTTTCTTTAGGATTGATTGGCTCGGTCTCTTTGTAGTTCAAAGGACTCTCTTTGTCGCCCAACACAACAGCTCAAAAGCATCGGTTCTTCTGCATTCAGCCTTTGTTACAGTCCAACTCTCACATCTATACATGAGTCCTGGAAAAACCATAGCTTTGACTATACACACATTTGTTGGCAGAGTAATGTCTCTGCTTTTTAATATGCTGTTTAGGTTTGTCATAGCTTTTCTTCCAACTAGCAGCGTAGCAGAATAGCTTAAGTAAAGCCTGACATGTAGAGATCTGATTTGAGTTAGGTTTGAAACATTTAGAATACTAATTTCATTGATTATTTACTCTTCTTTACATGAAGTTCCCTTGTGGCTCAGACGGTAAAAGCATCTGCCTACAATGCGGGAGACCCGGGTTCGATCCCTGGGTTGGGAAGATCCATCCCCTGGAGAAGGAAATGGCAGCCCACTCCAGTATTCTTGCCTGGAAAATCCCATGGACAGAGGAGACTGGCAGGCTACAGTCCACGGGGTCGCAAAGAGTCGGACACGACTGAGCGACTCACTTGCACTTACATGAAATAGAGCTGGGCAGTTGCTTCTTTATTGCAGAAGAGGATCATGGGCTTTTTGTTTCAAGTCTTTTGCTCACACATTTTGTAAAGAAAAATAGCAACTCCTGCCTGATCCTTCCCCGACCCAAAGTCTCATTCCCTGGAAGTAACCACATTCAAGTAGCTGTTGCCTGGTATGTATCTCAGTATTTCTAAATAGCATTCTTACTGCTGTTTCTTGATGGCACCCCACTCCAGTACTCTTGCCTGGCAAATCGCATGGATGGAGGAGCCTGGTAGGCTGCAGTCCACGGGGTCGCTAAGAGTTGAACATGACTGAGCAACTTCACTTTGGCTTTTCACTTTCATACATTGAAAGAGGAAATGGCAACCCACTCCAGTGTTCTTGCCTGGAGAATCCCAGGGACAGGGGAGCCTGGTGGGCTGTCATCTATGGGGTCGTACAGAGTCGAACATGATTGAAGCGACTTAGCAGCAGCAGCAGCAATGCTGTTTCTTGATTGTTTAAAATATCTTCCTGTTATGAGCTATTACATGTCTGCCTCTCTATCTCCCTCCTATCCATCTTTCCAGTACAGTCAGAAAATTTAATTAAATCAAATTGTAGTATTTTACAGTCAAACAACATGACTGTGTACATGTTGTTCAGAGCAAAGGCACATTATGCCATAATGACATTTGTTTTCTTGTAGGGTTTTTTTTTTTTTAAACCCCTAGAATTAGTAGTTACCTGATTTTTCACTTGCTTGCTTCCTTATGTAGTGGTCATTAGTCATTCGTTAGTTCTGTGAGAGTGTCACACAGCTCTTAATCTGGCCCACACTGGTAACTAGTCTTTTGTCTTTGTATTTTCCTTGGAGGCCTTCTTCCTGGAGCCCAAGTCATCCTGCTCTAGTTGCACTTTCGGCTGTGTCCACCGTGGCCATCCTGGGACTTCCCTTTGCCCCTTTTCTGACTGTGTCTTTGCTTGCTTCATTTCCTTTCATTTTGGTGGGCTACATCCTCTAGATGCTTCCGAGGAAAGCATGGATGGGATGTACATTTTTTGATACCCACTTCTCTGAAAATGTCTTTATTCTGCCCACATAACTTGATTGACATTTTGATCTGCTAGTTTTCTTGTCTTCTTTCTTCTGTATACTCTATCATTTGGTTATACTTTCAAGCTAGATTTGCTCACTTTAATGCGCCAGACCTTCTGTGAATTTCTAAGTGTGCTGTTTTATTTCCTGAATATTCATCTATAGTAGCATTCTGTTTTTGTTTCAAAGATCTAGTAGATTTGTTTATTTTGAGGATGTTACAGATTCTTTTATTTTCAGTTTTTTCCACTCTTGCGCTGTTTCCTCTGGATTCTTTATGATTTTTTGGGGGGGTCTGTATCTTTTATGTTAGAGTCTTTGGTGATCTTAGACTATATTCGTAGTTGTTGTTTAGCTGCTAAGTCGTGTCCAACTCTTTTGTGACCTTGTGGAGAAGGAAATGGCAACCCACTCCAGTGCTCCTGCCTGGAGAATCCCAGGGGTCGGGGAGCCTGGTGGGCTGCCGTCTATGGGGTCGCACAGGGTCTGACACGACTGAAGCGACTTAGCAGCAGCAGGACTGTGGCCCACCAGGCTCCTCTGTCCATGGGATTTCCCAGGAAAGAATACTGGACTGGGTTGTCATTTCCTTCTGCAGGGTATCTTCCCAACCCAGAGATCAAACCTGCGTCTCCTGCGTTGGCAGGCAGGTTATTTATGACTGAGCCACCAGGGAAGCCCTATATTCATAGTTAACATGTTAGTTTTAAAAAAAAGACCTCTTAGAATCTGTATCTGTGTGTGTGTGCATGTGTGTGTGCATGTGTACACACACGCGTAAGTGGGAAACACTTGGCAACTTGGGCAGAGGCCTTGCCATTTAATTGAGAAACCTTCAGATAAGAAACCTTCAGATATCAGTATGTCTATAGCTGTTTCCTCTTGGGACTGTCCATTTCCCCCATAAGGAACTTTCTAACCTCCTGCCTCAGTCAGAACTGAGAGCTTAGTCAGGGAAGGGCCTGGCAAAGATAATGCTCTTCAGCATGCAGAATTTTATTGAATCCCATTGTTTTTAATAAGTGTTTTACTTCAGCCTATATCTGATGTCCTCAAGACTAGAGACTTGCTCATTTATTCTCTCCAGGCCTTGAGTGTAAATCTTCAGTAAACTGCATGGATCTGGGAGATCTTGTTACTCTTCCTCCAAACTTTCAATCAGTTCTCCTGTTTCTAGCTCCTCACAACCTTGCCATCAAATGTATCTGGTGCCTTCAGTGCTTATGCCTTTTAAGGGTTCTCTGGTGTGAATTGGCTTGCTTCTTGTTGGCTTCCCTCCCTGCTGGCAGAATGGAAAAACACTTAGCAGAGTGGAGAAGAAGAAACCTAAGATAGTTACCTCTTGCCATCCACTTTCCATCTTTGAGAGATATGCAGATTTGTCTGATCTGCTCCCCAGTCCTCTCTGCCCCATGGATTTCTTTCATTTTTATTCCTTTACTCTCATTTCAGGGAGTGTTTAAGAAGAGAGAGGTTCAACCCCTCTAGTCTAACTGACAGACCCTGACTACCTTTTTCAATTTGTCCTTTACATTTCACTGTAGATTTATGATGAGGTTCAAAGGAGGTTGTTGGGCTAAGTCACTGGGCACTGTCTCTGTCAACTTCAGGATGGCTGGTTTTGTAAAGTGGGAGACAGCATGTTGACAGGTCTGTCTTTGCTCTGCAATCACCTTGGAAACTCTCCAGCTTCATTTCTTTGACAACAAGTTGCCTGTTACATTATAGAGAGCACAGTCTACCTAGGCATTTACAGATACTGGATTATATTTTTCATAGCTTTTTTTTTTTTGGTGGGGAGTATTTGGACTTTATATATGACTATGCACACAAATATTACTTGGTTTTGGAAATTAAAACTCATCCCACTCCCTTCTTTTTGGGCCTACACATGATTCTACCTTTTCTTTTGCCTCATATATCATGAAATCATTGAGTGTGTTCTGTAGCGGTGCAGAAAAGTAGTTTGTATACTATAGTTCATCTTTCTCAAAGAACATAGTATATATATATTATTTGTGCCTTTAAGACTGGCTCAGATTAGGTGCCTGGTAATACATTTTCTTTGAGGGCCTAATGAAAACACATTCAGTTCAGTTCAGTTCAGTCACTCAGTCACGTCCGACTCTTCGCGACCCCATGAATCGCAGCACGCCGGCCTCCCTGTCGATCACCAACTCCCGGAGTTCACTCAGACTCACATCCATTGAGTCAGTGATGCCATCCAGCCATCTCATCCTCTGTCGTCCCCTTCTCCTCCTGCCCCCAATCCCTCCCAGCATCAGAGTCTTTTCCAATGAGTCAACTCTTCGCATGAGGTGGCCAAAGTACTGGAGTTCCAGCTTTAGCATCATTCCTTCCAAAGAAATCCCAGGGCTGATCTCCTTCAGAATGGACCGGTTGGATCTCCTTGCAGTCCAAGGGACTCTCAAGAGTCTTCTCCAACACCACAGTTCAAAAGTATCAATTCTTCAGTGCTCGGCCTTCTTCACAGTCCAACTCTCGCATCCATACATGACCACTGGAAAAACCATAGACTTGACTAGACGGACCTTTGTTGGCAAAGTAATTGTCTCTGCTTTTGAATATGCTATCTAGGTTGGTCATAAACACATTAGTTAAATAATTTTTGTTTAATTATTATGTGTTCATCAAGCTCTTAAGATTAACAGTACATAAGCATGGTTGATTCAAGTTTTGCTAGCATTACACCCCCTCAAACCTTCTCCTGTGTTAGTTACAAATTACTCATTAAGCCTTTTTGCAACACTTAAAAATAGAAACCAAATTAAAAAATAGAACTCAAAGGTAAATTATTTCTGTTAACACGGAATGGAATGGGTCAGTTAGAAATCTGTCATTTTCTGCGGTAGAGGCAAGAAATAACGAACCCATGGGGCCTTTTTTGCCCACAGGGCTCGCATCTTTCTTCAGTGTTTCCTGTGGAAATGTGTAGTTGACTTTCTCATTGCTTTCCTGTGGGTTTCAGGTTTGTTCGTGTGTGTGTGTGTGTGTGCGTGCGCGCGCGCACACGCATGCATGCACCCAGCAAAGGCAGTGGTCATGGTCATGGTCCCTGGTATGTGTAGAGATTGATTGATTGACTGGCTGGTTGATTGTATGACTAAGTAGGCAGAGAGACGGCAGGTATTTTAACCACATCTTCTATTTGGATAGGCTGCAGGTGAAGGTATGTACTGTTGAGTCTGCCATGAACACTTTCTTCACCTCTGGCTCCTAATTTTTACATGGATGTCACTTCGAGTAGAAGTCTTACCTGCTCACTCCATTTCTCTCAAATAGAGTAGATGTTGCTGCTGTGTATTTATCTAGTATCCTGAGTCACTTGCCATGGTGTTTATTTCCATGTATTCCTCATTACACTAGGTTCTATAAAAGCAGTGTCTGTATTGCTCATCATTTTGTCCCTGACACTGTGCTCAGTGGCTGGTGACATGCTCATTTGAAATATTCAATTTTTGAATGGATGGATGGATGACATTGTACAGTCAAAAATTTAGTCTGTCTTACTGCTCAGTTTTGAAGACTGTTCTTCAGTTTGTGTTTTTTTGCCTGTAACTCTGTCTTTTGTTCAGACAAAAGTAGATAATTTATTTGATTACTGCCCACCAAGTTCTTCTGCTGTCAATCCCAGCCTCAGTCTTTAATCACCTGAAATCATGTTTAAGTGTGTCTTGACAGCTTTTTTTTTTGGTAATTAAGGTAGTCTGCATTCATTTGTATGGTGTCTATATGCTCATGAAATGTTTTGCTATAAAGTTAACATTAGAACTATGAGTTGCTTTATTGCAATGATAATGAAGGTATGAAGAATTAAAATTCAAACCAGTCTCCAAGTTTGTTCTACAGGTAGAGGAACCTTCCTGTTATCATTAAAAAAAAAAAAAAAAAAAAGGCAGCCTTACTGAGATATAATTCATATACTGTAAAATTCAGCCTTTTAAAGTTTATAATTTAATGTTTAATATATTCTACAATGGAGAAGGCAATGGCACCCCACTCTAATACTCTTGCCTGGAAAATCCCATGGATGGAGGAGCCTGGTAGGCTGCAGTCCATGGGGTCGCTAAGAGTTGGACACGACTGAGCGACTTCCCTTTCACTTTTCACTTTCATGCATTGGAGAAGGAAGTGACAACCCACTCCAGTGTTCTTGCCTGGAGAGTCCCCGGGATGGGGTAGCCTGGTGGGCTGCCGTCTATGGGGTCACGCAGAGTTGGACACGCCTGAAGCGACTTAGCAAAATATTTTACAAAGTTTAATCATCACTGTCATATAATTGCAGAACACTTTCTGTCATTTCAAAAACAAATGCCATACTCATTAGTGGTCACTCCTCATTCTACTTTCTGTCTCTACGGATTTGCCTATTCTGGATATTTCAATGAAATCATACACTATGTGGCCTTTTTGTGTCTGGCTTTTTTTGCTTGGCATGATGTTCGATAGGCATATCCATGTGGTAACATATTTCAGTACATTATTCCTTTTCATGCCTGTATAATATTCCACTGTAGCACACTTTGTAGCAGTTGATGGGTACTTGGGTTATTTTACTTTTTGGCTGTCATGCATCATGCAGCAGTGGACATTCGTGTGCAAGTTTTTGTGTTGGCATATGTTTTCAATTCTGCTAAGATGTGATCTTATCAGGATTCAGTTATTGTCTTTAGATTATAAATGATTGGAAGCTTGAAAAATGTTATTCATGTATAACATACATACGGAAATCATAAATGTTCACACCAGTGAGTATTTATAAAGTGGACATACCCATGTAATAAGATCCAGGATCTCAGAAGAGAATGTTGCCAGTGTTCTTGGGAACTTTTTGGTCTTTGCTTTGGGTTAGGTTATCTCAGTTTACTTGTATGCTCTGGGAGAGCTGAAAGCCTAGCTGTATCTTTGAAACATAAGCTCAGTAGATGGCTTATGTGACAAAAGTGTGGTGACTGAAATAATGGACTCTAGGGTCCCGACTGCTTGGGTTCAAATTCTAGTTCTACCACTTCTCATCTTTGTGCCCCAATTTCCTCTTCTTTAAAATGGGAATAAGACTACAACGTAAGCAGGTTGTTTGGAAAAGTGCCTGCTGATCATACTAAGTGCTATATGTGTGTTACCTAATATTATAATTACGGTTCTGATTATTGTTCTTCTTGTGCATCTCTTCTCTAGTCTGACTGACTTATCCCTGCATTCCCAGAGACTAGTGCTGTGCTTGTCACATAATAGATTTTTAATAATGTTTTGAAGAAGGAAGGAAGAGATTTTAAATAACAAGTGGCAGAATTTCTAAATCCTTTGCTGAAACCGCTTTTGACAGCTACACTATTTTTTATTTACAACAGCTTTTGGAGCTGTTTGACAGCGAAGACCCTCGGGAACGGGACTACTTAAAAACAGTCTTACACAGAATTTATGGCAAGTTTCTTGGTCTTAGAGCATTTATCCGAAAACAGATTAACAATATTTTTCTAAGGTAAGTAGAGGGAGGAGAAGCAAAGTTGATGGTTTTATAGAAGTATTAAGTAAACCTCAAATATTTGAACATAGCGTACTGACTTTTTCTTTTTTTCCTTCTCTTTCCTCTCCTCTTCTTCCCTTCCCTCCCCTTTTCTTTCCTCTCTGTTTTTAGGTTTGTTTATGAAACAGAACACTTCAATGGTGTGGCTGAACTGCTGGAAATATTAGGAAGGTAAGCACATTTTTCGGAGAAGGCAATGGCACCCCATTCCAGTACTTTTGCCTAGAAAATCCCACGGACGGAGGAGCCTGGTAGACTGCAGTCCATGGGGTCGCTAGAGTCGGACACAACTGAGCGACTTCATTTTCACTTTTCACTTTCATGCATTGGAGAAGGAAATGGCAACCCACTCCAGTGTTCTTGCCTGGAGAATCCCAGGGACGGGGGAAGCTGGTGGGCTGCCGTCTATTGGGTCGCACAGAGTTGGACATGACTGAAGCTACTTAGCAGCAGCAAGCACATTTTTAGCTCATTGCTAATCTCGGGTGAATATTGTTGTGATGGTTAGGGTCAGGTGGCACAGGGAGACGCTGCCCCAGATCTTACTGTATGTACGTCAGGTCTCAATTGTGCTTACAGCACGTTTCCCAACTGACTCTACAAAACATAGTTTTGTGTTCTCCTTCTTTCATAATTATGCATTGCTAATTATTTTGGAATGACAGAAAGAGCCGACAGTTTATTCGTTATTCATCTAATCACCGTCAGACCAGTTACTCAAACATCTTCTTCTTGTCATTTACGTTTCTCTGCCATAATTTTTGAAAGCAGGTTTGTAATAAACTAGAGGGACATCCCTGGTGGCACAGTGGATAAGAATCCGCCTGCCAGTGCAGGGGACATAGGTTTGATCTGGCCTGGGAAGATTTCACGTGGTGCGGGCAAAAAAGCCTGTGCACCGCAACTACTGAGCCCACGCTGTAGAGCCCACAAGCTGCAACTGCTGAGCCCCCGTGCCGCAAGTCCTGAAGGCTGCACACCCGAGAGCCTGTGTTCTGCAACGAGAGCAGCCTGTGCTCTGCCACCAAGAGTAGCCCCCGCTTACTGCAGCTAGAGAAATCCTGCACACAGCAAGGAGGACCCAGCATAGCCAAAAATAAATAAATACAGTATTTTTAAAAAATTAGAAAGATTGCCATTTTCAAAGGGCCCATGTACCAGGTGTAGTTCTTGAACGGCTGCTGCCTGGAGTAGTGAAATGAATTGGGGAGAGGCAGCTGTTGTTGGGTTTCCACACACAAGGGAGTCTAATGTAGCTGGACAATGTGGTTACTTAGTTTCTTCTCCTAATATGAGGAGAGAGAGAAGGTGGAGCCACTTGGTTCCCTTTAGGACTTCCCACGGGTGGGCTTTATACCCTGGGGTGTTCTTGGCATGAGCAGATTTCAGGGATGGAAAGAAACACTGTCTGGAAATGGAAAGGGTCATCAGTGAACCAGGCCAGCGATTATTTGGGGAAGGATAAGGGGGAAGGAACGGAGAAGGCAATGGCACCCCATCCTGTGGATGGAGGAGCCTGGTAGGCTGCCGTCCATGGGGTCTCGAATAGTCGGATATGACTGAGCGACTTCACTTTCACTTTTTCACTTTCATGCATTGGAGAAGGAAATGGTAACCCACTCCAGTGTTCTTGCCTGGAGAATCCCAGGGATGGGGGCGCCTGGTGGGCTGCCATCTATGGGGTCACACAGAGTCGGACATGACTGAAGTGACTTAGCAGCAGCAGTAGCAAGGGGGAAGGAAAAATAAAGAGTTTTGATACAAAAGCTTTTGGGAACTGTGCATCTGAGTGTAAGAGCTCAAGAGCCTTTGCTGGGAGATCAGAAGCAAATTTCCTTCTTTTAAATTCTCTTTCTACTTAAAGATATTCTTTAAAGCAACTGAGAGGACTTGAATGCCACTGGGGTGGGTTTTGGTTTGTTCTGGATCAAACAGAAACTGATTTAGATATACCTGATCTCACAAGAACAGCATCTCAATTTAGCCTGTGGTAATAACATCACTAATTCATGTCTCTTTTCTTTTTCCTAGTATTATCAATGGCTTTGCTTTACCTCTTAAGGCAGAACACAAACAGTTCCTGGTGAAAGTGTTGATCCCTTTACACACTGTCAGGAGCTTATCACTCTTCCATGCCCAGGTAGAATTTTGTACAACTACTTTCGGAAACAAAATAAAGTTTGTAAACCCAGTGTTTTGTTGTTCTTTTTATTTACTTAATTTAAACAAACAAAAGGCTTGTGAAAGTTAAAAATATTCCCCAAAGCAAATAAAATGTGTATATATTTGCCTGTGTATAGGAGAATCATGGGAATTATTCCTTAAGTGGGAACAGCAGTTGCTTAGTCATCTCATCTTACAGAGAGAACTTAGTTGCCCAAGTTCATAATCATATATTCAGCGGGTTGCGTGTGATAAACATGTAGGTTTCAGATTTAGACATTTGGAGGTATGTCATCATTTTGGAATGTTCTCAAGTCTCTTGGCCCATCCTCATCTTGTGTTACTCTGTCCTTGCCCTTTTTGCCCCCTCTTCTAGTTCATTCACCTTTTTTTCCTCACCTTCTCCATGCAAATAACACTCTCACAGGAAATGAAATCAATCAGTATTTTCACTTTAGCCTCCATTACTTTAAAAAGCATACCCTGTCTAGTCCCCTCATTCTAATTTCCCGCTAACACTGCCTTGCATGCTAAGCATGTCACTGGGAGGTCAATACATGCTACCATGGCGTTTTAGTTTTAGCATTTCAAACCTCTGACATGCCCCCTCCCTGTAATGGGAATGTTTTGAGTTTTCATAAAAATGTAACACATCTTTCAGAGTAGTGTTCCTCTTTAAATGTGAAATAGTGTGTTTCGAGGAAAAATTAGCCCATATGCTTCTAATTTAGAGCACCATCAAAATATTGTTTCATAAGAGTGAATTTCTTGTCCAAGAATCTTTCTGAGCCCCTTTGCTGATCTTGCCTTGAGTTTTTGAAATAGGATATCACACTTCATGATCATTTAAAAAAATTCTTACCTTGACGAGTTAGCATCAGATGTGGAACTCTTCGTGTTTATTCAGGGTTCTATCCATGGCAGGTACAACCTTTTAAATCTTTCCATGAAACTATTTCAACTTGGATGTGCCATTTCAGGTGGTCAGCAGTGTTTTCAGTTAAGTGCCTGCTTCTCAGATAGGGCTCTTCTGGAACCACAGTAAAACCGTATATTGTTAATGTTCCAGCAAAGAGAAAAGAAACCCGTGAGATGTAGCTCAAACTCTATGTAGATGAGATACTTTCAGAATATACTGGATGTGGTATTTCACCTCTGCTTTTCATTAACTGACTACTTCATGTCCCAACATTCTTTTTAAAAAAATTTCCCTGCTGCCTTATTAGTGTCGATCTTTGGCTTGAAAAAGTAGCTTATTTTCCTTTATATGTATTTTATTTTTTAAATGAATGTGAAGTTATTAAAACCAGATTCTGGAAGCTTTTTAGGGCTTTTTAATAATACATCTTTGAGCCCTGAGCATATAGAATTTCTAATTTTGTCTTGTGTTTGCTTGTTTTTCCAGCTGGCATATTGCATAGTACAGTTTCTGGAGAAAGATCCTTCACTCACAGAACCAGTAAGTATTTTTTTCTATAATTTTGAAAAACTTCAGAAAAACCACTTTTCATGGAGTATATAAGAAAAATGAAGTGCAATTTGTTTTTCTCCTTTTCATTTTAGGTTATTAGGGGATTAATGAAATTTTGGCCCAAAACATGTAGTCAAAAAGAGGTAAGTGTTCAGTGTCAGTGTGTTAATAGCTCACTAGAGCACTGAGATAATAGGCATCTGTAAAGATGCATTATCTTAGCTAATCCTCACGGTAACTCAGAATAAGGCAGGACTGTAAATATTCTCATTTTTACTAGTTAGGAAATTGATAGTTAGGGGTTAAGTAGCCTTCCTGGGCATACTAAGTTTAGGTGATTAGGCCAGAGCCTTCCCGCCTGACTCCTGCACCCTGGGCTTTTATCCTGGTCTGCTCACTGATGTCCGCTTCCTACGGAGTATGGAGGTTTTGCTGTCACTGTTGATAGATGCTGTAGCAACCTGCCCAGATACCCACTTTAAAGCATCATGTGGGTGAGATCTTACTATGCACAATCTTAAAATATGTTGCAGACCTTTAGTTTCAGCTGTTCACAAGTGGCCCTGGAAATCCCTGATTTATAATCATTTGTACTTTTGCCAAGACCTCACCGGGCATGTGCAGTGTGAGGTTGTGGTGGAAGCAAGTCTTGCAAAGTGAGCCTCGCTGAGCACCAGATCTATACCACCTTTTCTGAAAGGTTAGAAACCATGTGGAAAACGGCCCGGAAACAAAGGTCAGCAATTGGTTTTATATTTGGAGAGTGTTTTAGAAGGAATTCAGAATGTTTCTTAACAAATGGTAAGGCTCGACAATATTTCACTTTTGATGGAAACACCCTCCTTCTCAAATCAGCTTCAGTTCGCCAAAACCCTCCTTTACATATTTTCAGAAACTCTCTAATTTCTTAATACCTGTTAGGTAAAATTAAACTAGTCATTGCTGCCCAGATGCATCTTAAGATATGAAAAGATCATTTTTCATATTTTAATTGCGTACTTGATTTTTTTCTAGGCAGTCATTTCTTCATACCTAAATAGGAAAATGGTTTTTATTTCTCTCTCAGTTTTCCATTATATTTAAAACAAGTGACTGTACTATTGATTTGGCTCCATTTTGTGATCTAAAAGCTCTGGTTCTGCAAGCACAGGGTACTGAGGCAACGAGATTCATTGTGCTCAATAGCGAGCGAGTGTGTACATATGTACATGTAAGCGTGGACAATGGGTCAGCGTGTGCTGAGGAGTTTAAAGTGGCATCTGTCTGTGACTAAATCTGCTCACTGGTGTGTCTCTGACTTTGTATGTTCTGTGAACCGGTGTCTCCTAGAGGAGCACCTCGCTCATGGCACGGGGCTGTCAGTCTTTGGCAAATATCTGCATGTGCCGCAGTGGACTTTGTCCATCATGCAGGAGGGCCACTTGCCCACCGTTTTAAAAATATGGAGGAGGGGAGGCAAGCCCCACAGGGACAGTCCCATTTCCCAGGGCCCTGCTGCAATGTGTAAGTACTCCCTGCTTTATGTACTAGATGTAGCACACAGAGTATTTTTTCCAAAGTAAATAGAATCACATCTTCAATGCTGCAGGAAATTTGTTCTTAACAAGTACCCTCCGGTGAATTTCTTATGAAATAAACATCCAACATAAGTTAAATTCTGATTTGTTCATGTTCGATTTTATGCATAAATTTTCACTATATTAAAACCATGCAGAATTCTCGTTTTCCTCATTGTCCGTATAGATTTTTAATCAATACCTGACTCTTGGTGTTTTGCATGTACTTCTAGGTCATGTTCCTTGGGGAGCTGGAAGAAATACTGGATGTGATTGAACCTTCGCAATTTGTTAAAATCCAAGAACCTTTGTTTAAACAAATCGCCAAGTGTGTGTCTAGCCCCCATTTTCAGGTTAGTTAAAAAGAGGGCATGAGCCAGAGTGGCTTGTACAACATGTATTATTTTGGTCGAGTTTTATTTCTATTGAAAGAAATGTAATGGACACTAGCTACCTGTTGTTTTTATTGGCTGTTTTTTCACACGATAATACTTGTGATAATCACCACCTTCATCTTTAACTCTTGCTACATGACATCCACTGTGATGGTGCATGTCTAGTAACTTGAATTCTCATGACCACTCTGCAGGCAGGGCATTATGATTTTTACAGATGTAAACACTGACCTTCAGAGCGGTACAAGAACTTGTCTCAAATGAAAGGGCTGAATAAGAGGTAGACAGGTAGGGCTCCTATGGTGTGTAAGAGAGAATGGTGAATAAAGCTTAAGCGAAAAAAAGAATGCTGATCTTCTTTACTGTGTTACATGTTTCACATACATTACTCCTGAACTTCAGATCATCCTATTAGACTCCCCCACTCCACTTTCTAGATGAGAAAAAGGAGGTTCAGAAAATGATTTGTTGAAGTTCCCAAGAGGGAGTGAGGAGTCACATGGCATAGCTTCTTGTGAAAGCCTGTGACCTTCCGGTGGCACCAGTCTGCCTCCTTGTGGCCACTCTCAGAGATTACAGGGAAGGTGAGCCTGGGCAGCGCTTTTCTCCAGGGAAGGTGAGCCTGGGCAGCGCTTTTCTCCACTGGGGCCATTTAAGTTGTGCTGTGGGACCCACACTGGAGAGAAGAAGGTGATCTGGGGTGAAACACATTAGGTTTTCTAATTTGACTGTCTCATCAAAGGTCCAAATCACAGACCTAGAGAATTGACTGTTTATATACTGCCTCTTGATTGGAAGAGATTGTTCAGATTGCAGTTGGCAGCACAAAGCCCCACTGCTAGCATGATGGACTTGATGGTAGACTTCCCTCTGAGCTGTTATTATCTTGCATAGTTAGAGACACTGGCTGTTGCTGTTCTAATTTTTGACCTAAAGACATCTTTAGTATGTCAAGTCAGTAATCTAATGACCACCTTGCAGTTGTACCACAGAGCCAAGAAAAAAAAAAAAACCATTCTATGAACCATCACATTCAGATGATATGACACATGTCTAGATTTCTTTGAAAATGAAGGACCCTTTGTAGATGTTTTACATATTACTCATGGTCTGTGGTACTCAAATACTTGGGTTGTTTACCTTATTTTTCAGTTTTTATTATGTGTTTGGGGGTAGTGGAGGACAAAGAGCAGGAATCTCTTTCCAAATGAACTTTATCAGGAAGACTTAGACTCTAGTGAAGCTCAAAAGCATCAAAGGGAGACAGAGTGTCTTAATCCACTGGGTCTGTGTCTTAGGGCTGCTTAACAAAATACCACAGACTGGGTGGCTTATGAAAAACAGAAAACTTTTCTCAGAGTCCCAGGGGCTGGCAGTCTGAGATCAGGGTGGCAGCATGTATGGGTGAGGGCTCTCTTTTGGGTCACAGACTTCTTGTTGTATCCTCACGTAGTAGAAGGGGCTAGGGGGCTCTCGGGGGTCTCTCTGAAAAGGCACTAATTCCATCATCTTTGGAGATTAGGATCTCAATTTAGGAGTTTTGGAGGACGCAAACATTTAGACCACAGCAGACTTCCATAGCGCTTCCCAGGTGATGCTAGTGATAAAGAATCCACCTGTCAATGCAGGAGATGCAAGAGACATGGGTTCGGTTCTTGGGTTGGGAAGATCCCTCTGGAGATGGGCATGGCAACCCACTCCAGTATTTTTGCCTAGAAAACTCTGTGGACAGAGGAGCCTGGCAGGCGACAGTCCATGGGGTCACAAAGAGTTGGACATGACTTGAGCACACACATGTCTGTGTGGCTTAAACACTAGGAATTGATTTCTCATAGTTCTGTAGGCTGAAAGTCTGAGATCAGAGTGCCAGCATGGTCTGCTGCTGGGAGGGTTCTTTCTGGCTTGTACATCTTCTCACTGTGTCTTCGCATGGCCTTTCCTTGCTGCATGCTTGAGGAAAGAAGCAAATCTCTTGCTTCCTCTTCATACAAGGTCACCAAGCCTATCTGATTAGGACCTCACCCACATGACCTCATTTAACCTTAATTACCTCCTATCTCCAGATGCACTCACACTAGAGCTTAGGGCTTCAGCAGATGAATTTTGTGGAGGGGGTGGGGACAGATTTATTAAATGTATTTAAATGAAGCATAATTTCTTAATTGGTGTAAATGAAAGAAACTCTTTTCCTTTCCCCATATAACTACTCTTAGAGTTTTTAGTGGGTTTTTTTTGGTACTGTTTTTTTTTCTTCTGAGACTTTGGTTTACTTGAATTCTTATTGTTATCTTAGATTGCTTTTTAGATTTTTTAGGTTTTCTTTGAAGCATTCCTTTGAATTCAGAGGGTCAGTTGGTAAAAGTGGCAGTCAGAAAAAAGAGGTCTGAGATAGCAAGTGCATGTACATACAGCCAGTAGCCCTAAGTCCAAAACTGAGTGCCTTCCTCCTGGCTTACCCAGTTCAAAGGAGGGGACCAGAAATGAACTCTGGAAGGAGTCTAGGCACTAAACTCATGTCTCAGTTTATCACTGACAAGCAGTGTGACTGTAGCCAGGTTCCCCATCTCTCTGAACCCCAGTGCCCTCGTTTGTACAGTGGTACCCACTCCTCGGATGGTGGTAAGGATGACACATTCTGCCTGCAGGCTGGGCATAGTCTCTGGCTGAAGGAGGTGTTTAGCAAATGTGCCTGCTCTGCAGGGATGGGCAGCTGCGTTTTCTGCAGCAGCTATTGACTGAAGGCCAGCTACATGCTGGGCCCTGTGGTTGATCTGAAGTGTGTGGGATGAAAGAGGTGAGCCAGGAAGGGAATTAAAGTGATGGGAAACAGCATGGCATTTAGAAGCAGGGTGAAGGTGTCTGATGCTTGCGAGCTGTGTAGGGAAAATGTGGAATCAGGAGAATAAATGTGTTAAAAGGAGAATAAAAATAAGCAGGTAGCAGATCTTCTTTTTCTTTCCCAAATTGATTAACCAGTTTGGAACTTTGTGAAAGATTTTAAACCCACAAAAATGTAAAGTGTGATTAATACTTAATTTTATACTTGTTTGAATGATACTAAAATAGTCTTAAAAAACTTTTTTTGATGAGGTTATAATTTTGTTTTATCTTTGTCTCTTTCTCTCTGTTAACATTTTCTTTTTCCTTTTCTCAAAGGTGGCAGAAAGGGCACTCTATTATTGGAATAACGAATACATCATGAGTTTAATAGAAGAAAACTCTAACGTCATCCTTCCCATCATGTTTTCCAGTCTTTATAGGATTTCAAAAGAACATTGGAATCCGTAGGTTTTCACAGTTTTCCCTCTCCTTCTCTTTCTTCCTCCCTCCCTCCTCTCCTCCGCCTCTTCCTTCCTTCCTTCTTTCCTCCCCGCTCTCCATACCTCCCTCTCTCCTTCCATCTTTCCTTCTCCTCCTCTCCTTTGGCCTCTCTTCTTCCTTCCTTCTCCTTTGCTTGATAAAATATCTTGTATGCATGCTGTATGTCAGATGTTGTGCGTGCTGCTGAAGATACGTGTGTGAAAAGGTAAAATGTCTCCATTTTAGAAATTCACTGACTGGTTGGGGAGACCCACAAGTAAACAGATTTTTTATAAAACAGTGTTTTAAGTGTTGTTATGTTCACGTATCTGTTTATTTGAGGGCATCTTAACCTGTCTATGAATATTGCTAAGATCTTTTGGGGATGCTCTGGATCAAGTGGAGAGATTTGTATTATATTGATGGGGGTGATGATGCTCATACTGAATCTTAAAAGAATTGGGCAAGTGGATGGGATGGGGGTAGCCCATTGAGATGGTGGGTTTACCCGTCGCCTAAAAAGGCACAGAAGGTAAGAAGCACCTGTCGTGTTCTGAGGCCTGTGAATTCGGGAGGGCTGAAGCGCACGGTCATTTGAGAACATCGAGTAGTGCCTACGTGAGTCTTCACCAAGTGAATAACAAGGAGACGTTAGAGAGTTGGAGGAAGGGAAGTGGTCTGAACTGATTTGCATTTTAGCAAGATCCATTTTTTAAAAACCAACTCAGTCATTATACATATTCTGTAGAGGGCAAAAACATTTTTGAATGTTTTTTATCATCTAGTTTTATGAAAGTTAAAGCATTCTGTATTGAATGACTTGACATGTTTCTCTATGACATAGAAAGAAAATTGAATGTGGCATTAAAAATGAAATATAATTCCATATTTCCATAGTATGTTTGTCTACAAGCTTTGCATACAACTGTAAAATGTCATATTTCTCACTTTTCACATTTGTCAAATTTGTGACTAAAGCTTATAAAAATATAAGAGCTGGCAAACAGTTAAATTTCATTATGCAGGGAGCCTCTTGAGAACCTAGAGTGCTTCTAGCACGTGTCCTTAACCGCTCAGCAGACTGTGTTTGCCTTTTCTCCATCACAGCTCCATCACGGTCATATCTGAGAAGGTCTTTCTTTTCAACAAAAGACAGCTGAAGTTTCTCTTTTAATGAACACAGGGTAGAAGCAACACAGTAAACCCACTTATAAATGTTTTAGAAACTTCAAACCCAAGGAATGCCTTTTTCATGGTGTTGGAAAACACGCAAAATGGAAGAAATGTTGTATAGTTTTGCACAGGGAAGTGTTATTTAGATTCTAGTCTGGAGATACTAGGCTTGTCATGGCAGAGTCCTCACATTGCCGAGAGCTTATTCTTAGACTTGATAAGCATGGGCAGCCATTTGGCTCTTGAGCTGTTTAGTGTTCCATCACTGATAGCAGCCATCACCAGCTAGCCAATTACCTTCAGCCTGTGTGTTGAGTCAGCAAGAGGACTGATGCAAATCACCACTAGAAATGTAACTCTTATTAAGCTGCCCAACTTACGGGGGGGGAGGGCTTGGTATCATCTTTGAATATGAATTATAGATATATAAACTTTGTTACCATGGAAACAGCCTTTGATTTTGATGAATTATGTATTTTATCACTTTAGAAATAAAATTCTATGCAAATTCAGGTCTCAAAGGTTGGTCCTGCCACAAGTGTTCATTTTTAGGGTGAAGTTGCTTTATACTTGCCTTTTTATTAAATGAAATTAACAAGTGCCCATAGGCAAGTCTATTCTGGGTACCAGTGATTAGAAGGGCAAAATTAGATTTTCTTTTTCTAATCCTGCCAACCCCTCAGAAAGATCTCTTGTCTAAAGAATGTAGCTCTCTTCAGGTGGAAATGAATTGTAGGTCATTTCTAGTTGTTCCAACTAAAAAAGGGATGGTGACTAGGCGGTGTGAGCAGCTCATTCAGGTAAAGGTTGTACATCCATTTTCTTTGGGCAGCAACCCATTACATAGGACTAAACAACACGTTCCTTTCTCTCTGTGCTTCCAGGGCTATTGTGGCGTTAGTGTACAATGTGTTGAAGGCGTTTATGGAAATGAACAGCACCATGTTTGATGAGCTGACAGCCACATACAAGTCAGATCGTCAGCGGTAACTTTTTAAAGCTTTTTTGTCAGCTGTGCATAAAACTGTTGAGTTCTTTCCTTGCTCTTTGCTGAATTTGCCTCGTTGTACCTGAAATCCTAAGCAGCACAATTGTATTTATTTCCGTATTCATTTTCGCATGTGCATTAGTTGTGTCTTTATTAGTGTGTCACTGGGTAACAAAGCGTCATTTTGGTTAAGTTTGCTTTCCTCCTCCCTTCCCTAATGTTTCTCTTCTGCGTCCAGGTTAGAAGCCTGACGCATAACTGGTGTTTCAGGCCCACATAAGGGGACCATCAGGTTGATAGCCATCTGGATTCACTCCCATTCTGAACTAGAATGGGGCTGATATGTCCTTCACTCCAGCAGCAAGAGAGATGGGGCATGCTTTTGTTTAGCTCTTTGACCCAGAACTTAACTTTCTATACTAGAACCCAGCACATTCCTGTGATTTAGAGGGCAGTGAAAAGAACAAGGAGGTAAAGAGTATTATGCAAATCTTGATACGTTTAAGGTCAGAGGGAGCAGAAACCAGTTGAACTCATTATAAGAAATGCTTCTGGTTTCATGGGTCTTTCTTGATTTCATTTATGTGATTCTTCAATTTTGTTATTTCTCGTTCAGTATATTCAACTTTCCAAAAGATGTGTCTTAGTCTGTGTGGGCTGCTATACTGTATTATAGGTATCTTGTGGGTAGCTTCCAAACAACAAAAATGTTCTGGAATCCAGAAACCCAAGAGCATGGCGCTACCATAGTTGGGTGAAGGCCCTCTTTCTGGTTCAGAGCTGGTACCTTCTCACTGTGTCTTTGAAGGTGGAAGGGGCAAGGGATCTCTGTGGGGTCTCTTTTATAAGAGCACTAATCCCATTCATGAGGGCTCCACCCTCATGACCTAATCACCCCCAAAGGCCCCACCTACTAATACCATCACCTCTGGGGTTTAGGATGTCAACATGTGAATTTTGGGGGCATACAAATATTCAGACCCTTTGATGTACTTGGAGAGGTTGAGGAAAGTCTGGAGAGCTAGTTAGTAGTTGAACCGCTGGGTTGACTTTTCTCATCCAGAAGAAAATGTCAGCTTTGTGTATATTGTAAAACCATAGACTTTCAGGGATCCCAGTGTTCATACTCAGGACCTGGCTAAACCTCCTGAGAAAAACTGTCTGGTTCCTTTGCACCTTTTCCCGATTTTTAATATGTTACTTGGATTTTAGATAAAAGGAGCAATGAAGGGAAAGGTTTGGTGGCAAGGGACAGATGATCGTCACAGTGATTTTTTAAAAAATTACCAAGATATGGCATACAAGAGCAACTTTATGGAATACGAAAAGTGTTTAATAGTAGAGAGAAGAGACTTGAGTTGTTTTTAATACCATGTTGAGGTAAATATTAGTTATTGGATATGTTGTACCAGACTTAAAGAACTTTTAATTTACTATATTTGTAGTTGTTTCAAATCATTAAATTTATAATAATTCTCCATGTTTCAAACTTAAAATCTTTAAAAAATGTTATTTAAGTGAAGGGAATACAGGGCAGATTTTCATACTGTGATATACCATTAAGGAGTGCATTGTACGTAATATCCTTCTTTTTATAGTAACTAAAAACCCATTTTTATTTTCCTAGTTGAATAAGAATTAAATCTGTAGAAATCCATTAAGACTACTGAAGACATGTTTCTAAAATATTCAAATCATTTGAATTAATTTCGTTCATTTTTATTGAATTTCAAAACTGTTTTATGATAATTTATCATTTAAACTAAATAGGCCAGCCTCTTGAAAAAGATAATTAACAGCAAATAGACACCATGAAGCTGACTATGACAGTCTGGTGCTTTAAAGTGATTTATAGCGAGTGGACTTTCTTAATGACAGAAGGAGTATTTAAAAACCAGTATTTTGTCTAATGAGCAATACAAGGGTATACTTAGTAGATGGAAATACTAGTTTTTCCATGGATATAGGAAGAGAAAAAGAGACTAAAGAGATTTATTTGGTATTGTCCGACAAGAGCTTCTCTGGTGGCTCAAATGGTAAAGAATCCACCTGCAGTGTGGGAGATGTGGGTTGGATCCCTGGGTTGGGAAGAGTCCCCTGGGTTGGAAAGAGTCCCTTGGCGGAGGGAATGGCAACCTACTCCAGTATTCCTAGCTGGAGAATCCCCATGGACAGAGGAGCCTGGTGGGCTACAGTGCATGGGTCACAAAGAGTCCCAACAAGAAATGAAAAGAGGATTTATTTCTAGAAGGCAAGAAGTTAGTAACTGTTGCAGTTCACATCAACATTTTTTAAAATATTTAATCTGAAAATGGTGGGTGGAATAAGTAACTAACTCTGACGGATACATATGTCAACATTAGTGCTCTGTGAAATTGTAACAGGGAGTTTGACATTATCCCTAGTATGACAGCCTAGTGAAGTTTTAAACTGCCACCTACAGGGAGAGAGAAAAGTGGGAAAGAATAGGGGTGACAGAAGCTATATCAGAAATATTTAGGGTTTTTGAAGATAAAGCTGTCAGTATAAAAGATGTATGATAACTCAGCAAAAAGTTTACCTAGAAGAAAAGCCCCATAGGGTAGACTGCTGCTGCTGCTAAGTCGCTTCAGTCGTGCCGACTCTGTGCGACCCCGTAGACGGCAGCCCACCAGGCTCCTCTGTCCATGGGATTCTCCAGGCAAGAACACTGGAGTGGGTTGCCATTTCCTCCTCCAATGCATGAAAGCGAAAAGTCAGAGTGAAGTCACTCAGTCGTGTCTGACTCTTAGCGACCCCATGGACTGCAGCCTACCAGCTCCTCCGTCCATGGGATTTTCCAGGCAAGAGTACTGGAGTGGGGTGACTGCATTGATTGCTATACAACTCTTGATCAAAGACTGGTGAAATGCCTCAGTGACAAGATTATGAATGTTTAATCATGTCAGCTCTTCATTTAAACTGCAAATTAAGGTAGTAAGAACCTAACATATATTGAAGCTGTTTTTTAGTTGAATAAAGTCTCTAAAGCCCTTGCTTACTATCTTCCTCCTCTTCCAAGTAAAAAGATCAATATGCATTGAAACTCAGCAGGATCAGCAAAATTTACTTTCAAATCAGTATTCTATGATAACATTTATTTAGACCTAATGTTGGGCTTCCCCGGGAGTCCATTGTTTAAGAATCTGCCTTGCCGTGCAAGGGAAACCTGTTTGATCCCTGGTCTGGGAAGAGCCCACATCCTAGAGCAACTAAGCCCGTGTGCCATAACTACTGAGCCAGCCCTCTAGAGCCCGAATCACAATGACTGAACCCACACACTGAATCTGCTGAAGCCCAAGTGCCTGGAGCCTGTGCTCTGCAACAAGAGAAGCCACTGCACTGAGAAGCTTGTTCCACCACAACGAAGAGCCCCCGCTCACCACGACTAGAGAAGGGCCTGCACGGCAATGAAGACCCAGCACAGCCAATGATAGATAAATAATAAAGCTTTAGACAGACCTAATGTTATCCCCAAATTGTACTGAGAAACCTAAAGTGATGATTTACCAAACAGTTTTGCTCTGCAGTTAGGTATCTAGGATCCATAGTGGTTGGAGAATTATTGCCCTATAAATAAAATTTTTCAGGGTCAAAGGTACCAAGTAGGTAATTGTTTGAAAAACTATTATGCCTACTAAAATTTATATTGTATCAAGTGTATTTGAGCCAGTTAAAACTAGTTGCAGTAAACAAGGCTTAAATTGCCAAAATACTAATTATAAAATGATGGAATGGGGATGTAAAAGTCTTTAGATATTTCTAGAGGTATTTTGGCAGAGGGGGATGAAGATTAATTTCTGTTGCTGTAGACAATCAGTACAACTTAAAAAACTGGTAATGACTTAAAAAATATAAGGCGGTGGAATTATGTATACATTCCACTTATGTGGATTTCCTTCACTGAATAAATACACTATACTACAGTGAAGTGCAAAATTCTTGCTAAGTCAAATTCTTCCCAAGTGAAGTAGAGCCCCTGTTTTTAGGAATTATCTGAATTTATAGATTCACAAATATTATCAGGTGTGCTGTTTACTGGTTCATCACAACATGAAGAAACTAGGGACAGTGTAGTGAGTTATTTTTAATAAATATGAATTTATAGTGTACCCATGTGTTCCTGGATTGCGTACTTACTACTTCATTGATATTAAAGTTAACATCTTTTCTTTTATAAAACTATGGTAATCTAAAAATGTCCTTGGCAAAATAAAATTCATTTACCCTATTTGGAACATCTAGTTTTTGGGAAAATTTTAACCAAACAGTAAAATCTGAAGTCTGTAAGTCACAAATTGATACTGAGCCAATTCGAAGGCTTGGAACATTAAAAATTTAATAACTGATAATACTAACAAAGTTCTGTTGAGAATTAAAACTGAAATTATAGAAGAAAGATGTTTAGTTTTATATATAGGTATAAAATAAATTCATAATTTGGTTCCTGTGGTTTGATATTTTTAAGAACAAGATTCTGCTAAAGACTTTACATACATATAATGCAGAAAAAATGGACTGTAATAAAGAGGAAGTATGTTTTCTTGACCTACTACCTTCTCTATATCATGTCATCTCTAGCAACCCTTTTGAGAAACTATTCAGAGAGAAAAAGAAAATCAGATTTGAACTAGACCCAAAGTAAAAATGCCATTGGATTTAGGGTAACAGATACTTATAAATGTTGATCTTTTTTTTTTCTTGGTATTTTGAAGTTAATCTTCCTTATTAAGCTAAGTGTAAAGGAATATTAATGTGAAATGAAATCTTAAAATATACTTGTCATTTCCTACTCTATGTTCTTTCTATATATGTGTCAAGGAAAAAAAAAGAGCAGAAAACCAAAAAGATTAAACACCTACAAGTTTAATGCCAGAGTTTTCAGAGATTTTTAAAAGACTGGGTTAAAATATGTCAAAGGGGCAGTTATTGTTGGATAATCTTTTTAAACTTTCTCAGTTGTTTACCTTATATTCTATTTTTTTTCCCCAGTGAGAAAAAGAAAGAAAAGGAACGTGAAGAATTGTGGAAAAAACTGGAGGATCTGGAGTTAAAGAGAGGTCTTAGACGTGATGGGATAATTCCAACTTAACAAAAATATCAACAACAACATTACTAACCTGTGGAGTCACACATTTATGTAGTAGAAGATGGAGCAACAGTTTTCTGTATTGTGCAACTTTACAGTAGATTTCACATTTGTTTCATTATTACAACAGCACTGTATATACCTGTCTCTAAGTAAAGGAAAAAAAAAAAATAAGGACTTCAATCCAAAGTTTGGACAGTAGATGGACTTCTCAGAACTTGGCAAACATAATTATTGTTCTAACCCTCTTTTAAAAAAAAAAAGCAGTCTTCAGAGGTCTGTTGATGAAATTGCTATATTAAAATTCCATTATTGGGAGTTCCTTATTTATCATTAGCAGAGAGTATGAAACAATTTTCAAATGTGAACAATCTTAAATTTAGCTTGTCTTTCTGCTAAGCTGTTAAATGTATTTATAGTAAAGGAAGGAAAAAAAAAAAAGACTGTCATTTCCTTATAAGTTTGTATAACATCCTCCTCTGGATAACTTGACTGTAATTTGACATCTTTTCCTTTTGCACATCTTCATGAGTTGAATGTGGAATGGGGGCTATGAAGTATAAAGGTCCCGTGTTAAAAGTTTTGTTTACTGGAATGAACATCCTTCCAGTAACCAGGTAGTGCTGGTACTCCTTTAGTTTTAAAATTAGGAGTAAAAGAGAACAGGTGATAAACATGGTAGGGAAGGGAATTTCGGATTCATGCCTGAGTTTATGGTGAATCCAGATCAATGTCTTGAATCCTTTGAAAACAGGCACTGGGACAGGAGAGGGTTCAGCACCTGACCAGTATTAGTTATGTACATCACTGAAAACACATACCAGAGATGTTTTAGAAATGTCAGGAGACATCCTTTCGGACCATTTGGAAATAAGAAAGACAAACACTGAACAGTACAACCATGAAATTGATTGCCAGGATGTGAATCTAATTGGGAATAGTCGAGCAAACAGCTTGGACTGTTTGGAGTTGTTGCCTTACTTTTTCATATGTATTTATAAAGTATTCCAGCAAAAAGAGGATGTAGCCTCTGGGGAAAACAAACAAACATATTACAGTGTTTTTTGTAGATTCTCGTTCTGTATCCCATCACAGCGCCAGCCCTGTTTTTAGCCAGAAAGGATTCAGGATAAACATTATTATGCATTCTGAATTGGATGCGTATTCCTAACTACTGTATTTGTTACCAAAAGTGGTTCTACAAATGCTACTGAAAAAAATCTGGAAATTCCTAATGTCCTGAGTGTTAATAATAAAGTTTAAAAATGCTTTTATATCAAAGGTGCATTGTGACCAAATTGTTTAAGAAAACAAAAAAACCCACAAAATCTAGGGCTGTATTATAGATATATCTTACTGGCTCTCTGCTCTGTATTTGAAAGAGGAATCTTACATCTTGGGGAGTTAAAATGCTGATAAAACTTGTGTACATTGTGTACTTAACCTAATGCAGTTGCATTATCATGTACTGAAAGATACGTGTTTTGGGATTTATTTCCAGGATGCTTTTGCTTGTTATGGACATGGCAGCAGTGAGTTGATAATCCTAAACCATCCCTTCCAGAAGTATTCGTGACATGGAGCTGATTCTGCGTTCATGTGTTGAATTGTGATAGTAGCAAACAGGAACATATGAACTGTTGTTGCTCTTAATAGAAATATGGTATCAATATGGGCTTGTATAGTTTATTCCTTCCATTTAAAATATAAGATAGAATATGCAGTTTTATTCTTTATAAGAAAAAAGGAAAAAAAAAGAAGCCGCTGACCTTTCTCCCCTATCAAGTGTTTCAGGATTATCAGGTCACAGTTTGTGCATCAAAAGTCAGCCAGTTATGGACATTGTCATCTCAATAACTTTGTAAAACAAAAACAAAACTTGGCATTGTTAATTCTGAAAAAGAAACAGCAGTAAAAGAGTCGTATGCAATATCAAACACAACATGGTTTAGTGGAATTAATAGATTTTTTTTTTTTAAAGAACTTTAATGGGGATTCAATGTAAAGCTGGCAGAGGCTGCCAAAGATGAAAGAACTTACTTTAAAAGTGCTGGAGCAAAGGTGCAAGTTCAAATGCTAAAGATAAAAAATAAATTTGTAACAAACCATCTCCTTCAGCCCTTTTGATTTTAGCCCATGGGTTTTGACTTTGCTTTATATTTAATTTTGACAATATGAACTTTTGTTTGCTATCAAGGTCACAGGTTTATGAACTATATCTCTGCCCATTAGAATGAAATGCAGTCATTTGAAATGAGAAAGACCAGGACTCTTTATTGCACCTTACCCTGTCCTCAGAGTTAAGGTGAAAGCTGTACCGATATCCTTGATGTCAATTTCGTATGCTGAGCATTCCAAACTGAGAAGAATAAAGCCAAATTTTAGACATATTTAAAGAAGCTATTATATGTCTAAAATTCATAGGGCAACTTCTGAGAAGAAACACTGTCTTTTCTACTTTAACCGAAAGTGACAATGTGACATTTGTCATGTTGGATCCAGTGACGCAGAGTAACTGAGGTAACCTGACTGTTGCACTATGTGACATATTTAAGGACGTACTTGCTGCATTTGCAGCAGCCCTCTCTCTTTGTCCTTTCCCACATTTCTGCTGTTGCTGCAAGTCGAGTTAATTGTGACAAATGCATCTTTGTGTTATATTTTGTTTGCTTCCTAATTTCCAGAACTATATATAAATATATTTTTTAAATAGCAAATATTGTAGTTAGTGAGTGATGATCACTCCAACCTTATCCCTACCATATTGGTTTCAGGGGTAGGACTAAGAGTGTCTTTGGAAGAAAAACAAAAAACGAAAACAAAACCCTGTGGTTTAGAAGGATGCTGAGGCCTTAGGCTGTGGGCCTGGAACAGCCATGTGAGTGAACTGACCCATCTCATACTTTGAATCAAGCATGCATTCCTTTTCTCATTGTGCAAGTGTCCCCAGTTTTCCCTCAGTGTTTAGTTTTCGGCCTTTGAAATTTTATTATATTTTGCTCTCCCTAACATCTGTTTTTTATAAAATAAAATAAAAAGTAAAAAAAGTGAGATATAAGTAATACCCTCAATGCCTCTGGATACTCACAAGCAGGGTTATACTCCTTCATCTTGGGCTCACTTGCCTAAATGGAAGGGTTTAATTTATTTTGTACCTCCTTCTATGCGTGGGACAGTCCAGGGTGCGGAGCCAGGAATTGCTCATAATTGCACCTGCTATACTTAAATGTATAGCCCTAGGCTCAATCACACTATGGAAAGAAAAAAAAAGTATATTTAGAGCTTTAAAAGCTTTTTTATTTTTTTGTGGGGGCCGGGGTGGGGGGTGGGTGGGAAAGGGAAGATGTATGGATGCTATTGGCATTTTTAAGTGTTCAGAGGTGTTTTTTTTCCCCCTTCTGTTTTGTTTTTTTCCCTTCAATTGGATGCACTGACCTGGCCCAAGAAATAAAGAGATTCTCTCTTTTGATGCTGTTACCAATGTTATGACAAAGTGACAGTCGCCTAGAACAAAAAAAGTGGCACCAGACATGATCAGTGATATTTATTTGCACATCGATATTTTTATTTTTATATTCTGGCTCAGCTGCTTCTCTGAGTGGAGTTAAGGAATGAGCCACAAAGAATTTTTGTAGTAGCTATATTGGGAACGCATTTTATATTTCTCAGTATTTAATTTTGAAACTCTAAAAGGATGGTGCATCTTGAGAGAAAGCTGAGCAAATTTTAATCTGGTGGAATGTTCGTTTGTGCTGCTTATTGTGCACAACTGCAGCAGTAGCATCTCTCTTGGAAATAAACATCCCAGATTATGACGTCTATGAATATAGGTTTCCTTTTCTACCCCACTCTTTCCCTTCCCTCCCCCGTCTTTCCTTCTTTCCCTTCTCTTGACTTTTTTGGAAATCACTTATTGTATATAAGTTGTAATCCAGACCTCATGTATCAGTGGGGAACTTTCAAATATAAATATTACCAATACATTTTCTGGTTGTTGTCTGATTTTTGATTGAGGTATAATGAGAATGACATGTCCATTGCTTTTGGTTTGAGGACTTCGCTTTAGCTTCATACATCTTTTGGTATTTTAGTATTTCATTGTTTTAGCAGGAGAGGGCAGCAAAAGTTCATTTTCCCTGTTAGAAATGCTGTGGTTCATGACCGGTTTTAAATTTAGTTGTGTGTGTGTGTTTTTAAACAGCATCTGTTTGTGGGTAGAGGTAAAAAATGAAACATTTTTGATAATGAAAATTTGCATATGAAAATTATAGACTGATTCAACCAGACAGTGAAGACTTCTGATCCACATGAAAGTCAAAAGGCCACAAAAGAATCTTCTGGCACTGGCTAAAATATGCTACTTCCTTTTCAAACACAACAAAATGCAAGCTGAATCTTAAAACACTTGGAGTTTAAAATGTCTTTCTTTGGAAATGATTTACTTTCTTCAAAGTGGTAACAGAAACAAAAATGAAGGTGCTCCTGAAGGAAAATGTAACCTTCCCCTTTCACAGCTGTGTGAGAGGTTCTGTACTGTGGGTACATCCAATAAAGAAGCAGTGAAGAGTTTTCAGGCGCCTGGCTATGTGTGTGTGTTCATCTGTTTCTGACCTCCGTGACCTTTTTGAACCATACAAATGGTAGATTTGATCAATATAAATGTGAAGTTGGTATGTTTAGGCTTTCAACTTGAGAAAATCAGTTTGTAATTAGGGTGGGCTTCAGGATCTATTGCTGGATATGCAAATACCCCAAAACTTGGTGGCAAAATCAAAGTTATTTTGTTCACAAATGTACAATGTGGGCAGGACTTGGCAAGAATTCTTGTCTTTGCTATTCCAGTGTCAGCTTGGGTTTATCAAGGGGGACAGGAGTCATGGCTCACTTGCATGGCTGGCCAGTCGGTGCTGGCTGTTGACTTGGGGTTCAGCCAGAGACCTCATTTCTTCTTGACACAGACCTCCTTATGGGGGTGCCTTCCTTTACTTCCTCAAAGTATGAAAACTAGGAATGAACGTTTTAATCGACAGGAGGTGGATACTGCGAATTCTTTAAAACCTGGGCCCAGAAACTGTCACAGCATGATTTCTGTCATATTTTGTTGCTCAGACAGTGATGAAGTCTGCTCAGATACAAGTGCAGGGGATGTGAGCCTCATTGCTATGTGATGAGAGGAATGTCATCTGTAGCCAACCCTGGGATACTTTGTAAAGCATTTGATTTAGGTGTGGTTTACTCTCTTGGCTAATTAGATTTGGAACCACGTAGAGTTAACTAGTTAATGTTTCATGTTCAGTTAAACTAAGTTGGGAGGGGAAAAAAAATCCTTGTACATTCAGTAGTTTTGTATTTCAAAGCATGACAATTTTACATCTGAAGATCACCTTGGTAAGTTACTTACCAAGAAGAAACTTGTAACAAAAAATTTCAGGGTTCATAGAAATATGAGTTGATTTCCATGGAATGTCTAACCTTTTCTATAACATTGCTTCCTGTCTTATAATGAAGCAAAAGAAATGTATAATCCAGATTTTGTTTGTTTGTTTGTTTTAGCCAAGACTATGGAAAAGTATGGAATAGTTGACCAAGACTGTGGGATTAGGGGAATTAAAATTTGCTTGTTTCTGATTATGATACATGTTCATTGTATATTCTTGAGAAGGAAGATTTTAAGAAACAAACTGAATACCTATATGCTACTCCCCATATCAAAAAGACCATTAAAAGTCATGTATGTTCATTGATTGACTGGACCAATGTTAATTGATCACCTCTGTCCAGAGTTTTGCCCATCCTCCGTTGTTCCCATTTCCTACATCTTTATTGTCTCATTTAATTTTGTTCACAATCTGAATTAATTATACGATTTGAGTCAAATTTTGCTGCTACCAGATGATATGGGGCCTCAGAACCAGGATGGATATCAGTCACGGCCCCCTTTGTCCTCCCTAAAGCTCTTCAGGCAAGGTGTCTTCAGCCAGTGTCACCCAAGATGATGACCATGGACTTGGAAGACAGAGACCCCTGGGATCATTTGGCTTCTGACATTTATCAACGGTGTGACTTTGGGAAAACTGAGCTAAGCCTCAAATTCATTTGTAAAGTGGTACTTATTTTTCAGTGTTGTTATATTCTATTAGGCAGTATGTGTAAAATAGCATAAAGTGTGACACATGGTAACCTTAAAAATATTATGTTTGATGAATACTTTATTAAACCCAAAAGTTAAACCCACAGCAGAAGAATGGAAGTAATAAAGATTATTAAGCAGAAACAAAGTAGAGTATAGAAAAACAACGGGAAAAGTGAAACCAAAAGTTGGTACTTTGAAAAAACCAGGAAAATTAACAAACCTGTAACCAGATGGACTAAATAAAAGAAGACTCAAATTACTAAAAATCAGAAGTGAAAGTGGAGATATCTTTGCTGATTCTATAGAAATAAAACATAAGAGCATTGTGAACATTTGTTTGCCCAAAAAAAAAAAAAAAAAAGTTGGGTAGTCTAGATGAAATGATTCAATCACCATGAAATAGAAAATCTGAATAGACTTATAATTAGTGAGAGGATTGCATTGGTAATCAAAAATCTCCCAACAAAAATCTTGGCCCAGGTGGCTTCACTAATGAATTCTACCAAACATTTAAAGAAGAATTAATACCAGTGCCTCTCAAATGTTTTCAAGAAATCAAAGAGGAGGGAACACTTCCTAACCCATTCCTATCAGGTCAGTATAATCCTGATACCAAAAACAGATACTTTAAGAAAGTAAAACTAAAGACCCATATCCCTTATAGACATTGATAAAAAAATGTCCAGCAAATTGCTAGCAAACAGATTCAGCAGCATATTAAAAGCATTATCCATAATTAGATGGGATTTATTCCTGGAATGCAAGGATGGTTCAACATACAAAAATGAGTCAATGTAATGTACCACATCATCAAAATGAAGGGAAAAAACCCCAACGTAGTAATCTCAACTTATGCAGAAGAAGCATTTGAGAAAATTAACACCCTTTCATGATAAACACTTAACAAAATAGAAATAGAAGGAAATTATCTCAACGTTGTAAAAGCCACATGTGAAAAATCCATAACAAACGGTATTCAATGGTGAAAGACTGAAAGCTTTTCATCTAAGATCAGGAAGAGCATGAGGATACCCACTTTTTCACTACTTATATTCAACATAGTGCTGGAAGTTCTATTCAGAGCAATTAGGCAAGGAAAAGAAAAAGCATCCAAATTGGAAATGAAGAAGTAAATTTGTTTGCAGGTGGTATGATGTTACATGTAGAAAACTCTAAAGACTCCACAAAAAGTTGCAACTAATAAAGTAGCAGAATACTAAGTCAACACACCAAAATCAGTTTCATCTCTGTATACAATGAACAAACTGAAAAGGAAATTACAAAAACAATTCCATATACTATTAGCATCGAAAAGAATAAAATCCTTAGTAATTAATAGTGAAAGACTTGTACAATGAAAACTACAAAACTGCTGAAAGAAATTAAGACATAAATGGGAACATATTCCATGTTTATTGATTGGATTAATTATTGGCAAAATGTACATACTGCTGAAGTGATCTATAGATAGAATGTAATCATTGTCAAAATCCCAATTGATAATGATTGATAAAAGGATTTTTTGCAGAAATTAAAAAATCCATTCTAAAATGTATATGGAATCTCAAGGGAGCATGAATTGTCAAAATGATTTTGAAAAAGAACAAAACTGGAGGACACTCTGATTTTAAAACTCACTATAAAGCTACATTAATCAAAACAGTGTGGTGGTTTTGGCATAAAGCTATATAGGTAAATGGGATAAAATAGAGAACTCAGAAGAAACATATATGGTCAAAAGATTTTTGACAAGGCTGCCAAGACCATTTGATGAGGAAAGGAAAGTCTTTTCAAAGAACAGTGCTGTGAAAACTGGATATCCACACTTTGAAGAATGAAGTTGGATCACTATATACAAAAATAACCTCAAAATGAATCAAGGACCTAAATGTAAGACCCCAAATAATAAAACTCTTGGAAATAAACATAGGACAAAAGTTTCATTGTACAACATTGTACAATATTTGACAGGACTTCTTGGACATAACATCAAAGGCACAGGTAACAAAAAATATGTGAATTAGACTTCATGAAATTTTAAAAATTTGTGCATCCTAAGATACTATCCACAGAGTAAAAAGGCAGCTCATGAATGGGAGAAAATATTTGCACATCGTATATCTGTAAAAGGTTTAACATCAAGAATATGTGGAGAACTTTAAAAAACTCGATAAAAAACTTAAACAGCCCAATTCAAAAATGGGCAAGGATTTAAATAGATATTTTCCCAAAGAAGATAATAACTGGCCAACAAGCACATAAAAAGATACTCAACATCACTAATCATTAGGAAACTACAAATCAAAACTGAGGTATACCTCCTCATACCAATAAGGATGGCTACTATCGAAAAACCAGAAAACAAGAAGAGCTGGCAAGGATGTGGAGAAACCAGGTCATTTGTGCACTATTGATGGGAATGGAAAATGATACAGCTGCTGCGGAAACAGTATGGAAGTTCCTCAAAATATTAAAAATATCATGATCTGGCAATTGCCCTTCTGAGTATATACCCAAAAGAAATGAAAACAGGGCTTCAAACAGTTATTTTTACACCCATCATTATTCACAGTAGCTGAAATGTGGAAGCAACTCAAGTGTCCACCAGCAGATGGCTGGATGAGCAAAATGTGGCATGTACATGGAATATTATTCAGCCTCAAAAAGGAAGGAAATTCTGAAAGATGATACATCATAGATGAACCTTGAGAACATTATAGTAAATGAAAATAAGCTGGTCACACTAAGGCAAATAGTGTTTGATTCCACTTAAACGACGTACTTAGATGAGTCAAAACCATAAAGACAGAAAGTGTAATGGTTGTTGCCAGCGGCTGAGAGGAGGAAAGAATGGGGTATCTTCTAATAAGTATGGAGTTCCAGCGTTAAAAGATGAAAAGAGTTAAGAGGATGGGTGGTGGTGATGGTTGCACACTGAAGTGTACAAATGACCTGTACATGTAAAAATGATCAAAATGGTAAATTTAATTTTATGTGTATTTTACCTCAATAATAAAAAATGCTACTAAACCATTTTCCACCGTGGATATGACATTTCACACTCTGAACAACAAGGTATGAGGATTCCAGTTGCACATTTTTGCCAACATTTAGTGGTGTCACTTTAAATAGTTTTAGCCATTCTGGTGAATGCATATAAAGATATTTTATTGAGGTTCTCATTTGTATTCTCCTGATGACTAATTATATTAAACACCTTTTTCATGTGTTTTTGGCAATTTGTATATCTTCTTTTGTGAAGTGTCTGTTCAAATTTTTGCCCATTTTGCTTTATTGTGTTGTTGACCTTTTTATTATCAAATTGTAGGGTATCTTTATGTTTCTTGGGTAATAATTCTTTGTCAGATATATGTTTTGTGAATATTTTCTCCATACCTAATGAGCAAAAGGTTTAAATTTTGATGAGATATAATTTAACTTTTTTTCTTTTATGATTATTGTTTCTTGTGTCCTAAGAAATCTTTCTTCCTGCTTCCTTTCATCCCTCCCTGCCAGTCCAAATTATACTCTTTTATATATCCCCTTTGAAAGCTTTATAATTTTTGCTTTTATGTTTAGGCTCATGATTCATCTTGGATTATTTTTTTGTGCTCATCTCTGGCTATTTTCAAAATTTTCTTTATCCTTTGTTTTCTGTTTGCTTCTGATGTGCTTCATGTTTTGCTTCATATTTATCATGCTTGGAGATCACTGAGCTGCTTAAATCTCTACATATTTACCTATTACCAGATTTGGTAAATATTTTGATCGTTATTTTTCAGATATTTTTTTCTGTCCTGTTCTCCTTCTTTCTTCTGGAACACTAATTACATGTACTTAAATCTTTGTTATAGTATCATACATCACAGGTACTGTTCATTTTTTATTAATAAATTATCTTTTTATTGAGATAGAATTCACATAAAATTAATCATTTTATTTACTTTTAAAAATTGGCCATTTAAAAATATACTAGTCACTGACATTTTGTACATTAAAGATATTGTACAGCTTTCTTTTCTATATCATTCCAAATATTTTCACCATCCCAAAAGAAAACCCCATAATCTTCAGGTAACCACTTTCCATTCCTCCCTCCCAACACCTGTCAACCATAAATTAGCCTTCAGTCTTTATGCATTTACCTAGTCTGGATATTTCACATAAATGGAATCATATAATGTATAACCTTTTTGTCTGGCTTCTCTCACTTGGCATATTCCTTTTGAAGTTCATATTGTATGTATCAGTACTTCTTTCCTTTTTATTGCTGCATATTTCATTGTATGATATACCACATTTTATTTATCTATTATCAATTTATTGATATTTAGGTTGTTTTAACCTTTTGGCTATTGTGAATAGTGCTGTCATGAGTGATGATTATGAGTTTTTGTTTAAATACATGTTTTCAGTCCTTTCAGTAAATAAGGTTGGAGTGAAATTTCTGGGTCATATGGTAATGCTATGATTAATTTTCTGAGGAACTGTCAGACTTTTTTTCTACAGTAGCTGCACTAATTTACACTCCTTGAGCAATGCATGGGGGTTCTGATTTCTTTACCTCATTGCTAATGCTCGTTGTTTTCTGTTGTTGTTTTTATCTATAGTCATCCTAGTGGATGTTCTGTTCATTTTTTAAAAAATATCTTTTTTTCAGTGCTTTTTAAATTGATACTATATTGATCTTCCTCAAGTTCTTTTTCCTCTGTCCTCTCTATTAACTGTTATGCTCATATAACAAATATTTTTATTTTAGATACTATATTTTTTAGTTTTAGAATGTTCTCATGGTTCATTTTCTGGAGTCTATTCCTTTGTTGAGATGTCTATCTTTTCATTCACTGTATGTCTTTCTTAATATCATTCTGTATAGTTACCATAGCTATCATAAGGTTCTTTTTGCAAATTCCAGTATCTGGGACTTGTCTCTCTTAATGGTCTTTTTCTTGAGAATTTGTCACATTTTTCTGGTCCTTTGTATGTTGAGTAAATTTGAATTTTTTCTTGGATACTTTAAATTTTATGTTATGGGAACTCTGGATTGTGTAATATTTCTCTGAAGAGTATTAATTAGTTGTAGCAAACACTAATTTGGTGGGACTCTACAAGCTCCATCTCTTGGTAAGTAGCTTATATCATCGTTCAGTTGTCTTATCCTTCTCTGGAGTTTGTTCCACGCGTGTGAGGGTCAGGTGTTAGTCATAGATTTGGGTTAGATTACGCACACAAAATTTTTGTTTCTCCTTTCTAGTGCTGTCCTTTCTGTGATATCACCCTCACTTTCCAATGGCTGTGGCTGCCCTGCACTCTGGTTCTTTAGGGCAGAAAAACAGTTTTCCTGTTATGTTCTACTTGTGTTCTCCTGCTTCACCTAGCATTGACGCTCAGGCTCAAACTTACAAAAATGGAAGATTTACCCAGTGTCATCCTTTTTTCCCGAGTGTTGACTTTCCTACAGAATATGCCTTTTAGTGCTTTCCAGTTGCTTTCCTTCTCCTCTGTGTGTATGTCTCTCTTGTGCTACATTTCCCCATTTTTATCTGCATGAAGAGGTCTGGCAGAATTCTGATCATGTATTCTTAAAGCAGATTTTCCCTCAAGGGCTATAATTTGGAGACACATGATTCTCTCCCTCCCCCACCCCAAAACATTCTACATATGGGGCATGGTACTAAGTCAGGTAAGTATTTCCCACACATCAGTAATTTACATATCACTGCCATTAATTTTGCCACTTTAATATTACACTTGTAATGTGTTAGCTTATTTTTAAATGAATCATATTTTCATTCAATTTTATTTATTCGCTTTTAAAACTTTTTGTTTTGAGACAAATTTAGACTTATACAAGAGTTGAAAAATATTACCGTGAATTCCTGGATATCCTTCTTCCAGCTTCCTCTTATGTTACCATCTTCTATAACCAAAGAGGATTTATCCTTGGCACAAGTACCCTAGATGTAATGCTGTCAACTAAAATACAGAATTTATTCAGATTTTACCAGTTTTCCCATTAATGTCCCTTTTCTCGTCTAGCATCCAATTCAGGACTCCACGTTGTAAGTAGCTGTCACGTCTCCTTAGTCTCTTCAACTTGGTGACACTTTCCAAGTCTTTCCTGATCTTTCATTACTGATGCTTTTGAACAACACTGGTAAGTTATGTTTTAGAGTGTCCCTCAGTTTGGGGTTTCAGATGGTTCCTTATGATAAGATTGAAGTTAGAGGCATTATTTCAAGATATTGATAGGATGCTTCAGAGATGATGCTCCTCCCTCAGTGCATGATATCAGGGAGTACATGGTGTCACTGCTTATTATTAGGCTAGAGAGAATATTAACATACTCATATTAACGCAGCCCCTGATTACTGACTTAATTAAAAGAATGATATATTGGGAGGATGGGAGAGGGGAGACACAGGTTATGCAAAATTAAGCTGAATCTTTGACAATGTTTGTAGAATTTCCAAATCAAGAAATAACGACATAAACAATTGGACATGTGGAAGCAACTACTGATAGCTTGCAGATATAATATAGGTAATATTAGCTAAAGGTATTCAAGAGGAGAGAGATCATGAAAAAAAGGCTTAATTGTCTTTTATCAAAGTCTTGATGTCTGAGAAATAGGTCAAATAGTGTGCATTCTTTTTTCAAAAACTCAAGTGGAGCAGACCTATAACAACCTCCAACGCAAGTTGAGACATGCCTGTTGGTATAAAAGGGGCTTTCTTCAGACCAGAGTGATTACATATTGTATGGATAGAGCACATCCCGGTCAAGAATTAGGATGTAACAGGTTGAGTTGATATCCCTCAAGATGCATAATTCTTTTTCTGAGATTCTGAGAATGCAGGGGGTCAGGAATTGACCTCTGCCACTGATTAGAAAGAAATCTGGCACAGATAACCTTCTAGTTTGCTTGAATGAGGAAATTTGAACATCAGATGGTGTTAATTTGGCGTTTACAGGCTATTTCACTGACACAAAAAGGATATTATCGCTGTTCCCCCTTGCACTTCAGCACCTGGAGTGTCTCAGACAATAGCGAATTCACATAATGAGCAATGTGAAATGGCAAGTGATTATGACTGAACAAATTGAGCTTGTGGAATCTCACAGGCAGACTCATTTCCTCCTTACAACTCTGGAATAGCTCTGTCTCTTTGGAAAGTCTGCTGCTTGTTCCAGGAGCTTCAGCAATCCAGGAAGGACCACCTGGAGAAGCCCAAGAGGGGCCAGTCAGGAGAGAGAGGAGAACTTTTATTATTTCTTCTGCAGACTCTGAAAATCCAAAGGTCAGGAGGCATCCTTATGGGGGTGGAGTCCTGTACTCTTCTTATGGCTAATTTGATGAGGAATCATCACAGGGAGAAACCTCTGAAGATACATAAAACACCACATGAATGGTTCAGCTAAATTACAGCAGTGGGAGAGGGAAGGGAAGGGAGGTGCTGGGGAGAATCATTTTAAAAGCTCATGAATAAAAAGTATATCAATTTTGCAGGCCTTATTTTCATTATGAAATTATATGTACCCTTTCATTTTTACTGCTTCTTGAGGTATAATATGGGGTTTCCCAGGTGGTGCTAGTTTTAAAGAACCCACCTGCCAATTCAGGAGACATAAGAGGCATGGGTTTGATCCTGGGTCAGGAAGATCCCCTGGAGAAGGGCATGGCAACCCACTCCGGTATTCTTGCCTGGAGAATCCCATGGACAGAGGAGACTGGTGGGCTGAAGTCCACTCGGTTGCAAAGAGTCTGACATGACTGAAGCAACTTAACACACATGCACATCCTTGCAGAAAAGAGTACATATGCTACATGAACAACTCACTGCATTTTTTACTGTTTTCTTTAAAGAGATAAAAACAAGAAACCAAAGTGAGACATAGAAGATAGGTTGGGAAAGACTGCATTCTGCTGTTACCATCTGGAGACAAACGGCTCGATGCTTTGATGTACACCTGATAACCACGTATGACTACATCTCCTTGAAATTGTCTCCATGCCGCTAAGAACCAACCAGGATCACCTCAGGCTGACCTCCTTTGAGGATACCCATAGCAATGGAAGTCCTGCCAAGTTCGGCGCTGAACCCAGCAGCACCTGGGAAGACAGTAAGTCTTCAGGTACAGGCTATAAAAGAAATAGGACTATGAGAGATTAAAGGAATCATTACAAAGTCTCTCCTATGGTTTCTCCATGAGCTTCATGGTTTGTTTCCATCCCATGACACATCACTGATTCAGATAAATGAAAGAAAGCCTGAAGAAAAGGCAGTGGATTGCTCTGAATATCAGATCATGTCAACATTCTTCCAAAAACCCTTTCCGTGATTACTTGATGTACTAGGAATAAAGACTAGACTCCCAAGCGTGGTGTACAAGGTGCCAAGTTATCTGGCACCACCCGGCTCTCTGATCTTGCCTGCTATTCTCTTCCCTTACTCGTTGATCCGAGCTCCCTTGGCTGCCATCTTCTTCCTTGGCTCTGCCTCAGGACTTTTGCATTTGCTGTTTCCTCTGCCCTCGGTACTTTGTGTCATTGGCTGCTTCTCACTTTTAGTTCTCTGCTTAGATGTCAGTGGATTCCCATGACTGGTCTACCTAAATAAACAAGTCCCTTCTTCTGAATCACTCCTGTCTCATAGTCCTCTTTATTTACTGAATTTAGCTTCTCATAGCCTGAAACTACCTTTTATTTGTTAACTTTTTTAAACTTATTTTTACCTCCCCTTTCTAGAAGGTCAGTTCAATAGGGGAGACTTTATCTGCCTCACTGATGCCTATAAACTAGCCCTGAGAATAACAGTGCCTGGCAGGTAGTGGGTGCTCAGTAAGTCTGTGTTGACTGAATGAGTAAATGAATAGTGAACAATATGCATAATAAACGTATCCATTACGCTAAGGTTTCTGTGAGGATGAGCCTATGCTCTTCTTCTTTGGAAGGCCCCTGGGGTCTTGCGTATAGAGATCTGAGCACTGTGCTCTACATGTAGGCTTCTGCAAAGCCCAGGCTAGCTTACTGAGCTCTGTATTAGTTATTGCTGTGTGACAATTTACCATAAACTTAGAAACTTTAGAGACTTAAGTCACATTCATTAGCTCCTAGTTTTTCTGGATGAGGAGTCTGGGCATGGCTTAGCTGGGATTTTGCTTGGGATTTTGCATCAGGCTGCCATCAGGGTGTAGGCTAGGGTTGTGGTCTGTTTGTTCTCAAGGACTGATGGGGAAAGGAACTGCTTCCAAGCTCACGTGGCTGTTGGCAGAATCCTGTGCTTTGCAATTTTAGTGCTAAAGGCCTCAGTTTCTGGCTGGCTATTGGCAGGGTGCTGTCCTCAGTTTCCAGTTGATTGTTGACCAGAGACTATCCTCAATTCCTTGTTATGAGGGTCTCCCCAGTCTGCCTGCTCACTACAGTGAAGACAGCAAGGGAGAGAATCTGCTACAAGATGGATGTTCTGATCTTATGTCATGTGGTCACAGAAGTGACATTTCTGTTGCCATATTCTAGCCTAAAGCAAGTCACAGGTCCAGGCTATACTCTAGGGGAGGAGATGATGTGAAACAGGAATGCCAGGAAGCAGGGCTCCCTGGATCATCTTAGAATCTGCTTGTCACTGTCCATAATCTAGTTCCCAATGGTTTACATCCTCTTGGTGTCCTCCCTGCCCCCCAAAATACATCCACCTCCTTCCAAGAGGAGCCACTTCTTTTCTCATTACATTTCTCATTACAGCCTCTGTTCAGAGTCTTTTTTTTTTTTTTAATTTTATTTTATTTTTAAACTTTACATAATTGTATTAGTTTTGCCAAATATCAAAATGAATCTGCCACAGGTATACATGTGTTCCCCATCCGGAACCCTCCTCCCTCCTCCCTCCCCATACCATCCCTCTGGGTCGTCCCAGTGCACTAGCCCCAAGCATCCAGTATCGTGTATCGAACCTGGACTGGCAACTCGTTTCTTACATGATATTTTACATGTTTCAATGCCATTCTCCCAAATCTTCCCACCTTCTCCCTCTCCCACAGAGTCCATAAGACTGTTCTATACATCAGTGTCTCATTTGCTGTCTCGTACACTGGGTTATTGTTACCATCTTTCTAAATTCCATATATATGCATTAGTACACTGTATTTATGTTTTTCCTTCTGGCTTACTTCACTCTGTATAATAGGCTCCAGTTTCATCCACCTCATTAGAACTGATTCAAATGTATTCTTTTTAATGGCTGAGTAATACTCCATTGTGTATATGTACCACTGCTTTCTTATCCATTCATCTGCTGATGGACATCTAGGTTGCTTCCATGTCCTGGCTATTATAAACAGTGCTGCGATGAACATTGGGGTACACGTGTCTCTTTCCCTTCTGGTTTCCTCAGTGTGTATGCCCAGCAGTGGGATTGCTGGATCATAAGGCAGTTCTATTTCCAGTTTTTTAAGGAATCTCCACACTGTTCTCCATAGTGGCTGTACTAGTTTGCGTTCCCACCAACAGTGTAAGAGGGTTCCCTTTTCTCCACACCCTCTCCAGCATTTATTACTTGTAGACTTTTGGATCGCAGCCATTCTGACTGGTGTGAAATGGTACCTCATAGTAGTTTTGATTTGCATTTCTCTGATAATGAGTGATGTTGAGCATCTTTACATGTGTTTGTTAGCCATTTGTATGTCTTCTTTGGAGAAATGTCTATTTAGTTCTTTGGCCCATTTTTTGATTGGGTCGTTTATTTTTCTGGAGTTGAGCTGTAGGAGTTGCTTGTATATTTTTGAGATTAGTCGTTTGTCAGTTGCTTCATTTGCTATTATTTTCTCCCATTCTGAAGGCTGTCTTTTCACCTTGCTAATAGTTTCCTTTGATGTGCAGAAGCTTTTAAGGTTAATTAGGTCCCATTTGTTTATTTTTGCTTTTATTTCCAATATTCTGGGAGGTGGGTCATAGAGGATCCTGCTGTGATGTATGTCAGAGAGTGTTTTGCCTATGTTCTCCTCTAGGAGTTTTATAGTTTCTGGTCTTACGTTTAGATCTTTAATCCATTTTGAGTTTATTTTGGTGTATGGTGTTAGAAAGTGGTCTAGTTTCATTCTTTTACAAGTGGTTGACCAGATTTCCCAGCACCACTTGTTAAAGAGATTGTCTTTAATCCATTGTATATTCTTGCCTCCTTTGTCAAAGATAAGGTGTCCATATGTGCGTGGATTTATCTCTGGGCTTTCTATTTTATTCTATTGATCTTTATTTCTGTCTTTGTGCCAGTACCATACTGTCTTGATAACTGTGGCTTTGTAGTAGAGCCTGAAGTCAGGTAGGTTGATTCCTCCAGTTCCATTCTTCTTTCTCAAGATCGCTTTGGCTATTTGAGGTTTTTTGGTTTTCCATACAAATTGTGAAATTATTTGTTCTAGCTCTGTGAAGAATACTGTTGGTAGCTTGATAGGGATTGCGTTGAATCTATAAATTGCTTTGGGTAGTATACTTATTTTCACTATATTGATTCTTCCAATCCATGAACATGGTATATTTCTCCATCTGTTAGTGTCCTCTTTGATTTCTTTCACCAGTGTTTTATAGTTTTCTATATATAGGTCTTTAGTTTCTTTAGGTAGATATATTCCTAAGTATTTTATTCTTTCCGTTGCAATGGTGAATGGAATTGTTTCCTTAATTTCTCTCTCTGTTTTCTCATTATTAGTGTATAGGAATGCAAGGGATTTCTGTGTGTTGATTTTACATCCTGCAACTTTACTATAGTCATTGATTATTTCTAGTAATTTTCTGGTGGAATCTTTAGGGTTTTCTATGTAGAGGATCATGTCATCTGCAAATAGTGAGAGTTTTACTTCTTCTTTTCCAATTTGGATTCCTTTTATTTCTTTTTCTGCTCTGATTGCTGTGGCCAAAACTTTCTGTTCAGAGTCTTATCCCATTTCTCATTACAGCCTCTGTTCAGAGTCCAGCATCTCGTTATCCAAATCAGAAAGTGCACTTCGGGTAAAATTCCTCTACATTGATGGATTTTTAAAACTAGAGAGACAACTTATCCACCCCTTGTCCCTGCACCCTACAACTGTGGAATATAGGCAGAGGATGAAGGCTATAGATATAGATAGTTCTGTTCAAAAAGGGCGAAATGGGAGGTACAAATTGGCCCTGTTCTTTGAGATCTTGGTTTCATCCCCTGAATGATTCTTTATTTTATTTTTTTAGTGAAAGATGGTACTCTTTGTAGCTTAATAGTCCTATTAGCCTACTTCTTGTGAGTAGGATTTTGTGAGTTCAAATGCCTCTTTTCACTTAGTGATGGTGATTTAGTCACTAAGTCATGTCCCACTCTTTGTGACCCCATGGACTGTAGCCTGCCAGTCTCCTCTTTCCATGGGGGGTCTCCAGTCAAGAATACTGGTGTGGGTTGCCATTTCCTCTTCCAGGGGATCTTCCCAATCTAGGGCTCGAACCCAGGTCTTCTACGCTGCAGGCAGTCTCCTGCATTGCAGGCAGATTCTTTACCGACTGAGCCACTAGGGATTTATCTCTAGTTCCTTCAGTCCAATCTGGCAGGACTTTTGCTAAAATAACTTTTTTGAAAACATAATGGGTCTTCCTTGGATTCCACTAGGACTGGGGTTCATTTCATTGAATGAGTCCACACTCGCAGATCTTTGTGAGGTAGCCCTTTTCTACCTGTGCCCCTGGTGCGATGGCTGAGATAGGAGGCTCCTAAGATCCCCACTGAGCTTCCTTGGTGGCTCAGCTGATAAGGAATCTGCCTGCAATGTGGGAGACCTGGGTTTAATCCCTGGGTTGGATTCTTGGTTTCATTCAATGGCTATTTGGTGTGATTAAAAGAATCTGGGAGACAAAGCCTTGGTGTCTTGAGAGGACATTTTGTGTGACTGAATACTATTCTGCAACTCTGTCTTGAGATTTTAACAAAAGTCACATCCTTGGCTTTTTTTCCCGTGCCACATTTTCCTGACAGTGCAAGGAAGCCATTTCTTAATTTTAGTATCTTTCAACATACAAAAAGTCTAATAATTTAAAAAAGTCATTAAGTCCTGGTTCTTGATTTAACAGTTCCACCCCCCACCTCCAATTCACTGGTCTCCCAGTGCATTTTACTATTGTACAAATGGCAAGAAGAAGCCAGGTGGTACCTTCTTTATTTTGCTTGGAAATCTCTTTGGCTAAATAACCAAGGTCAATCCTTACATTTTTTTTTTTTGACGTAACTGCAGGAGACCTTTGCAAAGCTTTCTGCCACTGCAAGCATCTCCCTTTCTCCAGTTTCCGGTAACTTGCTCCTCACTTCCTTCAGAGCCTTAACAAACAGTGTCTTCAAGTCTCTTCTACTAACAGTCTATTGGAGTCAATTTAGGTTTTCTCTCTCATGTGCCTCAAAAGTCTTCCAGGCTCCAAGACCATGCTCATATTTGTTATGGCAGGACCCCACTTCTACATACCCAAATTCATCTTAATAGATTTTCTGTATGCCTTCCACCAAGCTGAATTAAGGGAAGTTAACAGTTGACTCACTTTGATTCCCTAAGTGCTGAGTAAAACGTTTTATACTCCCAACAGTATGTTAGGGGCACAGAAAACTATTTGATGACAGTTACCTTTTAGGACAAGTTTGTTGGTGTTGTTCTGATGCTGTTGTTCTATCATCATGGATAGGTTTCTTTTCTCTTCATATTTATATGCCTGTGGGGTTCCATCCCTCTGCTGAGCGAATAGAGCAAATTGAAACCAAGCCACTGGGTGAAGATTTGGGCTTGGGGTTTCTGGAAAGTATTAGCAGCAAGGAGGACTGTGAGTGGCCTAGAGGGGTATTAGGGATGGATCATTTGGTGTTGGGTTTGTGCTTTGTGATTGTCAATCCATTTGAAAACATGTTTTCCCCAGCAGGCTGTTGGGCCACTGCCTGTGAGTACCCTCCAGCAGTCTGACCTTTGAGAGGAGGAGGCTGATGATGATGGTTGTCCCCTAGGGTGGCAGCCAGGCTGTCCAAGCATCCTGACATATGATAAAGATGCTTCAGTCTAGAAGGCCCTCATGACAACCCTGTTCTGCTGCCAACAAGTCAAGCTGGCCATGGGATTCCATGACTTTGTCCACTTCTGGGGACACACCCTGAAGGTGAGCCTTGGGGTCCCAGGTTGGGGTCCTCTCAAGGCTCAAGAGTGCTGCTTGGCATTCATGTTTGGTCTCTACTAACCTGGAATGTTTCTCTATGGCAAATGCCAGGATGAAAAATCTATAGACATTTGAGTGCCCTAAGGATCATGCCTGTCTAACTTGGTATGTATCTCATGAGCTTAATTCAGTATGATTTCCTGGATGCCACAGGCATGTCCTTATATCTTAGTGTCCTAACATCTCAGTTGACCGAATGACTCATTCTTCTGCTTGGGAAATTGCTATTGCATTTGTAGCATCCATCCTTACACATGTTTCCATTTCATCTAGGTCAATACATTCCTCAGTTTCAGCTAGGCTCTTATTCTCCACTGTCATGCACATATATTCTTTGTCTTTTGAAAGGTTCACTTTTTACCTTTTTATTAGGAAAGTGCCCTCAATTGTGAGTGGTCTTGCCTTGTAGTTATTCCTAAGAGCCTTTGTCCAACTTTCTGATCAACTTTAGTTAAAACTGTGTTTTAATTTTTTGGGTGGATAGGAGGCAGGGCTTCCAGGGACAAGATTGTATGGTTAACAGTAATTTCAGCTGATGTGGGAAAGAGGCAGTCTTAGAGTCTCTTGCTGAGTAGAAATTGCCAATTCTTAAGAGAAAAAAAAAAAGACAAAGGTAATTTTTATTTTATTAGCTCCATTGGAGTAGGTTCCTATTCAGGTCAAGTTATATCACATTATTTTTGATCATCAAGCCTTCACTATCACTTGTCCAGAGGCAAAGAATATATCCAGCCAGAACTTGTGAATGTGACTCTACATGGAATGGATCTTTGCAGAGGGAATTAAGTTGAAGATCTTGAGTGAGATCACCCTGGATTTAGGTTGGATCCTAAAACCAATGTCAGGTGCCCTTAGAAGAGACAGAGAGAGGGAGATAGAGACACAAATTGGTCTCCTTAAAAACTAGGATGAAACATTGGAAGCTAAGGGGATCAAGTTGTTGGCTATGGGATCAGACTACAAGCGTGCTTATACTTTCCTCCTGATCAGGAGGTGAAAGTCTAGGTTTAAGAAGCAGCCACTATGAAGAACAGTATTAAGGTTCCTTAAAAAAGTAAAAATAGAGCTTTCATATATCCCACTCCTAGTCATGTATCTGGAGAAAACCATAATTTTAAAGGATGCACAGGGAACTCTACTCAGTGATCTGTGGTGACCTAATTGGAAAGGAAATCTGAAAAAGAGACAATGTCTGTATATATATAACTGATTCACCTAGCTGTACAGCAGACACTAACACAATATTGTAAAGCAACTATACTCAAATAAAAATTGGTAAAAAAAATCACACACCCCAAAGATGCCATTTTTAAACTCTGTGCACATGAATGTAAATAAGTACTAAAAGCAAAACTTAAATGCTAACTACACAGCTGAAATACAAATGAAATAAGCCACACGTGAAACCCTTAAAAAAAGAAACATTCATGTATGTGTTCAGTTATTCATGAAAGTGTAGTTTGTGGCGGCAGAAGATTGGAGACATTGAAGCAATAGGGGAATAAAGGACGATACTATGGCATGATGACTATACTATGGCATGACATGCAGCTGGTAATAAAGGATGAGGGGGATCTCTATGAAATGATAAGGTGAGATCTCTAGGGCATATTATTGGATGGAAAAAGCAATACTGGAAAGAGGTTATACAGTAGGCTTACTTAAAAAATAAAACAGAGGAGAAAATAAGATTTTGGGCGGCATTTCTTTGTATTTGCCTAGTGAAATACTGTAAGGATAAGTAAGACATTAATATAAATGGTTCCCTGTAGTGGGTGAGGGCAGAACTGCGTGAGTGGGGGACAGGGTGGGAGTTAGACTTCTAATGTTGATTTGCTTTTAAAGTAATGTAAATATGTTATTTTTTCAAGAAAAGGAAAAAATTAATAAGACTGAGCCTGCCAGGCTTCTCTGTCCATGGAATCCTCCAAGCAAAAATACTGCAGTGGATAGCCAGTCCCTTCTCCAGGGGATCTTCCTGACCCAGTGATCAAATGCTGCATTACAGACAGATTCATTACCATCTGAGCCACCAGGGAAGTCCAATAAGATTGAGGTTCTCTTTTTTTCAAATATATAACATCTATGATATATAATAATGTAGTGTTGTTGTTGTTCAGTTGCTCAGTCGTGTCCAACTCCTTGCTACCTCATGGACTGCAGCACACCAGGTTTCCCTGTCCTTCACCATCTCCCAGAGCTTGCTCAAACTCGTCCACTGAGTCAGTGATGCCATCCAACCATCTCATCCTCTGTTATCCCCTTCTCTTCCTGCCTTCAATCTTTCCCAGCATCAGGATCTTTTCTAATGAATTGGCTCTTCACATTAGGTGGCCAAAGTATTGGAGTTTCAGCTGCAGCATTAGTCCTTCCAATCAACATTCAAGGTTGATTTCCTTTAGTATTGACTGGTTTGATCTCCTTGCAGTTCAAGGGACTCTCAAGAGTCTTCTCCAACACCACAGTTCAAAAGCATCAATTCTTTGGTGCTCAGCCTTCTTTATGGTCCAACTCTCATATCCATACATGACTACTGGAAAAACCATAGCTTATACTATATGGATATTTGTTGGCAAAGTAATGTCTCTGCTTTTTAATATGCTGTCTACGTTGGTCATACCTTTTCTTCCTAGGAGCAAGCAAATTTCATGGCTGCAGTCACCATCTGCAGTGATGTTGGAGCCCAAGAAAATAAAGTCTCTCACTGTTTCCATTGTTTCCCCATCTATTTGCCATGAAGTGATCAGATTGGATGCCATGATCTTAGTCTTTTGAATGTTGAGTTTTAATAATATATATATAAAGCTATATATTTTCTATCATTTATGTATCTAGAATTTTAAAATTCAGCCTGACAATCTAGGTTTTTACTTAGAGTAAAACCTTGAGAATATGGATGTCTAGAGAGAAGAGAGAGCAGGGGGTGAGGCTGGTGAGGAAGGTGAGGGAGTTATGGGCTAGATAACACACAGCTTTTCATGTTGCAATAAAGCATTTGGATTTTATCCCCCAAACTATCCAAAGTTACTGAATGAAGTTAAGAAGAGGAAGGACTGAATATAATTTCTATATACCACTTTGGCTGCTCAATTTTCTGGCCATCTCACTGATAGAGTAAACTGAAGTTCTTTGCAACTCCCAATATCGTATCACAAATCATTATGAACTGACCATATTGCAGGGCAAAACATTTTTGAAACTTAAATAAAAGCCAACACCATTCAGTTCAGTTCAGTTCAGTTCAGTCGCTCAGTCGTGTCTGACTCTTTGTGACCCCATGAACTGCAGCACTCCAGGCTTCCCTGCCCATCATCAACACCATTAACAGATTAATAATCTAATATGTAGACAATACTTTCAATTAAAACAGCTTTGCCTGAAAGCTTTAAGAATTTGATTTTGAGATTTAGGGAGAAATCTTGGTAATTGGTGCCAGTCAATATGTTACTGCGGAGAAGGCAATGGCACCCAACTCCAGTACTCTTGCCTGGAAAATCCCATGGATGGAGGAGCCTGGTAGTCTGCAGTCCATGGGGTCGCTAAGAGTCAGACACGACTGAGCGACTTCACTTTCACTTTTCACTTTCATGCATTGGAGAAGGAAATGGCAACCCACTCCAGTGTTCTTGCCTGGAGAATCCCAGGGACGGTGGAGCCTGATAGGTTGCCATCTATGGGGTCACACAGAGCGGACACGACTGAAGCGACTTAGCAGCAGCAGCAATATGTTACTGACTTCATAAACATGAATGCAAGTTGGTACTTACCCCATTAAAAAGATATCAAGATGTGTGTCATTAATAGTTCTACTATTAATAAGTTTAGGTGAAAAATGATAGTGATTTCTAGTAATTAACCAAAAATCAAATTTCTCTCTTTCTTTCTCCCTTATCCCCATCTTTCTAGTCCAGCTTTAGTCTATTGTTTTTGTAGGGCGGTGCTTCTCAAAGACTGTAGGGCAGTGTCTCTTGGACACTGAGACCCTTTTAGGAATCTGCAAAGTAAAAACTATTTTCAGAATAATATTCAGATGTTATTCACTCTTTGTGAATAACTGTGTTGTTATTTCCACTGGTAATGTAAAATCAATGGAAGATAAAAGTGCTGGCAGATAAAAGTGCTGAATTAAGGCAGTGTACATCAAACCATAATAGTAGTAATGGAAATTTTCACTCAGTTTAAAAAAGAATGCTAGTTTCAATTAAGAATGTCATTCATAAAGCAGTAAAAATGGCAAATTTTACTAAAATTCCCATTCCTTGAACAATTTTAATATTTGTGTGATGATATGGAAAGTGTATGTACAGCACTTCTGTTACATATTGAAATATGATTATCTTCAGAAGTAGCACTTGTTTGAGTTGGGAGTTGAATTAGCTGATTTTTCATGGGGCATCATTTTTACTTGAAAGAGTGAAAGACCAGTTGTGGTTACTTAGCATTGGGTATTTTGCATATATTTTCTGCCAAAAATTTCAAGTGAACCTATCACTTCAAGGAAAATAACTGATAGTGTTGGTTGGCAAAATGAAATTTGAAATTTTAAGGGAAAATTAGAATTTTGGAAAACATATCCACTACTGTGACCTTGTCAGCTTCCAAGAAATTTAAAGACATTTCTGATCAGAGTATTGGTGAAATTAATGAATGTGATTTTATTTTTATGTTGTATGATGAAATTTATGAACTCTCAGAACATTTGCACAATTCAGTCAACTAATGTTTTCTCAATCACCAATGCAGTATGTGACGATATCATGCCTGGGTAAACTATTTAAAGTGCAAGAGAGACAAATGGATTTTAATGTAATTCACTACAAAAAGTTCATTGATGTAGTTTCAGATTCTATGTTACAAACCAACCTTAAAGAAACTACCACTTGTTGAGCTTTGGTTTAGTACCAAAGAATATGCTTTATCATCACAGTAATGTTTTCTTTTTTTGGATCTGTCTTCTAGGGTAATGGAAATAAAAACTAAAATCACCAACTGAGACCTAATTTAAACTGAAAAGAGAATCATTAGAGAATACAAATTAAACCTATAGTAATGTATCTCCCCACACCAGTCAGAATGGCATAATTAAAAGCTCTATAAATTATAATTGCTGAGCAGGGTGTGGAGAAAAAGGAACCCTCCTTCACTGTTGGTGGGAATGTAAATTGATATGGCCACTATAGAGAAGAATATGGAGGATGTTTTGAAAAACTAAAGGTAGAGCTAACGTATGACCCTGCAGTCCCACTCCGGGGCATATATCTGGAGAAAAACCCTAGTTAGAAAAGATAAATGCACCCCAGTGTTCACAGCGCAATATTTATAATAGCCAAGGCATGGAAGCAACCTAAATATCCATCAACAGATGAATGGATAAAAAATGGTGCATATATTATATATGTATGAATATATATATGCACATACATAATAGACTATTACTCAGCCATAAAAAGAATGAAATAATGCCATTTGCAGCAAACTGGATGGTCCTAGAGATTATCATATTAACTGAAGTAAGTCATACAGAGGAAGACAAATATCATATGGTATCACTTACATGTTGAATCTAAAAAATTAATATAAATGAACTTCTTTACAAAACAGAAATAGACTAACAGACATAGAAAACAAACTTTTAGTTACATGAGGAGGATAGCAAGGAGGGGTATGGGGGAGGGGAGGGATAAATTAAGAATTTGGGATTAACATACACACACTACCATATATGGAATCGATAAATGATCAAAGACCTACTGTATAGCACAGGGAATTATATTCGATATCTTGTAATAACATATAATGGAAAAGAATCTGAAAGAGAGTAGCTGTATACACACACGTGTATAACTGAATCCTTGGGTGTACGCCTGAAACTAACACGGCATTATAAATTAACTGTAATTTTTAAAACGTTAAAAATAAACATCTGAAGAGTATGAAAATATTTCTCTCATTCCCAACTATGTATGATTATGAGACTAGCTTGTCATCATATACGTCAACATAAACAATGTGTTACAACAGATTGAATATAAAAGTACCTTTAATATACATCCAGATGTTTTTATATGCCAGCTCTTATAGCAACTTGTAAATGAGTGAAACAGAGCAGTTTTTCTTACTACCTTTTTTGGGAAAATATATTTTTCCCACAAAATGTGTTATTTATGTTAACATGTAATGAGCTTTTTATTGTTATTTTAGAACTGATTAGTAGTTGAACGTTAGAGTATATCTATGAATATGTGCCATGAATGAGAATGAAAGGATGAAATGAGGGTGAAAGGTAGAAATGAAAGGATTTAACAGTTAGAACGTACATGAACAAAAGCTCTTGGGAGTCTTCAATAATTTTTAGAGAATAAAAGGATCCTGAGATCAGAGTTTGAGAATCTGTGGTCTAGGAAAAAAGTCTGTGTTCCTCATGTGCATTCCAGTGTTACTCTTGTTCTCAACGATTTCATGTGAGAAAGTCTTTAATTTCAAAATTCTCATCTGAAGCAAAGTACAAACTAATATGTACGTAGGATAGACAATGATTGAGATATTTAAAATTTTAAATACTCTTGGTAGTTTATTATTCTCTCTTCCTGTAAGAAGGGGTTAACATCACCAATTTTATGGAGCTGTTGTTGGGACAGATGATGTATGTAAAACGCATTATATGATTCCACTTGTCTCTCAGTGTTCTTGATTATCATTTTCTTCAAGTAGATGCGTGTGTGTGTGTGTGTGTGTGTGTGTGTTAGTTGCTCAGTCGTGTCTGACTTTTTGCGACCTCATCGACTGTAGCCTGCCCGGCTCCTCTGTCCATGAAATTCTCCAAGCAAGAATGGTTGAGTGGGTTGCTGTTCCCTTCTCCAAGGGATCTTCCAAATCCAGGGATCGAACCCTGGTCTCCCACATCACAGGCAGATTCTTTACCAGCCAGATGCATAAATATGCTTAAATGAGATTATCTGGGCCTTAAATTCCTCTCTGATGTCTTTGCTGGCACGTTTCTGTGTGGCATCTGTAGTCCTGCAGCTCTTCCTCTCATCATCAAATGAAACTTCCATATAAGGAGGTTCTTGTATATATTTCTTCATGTCCCATAAGGAGAATGAGTCCAAGAGGCCACCTCTAAGCAACAATCATTGCTTTTCTAAACAGACTAAGTGATGAGGACTTCTATAGAATATTCCTTACAGGGAACTGGAAAACTTACTAGGATACCACATTATCCTAAAGCCATCTTGGAACCTTAGTGAATTTGAGTGACGAGTTCCTAAGAGGAGAGATTATGCAATTCTATTACTGCCCTGAAAAATCCCTACTTACAACCTTTTCTTTTCCCCTCCACTTGACAAATTATTCCTAAAAACCATTGCCCATTACTATTATTTTCTGATTTTCCTGACTCATCTACAACTCCTCTCAAAAATCCTTGGCTGTGATGTCTGAGATTTCAGAACAGTCTGGTTCATTATTGTGTAACTAGAAACCAGGTAATGAAATTTCTGTTTGGCTTAACTACCAGGGAAAAGATTGTGGAGAAATAAGCCACAAGTAGTCCTAGTATTTTTCTTTGATCAAATGTCATAGTCATGAATAATAGAAATTCTGATTTAGTTGGGAAGTTGACTAATTAGCACAGAGTTACTATGTTTTCCTAAAGTAAACAAACATGTCTTTTGTTGTCTTTTTACAGATGGGCTTTTAAAAGTTTTATATTTTAATGATATGGATTTCATTACTATTGATGACATCTGATTGGCAGCTTATGAACACGAATTAGAAGAAGATTAATTCTCTAGGGGAAACTTTGGAAATGACTGGAAATTTTTTTTTGTTAATAGGTAGGTATCCTTTCTAAGGAAACCTTCCCAGTATCTAGTCATGGAAGAGGTAAGATAGAAACCCACTCAGAGCCTGCTGGAGAGAAACTGAATAATGGAGTTGGAAGAAACTTATGTAAAGTGGATTTTTCCATATTAGCTTATTCTAAGTTCTGAACATGTTGGCTTTGTTTGCCAAAGCACTGACTAACTTATTCTAAGATTGGGTTATTGAAGTCTCTTGCTTTTCTGTCTTTCTCTTGTGTTCTGATATTTGTGTATTTCATTACTCATTAACATTTATATCAAAGGATGAGATTATAACAGAGAAGAAATTTATGGCAAGATGGAAATCTGATGCTTCCTTTCAGCTTGCCTTTCCTCATTTATAAAATGAAAATGATAATATTCCCTATTTCATAGGGTTGTTTTGAGGATCAAAGAGATAATATATGTAGAGTGCTTAACATAGTGGCTGGTACAAGGTAAGATCAACAAATACAAATTGCAAACCATTTTATGTGGGCTTCCCTGGTGGCTCAGACAGTAAAGAGTCTGCCTGCAATGCAGGAGACCCAGGCTCATTCTGTGGGTCTGGAAGATCCCCTGGAGAAAGAAATGGCAACCCACTTCAGTATTCTTGCCTAAAGAGTTCCATGGATAGAGGAGCCTGGTGGGCTACAGTCCATGGGGTCCCAAAGAGTCGGATATGACTGAGTGACTAACACTTCCCTTTTTCACTTTACATGAATTAGTTTTATTGATTTCTCAATAAAAAAGAAGAGGGGGTCAGATTATTGGCTGAAATGAGGCTTAGATTTTATCTCTGTTTACATCAGGTCCTCCTAAATTAGCTGGTCAGAAATATTGTCAACAATATACTTACGAACCCACCTAAGTTATTGTGCTTCTGAACTTCTTGACCTAAATACATGACTATTTCAATTTAAGTGAATTCAGTGCTACCGCCTTGTTGCAACAATATCGTGTGAGTTACAGCTGGCAGGTGAGGGATCCCACTCTGTTGGTCTCATTGTAACAGGTGGAATAGGGCGGCAACTAACAGAAAATTGGACTAACAATGGCTTAAATACTGAAAATATTTATAAATTCACATAATAAGAAGTCTGAAGGTTGGATGCAATGACTTTGATCTTATCACACCACTGTCCTTAACACGCTGGTTTTCCTTCGCAAACTTTTCTCTTGCTTACTAGATGGCTGCCTCAGTTCCAGGCGTCATGTCTTCATGTTACTGCATCCAGAAGAAGAAAGAACAATTTCTCTTTATAGGTCTCTTTCCACTAGAGAGGAGATTCTTTTCTAGACGCCTCCCAGGAGACTTACCTGCCCTTGCTTGGGTTCCCCAGAAAGCAGAGTTTGAGCGTCAATGTCTTAGATTTTAAAGGGTCAGAGCAAAGGAAGCAAAGAAGTATCCATCTGAGACAAGAATTAACAAGGATGAATAATAATGGTGAGTTTTGTCTAACGATGATCCTAGTGTTCTAATGTATAAGCCCCCCCCCCCCAATTCTCTGTGTGTGTATGCACATGTGTGTGTGTATGCACATGTGTGTGTGTACATTCATGGTATATATGAATTCATTCATCCATTTCTTTCATACATCATAAATTCAGTATGTACTGATGAGCATTGACTATGCCGGAACCTGGGATTCAGAGACAAATGTGACCTGGCCCTTGCTGCAAGGACTCCATGGCCTGTTAGCTCTCCCTTGTCCGCATTCTTTCATCCAGTTCAGACTCCTGCTTCATTTCCCAACTCACTTTGTCTACAACCTCTCAAGCCCCTTGCCTTAGAGCAGTCCTGAAAGTGAAAGTGAAAGTCGCTCAGCAGTGTCCGACTCTTTGCGACCCCATGGACTACACCGTCCATGGAATTCTCCAGGCCAGAATACTGGAGTGGGTAGCCTTTCCTTCTCCAGAGGACCTTCCCAACCCAGGGATCAAACCTAAGTCTCCTGCATTGCAGGTGGATTCTTTACCAACTGAGCCACAAGGGAAGCCCAGAGCAGTCTTGGAAACCTCCTAATCTTGCCTCAGTCTGACTCTCTGCTTTCTACAATTTGGCTGACGTTGGCCCCTGATTTCTGCCAAATAAAATCAAGTAGACCTAGAGATTAGTTTCTCTACTAATGTGTAGTTTCAGTCCTATTGGAACTAGGAAAAGCTGTGATTCTTTTGAACACCTTTAGGTTGGATGTATCTATATATATCCTCATGGGATATATACGTGTATCTCCTTATGAATGTTTAAATCTTCACTAGGACTTCGCTTTGGATGAAAGAAAACTTAGAGTGAATTTGTGCCTTGCTGTAGCACATGAGCAGAAGCCTACTATGTGTACAGAAGGGTACACCAGAAAGGGACGAGGCTGCCTGGCTGAGGGGCGAGCCTTCCTGTGGTGGGAGCCCTGTTACGGAGGATGAAGACCTGGGCTGGATTCTCCAGCTCTGTGCCTTGCTGACTGTGTTCTGGGGCAACTTGTATCAAATTTTCTGGCTAGTAAATTTTCTGGCAATGTTGGGTGTCTTCAAATCTACAATTCCCTCTCATTTATTACAAAATTAGTGGATGTTTTTTCATGAAATAGCTTACAAATGTTGGATAATATTTAGACCCATGTCATGTGAGTAAACAGTAGCCCCTTTGAAGAAGATACCCTTGCAAGATAATTAGAAAGAAGCAAGAAAGTTTTACTCAGAGCCTTACTCTTTTTTGTGTTAGAAACAAAATATGTGCCTTTGCTATGGTTGTTTGTGGCGTCAAGTGCCGGGGGTTGAGAAGGAGGCCAACTTATCGTAGTTTGGATGTATCGGATGTTGAGAAAGCAGCATTTTCAAGGCATGTGAAACATTCATCCCCAAGTGGCTTAATATAGTTAGTGACAACTCAACAGCTAATCAAAAATAAAATAATTATATGAGACTTAAAGCATCTCACTGTAAAAGGAGCCACTGTAAAAAAATGATCAAATATTTTCTAGGGAGGCTACATTAGAAGTTGATTTGTGCTTTTGCAGCAGGTTACATTGGATGTTGTAACATTGTTCAAATGGTAGACAATACTTCAGATGTTTTTCAACGTCTCTCTGGGGCTCTTTTTGCTAGGAAATCACCTTAATGTCAGAGTTGTGACCAAAGCAACTTTTAGTGTAACTATTGGTTAACGAGTGTAGGTATCTGTCTGGTGATATAGTCTCAGTAACTTACAGCCTGGCTGATTTTGCTGACAACATATTTTCTCCTGTGTTGAAATGCTGCCTTTCTTCATACTGCCTGAATAGGAAGTAAATGACCTTTAATTACTGTGGAGGAATATGTTATTTTGTAGATGCTTCATGTTTTGATACTGATTTGTGAAAAATGCTCTCTGGTGAAACGTGTTTTGTACTGCTGTTTCCGTCTCCTTCCCTCAAGAAAGGGTTATATTTGACTCTCTTTCCCCCAGTGCTCAGTCTCTCCCAGGAGGAAAGGTTTTGAGACTGGTCTCCTGTCTAAGAGTGGTACTTTACTCAAGACATCAGTTCAGTTCAGTTGCTCAGACATGTCCGACTCTTTGCAACCCCGTGGACTGCAGCACACCAAGCTTTCCTGTCCATCACCAACTCCTGGAGCTTACTCAAACTCATGTCCATTGAGTCAGTGATGCCATCCAACTATCTTATCCTCTGTCTTCCGCTTCTCCTCCTGCCTTCAATCTTTCCCAGCATCAGGGGCTTTTCCAATGAGTCAGTTCTTTGCATCAGGGTCTTTTATAATGAATCAGTTCTTCACATCAGGTGGCCAAAGTATTGGAGTTTCAGTTTCAGCATCAGTCCTTCCAATGAATATTCAGGATGGATTTCCTTTAGGATGGATTGGTTGGATCTCCTTGCAGTCCAAGGGACTCTCAAGAGTTTTCTCCAACACCACAGTTCAAAAGCATCAGTTCTTCAGTACTCAGCTTTCTTTATGGTCCAACTCTCACATCCATACCTGGCTACTGGAAAAACCATAGCTTTGACTAGATGGACCTTTGTTTACAAAGTAATGTCTCTGCTTTTGAATATGCTGTCCAGGTTGGTCATAGCTCTTCTTCCAAGTAGGAAGCATCTTTTAATTTCATGGCTGCAGTCACCATCTGCAGTGATTTTGGAACCCAAGAAAATAAAGTCTATCACTATTTCCATTGTTTCCCCATCTATTTGCCATGAAGTGATGGGACTGGATGCCATGATTTTCATTTTCTGAATGTTCAGTTTTAAGCCAACTTTTTCACTCTCTTCTTTCATTTTCATCAAGAGACTTTTTAGTTCTTCTTTGCTTTCTGCCATAAGGGTGGTATCATCTGCGTATCTGAGGTTATTGATATTTCTTGCAGCAATCTTGATTCCAGCTTGTGCTTCATCCAGCCCAGAATTTTGCATGATGTACTCTGCATATAAGTTAAATAAGCAGGGTGACAATATACAGCCTTGACGTACTCCTTTCCCCATTTGGAACCAGTCTGTTGTTTCATGTACAGTTCTAATTGTGTTTCAAGATCCCAAGAGGCTAGTTACTCTGTCAGAAAGGGTTTCCTGGGCTTGAGAGTTCTCTGAAGTCAGAGATCATAGTTCAAGATTGGTTGTCTGTTTAAGACAAGGATTCACCTACTTTTTCCTCCTGAAACTCCTCCATTGTGAGACAGTAGAGGCTGACTCTAGCCCTTCTCCAGGGATGGATCCTCATTCATGTGAGCCAGAATTGGAATTTAATCCTCCTTTTCAGTGGTTGGTCAGGGGTGGGCATGTGATAAACAAAGGGAGCTCAATCAGATGGAAGGGAAGGACTTTAATTTCACAATGGGTGAGGAATGATGGTTAATTTTATGTGTCAACATAAGAGAACTCTGACTGGTATAAAGGGAGAATCTTTCTCTCTCTCAAATGGACATGAAAGAGAAAGCATGTTGCTCTAGGTACTGCTGCAGCCATCTTGTGACCATGCGGGCAGCCTCTTTCTAAGGATAAAGCAGGCATGCTCAAGGGGGAAGACCACAGAGAATTTCAAGAGAAAGAGAAAAAAACCTTTACTATTTCCTGGACCTAGTCCTACCTTGGGGATTTAGCTTTGTGAGATAACAAGTTCCTTGATGTTTAAATATGTGTGAGTCATATTTTCCTCTTTATTTCAACAATTCACTTAACCTGTTGCCTGCTTAGTAGCTACTATGTGCCCGGCGCTGTCCTAAACAATGTGGTCAAAGTGCCTATCCTCATGAAACATAATTTCTGTTAACAGAAAAAAACAGTACACACATGAGTACATAGAATGATATCAGGTAATGCAGCGGGGTAAGAAGACAGGAAGTGTCGATTGGGGGTCATATATCTGAGAGGCTTGCTGTTTGGTCAGGCAAGTGAATAAAGTGAGGGAGTGGGCCATTAAAACATTTGCGGAAAGAACTTTCTAGACAGGGGAAACAGCAAGTTCAAAAGTCCCAAGGCAGGAATGTGCTTGGTATATCTTTAGGAAAAACCCAATTACTGGTACAGGTGAATGAGATGGAGATTGGTGGTAAGAAGGAGGCAATGGTGAGAACATGTGGGTTGATAGACTTGGAATTGCTTATCTGCATAAAGCAAAGCTACTGGAAAATATTGAGAATGGGAATAATTTGCAGCTCAAAGCATTCTAATGAGTATAGAGGTAAACTAACTTGGACTTAAAGGTACAATCTGCAAAGATCAGGACAGGATTTGCCTTTGAACCTTTGAATAGTCATGGCACTCAGTTAGTCTTTTAGGAACTCATCAGTTCATCTGTTGCTGTATTCTTATAGTTCTAAATAACCAAAGCTCAATATAGTTACATACATAGTGCTCTTGCCTGGAAATCCCATGGACGGAGGAGCCTGGTAGGCTGCAGCGCATGGGGTTGCACAGAGTCGGACACGACGGAAGCGACTTAGCATAGCTTAGATATACAGATAATTGAGAAAATACCTATTTTTCCTATTTTACTAAGAATTTAAATATTTTCAATTGGGAAATAACTGTTGGATTTATTTTATTACATGCTTTTGCAGCCTATGTTGAGATGACATCATGTGTTTTTCCTCCTTTGATCTATTAATATGGAGAATTATATGAACAGATTATTTCCTGTTACTGAATCATCCTTGTATTTCTAGAATAAACCCAACTTGGCTATGGTATATTATGTGTTTAGTATGTTGCTGGATTCAATTTGCTCAGTTTATTTATTATTTTTATATCAGTATTCATAAGAAAAATAAGATTATGGCTTTCTTTTCTGGTGCTCTCTTGTCCTGGTTTTTGTACTAGGGCCTTTGTAAGGGCACTTTGTAAGGGGAGAAACAGCCGCAGTATCGTGCGATGTTGCAGCCACTGCAGTTTCACTGGCTTTGCGGCCACAGTTCCAGCAGTTCTCCGTTGACTCTTCTGCTCGTTTATGACGAGAAAGGCATCCTCTGCAGCCTGCCGTTTGACGTCCGCTATTGTCTGCTCCATTCTAGCTCTCTCGGTTGCAGTCACTTCAAAGGCTTTTTGCTCTGCCTCAGCAACAGCTTTCTGTACTTCTGACATGGCCTGAATTTTCACCTTATTCACAGCTTCAGTCTTTTTCCAAAACTCCACAGGTACATATCCTATTCCCTGCCTACTGTTGAATTCCCGGCGAGAATCATTGCTGAGAGAATCTGCGCTCCCAGGACTGTGCTGCCTGGAGACCAACTCACTCCCTGTTTTCCTCATTTCTGTGTTTTTGTTGAATTGTCTTTTCCAGTAGTTGAGTTCTTCATGGTCTGCTTCTTGACAGTGCCGCAGGACTGCCATGGAGCGCCTTGTTTTCTCTGCCATTTCCATAATGCAGTTGAGGGCACGGTCAAGATGTTTCCATTCATTAGCCCATTCCCTTTCTGTCAAACGGTGGTCTACCAACTCATCTTGATAGCCTCCATTTAGACTAAGAATGTGGTGTCTATCACGAACTTCTCGGTGTTCTATCATCTTGCTAGGCTCACGATATAGGTGGGAAGTTGCGATATCATCTAAGGTGTAGTGCTGAAGAGGCGGAGTAGGATGGAACTGGCCCCCAGCATTCATGAAGGGTACAGTGAGGGCAAGACTGTGCCGGGGAGCAGGGCTAATGGTACACGCTCTCTTGGCAGGAGGTTCAGGAGCAATTGCATCTCTTTCAAAACTGGTCTCTTCCCGCCTCTCTGGACTGGGCCTTTTTCCATTTCCATGCACTTCCATGAGCAGCTCAGAAGAGTCAGCAGGGGACGCAATACTTGTGTTGAGCAGACGGTGTTCGCATTGAGCCAGGTACTGGGATGGGGTCTGCTTGGCAGCCCGAGCGCAGTGTAGCAGTTCTTGCTGCAGCAGAGAAAGGTTGGCCTTGAGGAATGGAATAAAAAAAGGATGAAGAGGAAAGTTTGTAGCCTCCTGGAGCTTGCAATGGAATTCTTCAATTGTTACTGTTGAGTTGACCAGTGTTAGAACACGAGTCTGCACCTTCTCCCCAGTCTCAGGTGAGATGACATTGCCAAACTGCTGCAGAGTGGCGAGGAAGCGTTTCAACTTGCTGAGCTGCCGAGCACCACGAGTGGCTGGCAACTGTTGGTTAGTTAGTGCAGATGATGTGGAAGAGGCAGGACCATTGCTGAATCTTTGTGGTGGTGATGGGGCACTGCTAAGGGTAGGAGGAGAATTGTTGATGCCATTGCTCAATGCTGTAGGAGTGAATGACACGGGCCTGGGTCCTCCAGGATTTATTGGTGGAAGGGGTGGCATGGTGGGAGTTGAGGAGCTTGACTGTATCTTCACTTTCACAGGAGATCCAGGCATCGCTGGCACCCTTTTGTCAGCACCAAGCTGGAAGGCGGCCGCTCCAGGGACACCCACCATTGCCCAGGGCTGCTGCCGTGCACTTCCGCCTCCACTCATGGCCTGGGTTCCCTGCAGGCACTTTGTAAGTGCTTTCCCACATGCTACAGTCTTTATAATAATTTTAATTGATAAATACTTTTCATTGTGTGGCTGGACCATGGTCTAACACTTTCTTATCCTTGCACGGTTAGGATATTTCCTGTTGCTATAATAGTTTGTAAAATAATGCTACAATAAGTGCACTTTGCAAAGTTATATCCTAATTTTAGTTTTTTTTTTTTCCCACTAGGATAAATTTCCAGGAATGAGAGGGTAGAAAACTTTCTATGACTTTTAAGATCTATGAGCAAATTATTTTCCCAAAGATTTGTATCGATTTACAGCATCTCCATAATTTTGATGTATTATCTGTACAACATTCTTGTCAGCACTGGATGTCATTTAAATATATATTTTTTCTGTTGTCAGGTATGGAATAGCAACACAGACATCTAATCTCCAGGCTCAGGGGGAGAACTGTGAGGAGAGCACTTTTCCATTAAATGCTGACCCTCCCACTGAGGTTCCAGGGTTGATACAATCGCTGTTGTTTCTTGGGTGTAGAAAGTTAGTCTGAGACTGGGACCCCAGCTCTTGCCTGCATTGTATTGACTGGAGCCAAAGCCCAGTACTCAGATTTGGTCACCTTTTTGTTTTTATTTTGTTTTTAGGTAACATTGATCGGGCTCTTATGCCAAATACAAACTCTTAGCTGCATTTGTTTATTACCAAGAGGGCCCATGGCTGGGGATATGAGGACTTCTATGGGCAGATAGGGCAGGAGCCTGCCTCTGATGGCCTCTTTTCAAAGACAGATGCCTTCCAACTTGACTTTCTCTTCAGTTCAATTTAGTGACTATAAACACGTATCACTATCTTCTGAGCAGGCTGGCTCAGGGAGGGGAGAGAAATCTTGGCTCTTTAACACTGAACTTGTGGTTCTTCCCCAGTTAATCTGTATTAAACAAAACAGCACTTGCTACCTCAGCAGAGAAGACCTCTTATTTTTGTGAAATCAAAGTGCTCTGTAACCATGACGAACTTCCAGTGTCAGTAAACTATCCCCAGAGAGAGGTTCTGATTACAAAAGCCTCATAGAATAACCATGCTGCTGGAATTGTCACACAGGTGCCCGCCCCAGGAGGGGGTCTGATCTCCCTCTCCAAGCTGGGGCCTCAGACAAGGATTAACTGAAGAGCAGAAACCAATCAGGACCCTTTCTATGGTATTTAAATTTACTTGTAAAAGTGAGCACAACGAGAAGCTGCTGCATAGTTCAGGGAACCCTACTCAGTGCTCTTTAGTGACTGAAATGGGAATGAAATCCACAAAAGAAGGGTTATATGTATATGTTTATATGGGCTTCCCTGGTGGCTCAGCTATGTGTATAGCTATATGTATAGTTGATTCACTTTGCTATACAGTAGAAACAATACAATATTGTAAAGCAATTATGTGTGTGTGTGTGTGTGTGTGTGTGTGTGCGCTCAGTCATGTCTGACTCTTTGCAACCTCATGTACTGTAGCCCACCAGGCTCTTCGAGCCATGGAATTTTCGAGGCAAGAATACTGGAGCGGATTGCCATTTCCTACTCTAGGGGATCTTCCCCACCCAGGGATTGAACCCACATCTCTTAAACCTCGTGTACTGGCAGGTAGATTCTTTACCACTGTGTCACTTCGGAAGCCTACTATACTCCAAGAAAAATTAAAAAAAAATTTTTTTTAAAGTAACCACATGCAGTTCAAAGAAAGAATACCCTTGTTTTCATGATGATGGAGAAAAACAAGCGGCAGAATCTAGAAACCAAATTTCTGTTCTTAAGTGACTAAAGAGAAAGAGGGGGCACAGGGAAGAGGTGTGTTCCTAGATTAAAATTTATCTTGAGTGACATGCTAAAGCCTTATACCTCCCTGAATTTGAAACACATCAGACTTGCTGTTTTTGTCTCTTCCATGAACTATAAGTTTACAATCAATATTTAATAAACATGTGTTGAACATGTAGAATATTATAGAATATTCTGAATTGTGTATTTAATCCTACAGACGTGAATAAACTAAGATTTTGTCCTCACCTTCAAGCTCACTGTGTCTCAGGCAGGAAAAAACTGTATACAGACATAACGATGGATGTTAGGTCAATGTGCTGTGGGAACCCTAAGGAGATAAATACCTTGGTTCAATGAACTAAGTACTAAGCTCTGAGGCTCTTCATATGACTTCTTGCCTCTTCAGTTCAGTTCAGTTCAGTCACTCAGTTGTGTGACTCAGTTGTGTGACTCTTTGCGACCCCATGGACTGCATCATGGCAGACTTCCCTGTCCATCACCAACTCCCAGAGCTTACTCAAATTCACGTCCATTGAGTCGGCGATGCCGTCCAACTATCTCATCCTCTGTAATCCCCTTCTCTTCTCTCTTCCCACCTTCAGTCTTTCCCAACATCAGGGTCTTTTCCAATGAGTCAGTTCTTCACATCAGGTGGCCAAAGTATTGGAGTTTCAGTTTCAGCATCAGTCCTTCCAATGAATATTCTGGACTGACTTCCTTTAGGATTGACTAGTCTGATCTTGCAGTCCAAGGGACTCTCGAGAGTCTTCTCCAACACCACAGTTCAAAGGCATCAATTCTTTGGTGCTCAGCTTTCTTTATAGGCCACTATCACATCCATACATGACTACTGGAAAACCATAGCTTTGACTAGATGGACCTTTGTTGGCAAAGTAATGTCTCTGCTTTTTTTTTTAATTTAAATTTATTTATTTTAATTAGAGGCTAATTACTTTATAATATTGTATTGGTTTTGCCATACATCAACATGAATCCACCACGGGAGTACACGTGTCCCTAATCCTGAACCCCCCTCTCCCACCTCCCTCCCCATACTATCCCTCTGGGTCATCCCAGTGCACCAGCTCCAAGCATCCTGTATCCTGCATCAAACCTGGACTGGCGATTCATTTCTTATATGATATTATACATGTCTCTGCTTTTTAATATGCTGTCTAGGTTGTCAAGTATTTAGGACCAAGTAAATGACATTCTAATAGATCTTACAGAACTGACAGCAGAACTATTGCTGGTAAACTTTTACAAGTATGAAGGGTAGCAAGAGAGCCAAGAAATGGACAAACGTTGCCTACAAAAACTAAAGGTGAATTATTGAAATTAGACAGGTAAGACTGATAGCTGTACCAGCAATTTGGGAGGCAATACTTATGGGTGATCACCAAAACAGTCATGTCAAACTAGATAAAGAGCACATAGAGCACACTGATTTCAGAAAAATGCCTAAAATGTCTTATTTTTAATTTTTTGGGGGGCAAGATGAAGGAGAGGCAGACATGGGTGGTGGTCACTGGTGAAATTTCAGGGCCTGTGTTCATGGCCCCATCTGTTTTCCCCTCTTCCCTTGAACCTACTCAGGAAGATGGGACCATTCAGTTCAGTTCAGTTCAATCGCTCAGTCATGTCCGACTCTTTGCGACCCCATGAATCGCAGTACGCCAGGCCTCCATGTCCATCACCAACTCCGGGAGTTCACCCAGACACATGTCCATCGAGTCAGTGATGCCATCCAGCCATCTCATCCTCTGTCGTCCCCTTCTCCTCCTGCCCCCAATCCCTCCCAGCATCAGAGTTTTTTCCAATGAGTCAACTCTTCTCATGAGGTGGCCAACGTACTGGAGTATCAGTTTTAGCATCAGTCCTCCAATGAACACCCAGGGCTGATCTCCTTTAGAATAGACTGGTTGGATCTCCTTGCAGTCCAAGGGACTCTCAAGAGTCTTCTCCAACACCACAGCTCAAAAGCATCAATTCTTCGGCGCTCAGCTTTCTTCACAGTCCAACTCTCACATCCATACATGACCACAGGAAAAACCATAGTCTTGACTAGACAGACCTTTGTTGGCAAAGTAATATCTCTGCTTTTTCAATATGCTATCTAGGTTGATCATAAATTTCCTTCCAAAGAGTAAGCATCTTTTACTTTCATGGCTGCAGTCACCATCTGCAGTGATTTTGAAGCCCCCAAAAATGAAATCTGACACTGTTTCCACTGTTGCCCCATCTATTTGCCATGAAGTGATGGGACCGGATGCCATGATCTTCGTTTTCTGAACATTGAGCTTTAAGCCAACTTTTTCACTCTCCACTTTCACTTTCATCAAGAGGCTTTTGAGTTCCTCTTCACTTTCTGCCATAAGGGTGGTGTCATCTGCATATCTGAGGTTATTGATATTTCTCCCAGCAATCTTGATTCCAGCTTGTGCTTCTTCCAGACCAGTGTTTCTCATGATGTACTATGCATATAAGTTAAATAAGCAGGGTGACAATATACAGCCTTGATGTACTCCTTTTCCTATTTGGAACCAGTCTGTTGTTCCATGACCCATTCTGACTCTTGCTTCCTGACCTGCATATAGGTTTCTCAAGAGGCAGGTGAGGTGGTCTGGTATTCCCATCTCTTTCAGAATTTTCCACAGTTGATTGTGATCCACACAGTCAAAGGCTTTGGCATAGTCAATAAAGCAGAAATAGATATTTTTCTGAAACTCTCTTGCTTTCTCCATGATCCAGCGGATGTTAGCAATTTGATGGGACCATTGGCCAGTGTTTTTTTTTTTAAGAATTGAAAGAACTGGACGAAAGTGAAAATACTCTGTTTGGAGTTCAAACAAGATGTCATATTAATAAACATTTACCCTGTCTCATTCTTCCCTCTTTGACATTTGAGGCCATAATAAGGTCCGTGGGGGGGAGCTTTAGGTAGGATGAAGGAAAAAATTATGAAAACCTCTTTATCTCTTTTTCCTGTTTATTTAAAAAATATGTAAAATTTTAGCCAAGAATTACATTACGTGGTTAAATACTCAAATACTCTACCAAGAGCTAGAATGACAAATGGCATCCTCTGGCTGTATCCCACCCTATTTCCAAGTTCAGCTCACCCTACTTCCAAGTTCAACTATCCTAGAGCAACACTTTTCAACTCTTTTTAACTGTTCCATTTGTCATTTACTTCTCTGTTTCTAAGTAATACGCCTATATTGAAATTTCTAGATTTATAAATTTGTGATGTTGTTTATTGACTTTCTGTAATGAAGATGAGGGAGCAGGGTGGTATGTCATCCATTTATATACCAGCCCCCTTCCCTTTTCCCCATCTTCAAATGTGGCCCCCTTATACCCTTCTGGTCAAGTTTGGGTTTGTCGTTCTCTGGGCCATTTTTTGACTCTTCTGGATTCTCTTCAACTCTCTCCTGCCTTGGATTGCTCATTCCTGAATTTGATATTTTCTTCTTCCTTTATTGACTTCCTTGTTTATATTTCTTGGTTGCTTCCTGAGAACAGGCACATCTGAGATATTGCATGCCTGAACATTTCTTTATCCTACTTTTATGCTTGACTGAAAGTGTGTCTAGGTGTAGAATTTGCTAAGATGAAGATACTATTCAATAGAATTTTGAAGGTATTTTTCCATATTACTGTGAAGGAGCTCTGGTGAAAAGAATATTATGTGTTCATAAAATTTATTTCATCTTCTTTGTGGGCAAGACTGCCTCATTTCTCAGCCTTGTTTGCAGTTAGGTCAGAGCCATGAGATTGAGTTATGGTGGAGTGTGGTGGGGAATGATGTGCCTACTTCAGGCTCGCCCTGTCTTCCAGGCTGTCTCTTTCCCATCCATGGTGGTCTGGGCCACACCTCAAGATGATGTTGTCACAAGATGGACCCTCTGTCCCTTAATGATAGCAGAGCCCTGCCCTCAGCTTCTGCTGATGGTAAGTGATTTTATTATGTTCAGCCACTGAGACCTGGGGACTTTTGTTAGCTAATCTGATTAATATGCAAATCCTGTGTCATTCTGATTCTAGTTCCTTCTTATGTGACTTGTTTTCCATGTGACCTATTTTTCTCTTTGGAAGATGGATGGAAAGAACACAGCATGGATACAACATTTGAGCACATGCCTAAAGGATTAGTAGGAGTCTGCTGGGCAGAGGGAGCTGTATAAGGTGGGGCACAGCAGCGGGGTGGTGTAATAGAGTCTGTTTGAAGAACATTGAAAAGTCTGCACAGGAAGTCATTTGTTCATTCATTCATCCATTCTTCAAGTATTTATTGAGTGTCTATTTGCTGTCAGATATAATACTGCATGTGTGTGTGCTCAGTTGCTTCAGTCCAACTCTTTGTGACCCCATGGACTGTAGCCTGCCAGGTTCCTCTGTCTATGGGATTTTCTGGGCAAGAATGTTGGAGTGGGTTGCCATGCCCTCCTCCAGGATATTGTCCCAATGCAGGGATTGAACCCGTGTCATCGCAGGCAGATTCTTTACCACTAGCACCACCAGGGAAGCCCCAGATACAATACTGCTGCTGCTGCTGCTGCTGCTGCTAAGTCGCTTCAGTGGGTAGAAAAACAATGACCCCTATGGATTAGTGGTAGAAGTAGAAATGTAAAGAAAAGTTTAAAAAATATTTAGATACTGTCAGAGAAATATAACATAGTGGTTATGGGCATGGGCTCTGGACACAGACTGCCTAAATTCAAATCCTAACTCCATTACATTTCTCTGTGTGACCTTGGGCAAGTTACTTAACTCCAGTTTTTTCACATGTAAAATGGAGATATTAACATTATAGCAATATTCTTGTTGTGAGGGTTAAAGGAGACAATGACAAGAAAGTGTTTAATATGTATTGAACAGGGAGTAAGACTAAAAACATTAGCTGTTATTATTATGTGTGAATAGAGGCTGATGCTAGGAACTTCTATAAGCTAGGTCAAGCCTGTCAGGACCCAGGCTGTATCCTGTAGACTTAGAGATTATTTCAAAGCAGAGATGAACGAGAGACTCATTTTTAGTGCCTTGTCATTCTTCTTGTCTTACAAAACTCAGTTTCAAGCGAATAACAATGTTCCTAAACTCTTGTCAGCCCATTACGTGGCTACACTGAACAACAGGCTTGGGGCATATTCACAAGTTCCTATTTTTATTAAACTGACACTGGCATCAACGTTCATCCTTATTTACTAGTTTTGATTCCTCAAGGCCAGAGTAAGTCAACGTGAGTCAAATTGTTTCCTTTCATAATGTTTCTTAGGCTACTTGTGATTTGATTCACTGCATGGAGACATTTGAATGCATAGTCATAGAACCACAGAACATCAGGGCTGGAAGGGGCTTCAGAGACACTCATGCAAACCCCTCACTTTGCAGATAAAGACTGAGGGTACTGGTTTATTTTCCTACTGTCAACAGTGTTCCTGGCAGTAACTTTTAGTGTTTGAGGGTGATAATCGTGACTTTCTCCTTGCTCAGAGCTTTGGACTAACAGATAAGACACAGGAATCTGACAGGAGGAGGTACAGATGCTGACTTTCCTACTGAAAGGGGTTAAATTAGAGAGCAGGCCTTGACCTGGCCTTTGCTCTGACTCCAACCAACACATGGGACAGGCACTGATGGTTGTCTACTCGACACCAGTAGGTGCTCTGTCTCGTCAGCAGAGCTGGTCTTCCACTGTAGAGGCTGGAAATGCCAGGCACTCCCATTCCCAGCCTTCCTTACAGTAAGGACATGATCGTGTGGCCTGATTCTGGCCAATGCGATTAAAGAGGAAACTGGCAGGAAGTGCTGGTAAGACCTTTCCTCTCTTAAAAGAGAAATGCTGTGACAAGGTACTTTCTTCTTCTTATTCCTCCCCAGCCTGATGTTTTGTTTTTGGACACTGTTGCCTAAGGACACTAAGTTTGGAGTTGGGGCAGGTCATGAGGGCAGGCAGGTCAGCATGCTGGGGATGGCAGACCAGGCAGATGGGCAGCACCCAGGTCCTTGATGACAATGTTAAGCAGCAACACCAATGCTGGATCACCCTGACTCTGGGCTTCTTGTTACTTAAGCTCAAGTATGCTTATGACACCTTCAGTGTCTTGTTATTTGCAGCCAAAACCATCCCAATTGATAAATCTACCTGAACTCTAAACCTCCAAGATTTTGAGTCACCATATTTATTTTCCAATCTCATCAGTCGATCAGAAAAGAAACACAGGTGGGGTGTAGAGTAGAGAGACAGAGGCATGAAGCGTTCTACCCATCCTTTTCTGCCCACTGCAGACAAGTGAGAATGGGAGATAAGCATCTCTCCCCACCCTGATCTTACCATTGGAAATTAGAGTCTAAAAGACAAGGGTCTTCTAATTTTTGAAGAGTTAGATCCATGATTTTACATGATGAGCAGGGCTGAATTGAGAGTGAGTGTATTCTGATAGCAGTTCTGAGGCTTCACACTTTGGGCTCAGTCTTCTACAGGCCTCACCGGTCTTCAAGGCAGTGCAAAAAACAGCACCAACAGCAGTGTTAGACATGCCTGAAATACACATCTTGTTTCCAGAGCCTTGGACATGAATAATGCAGAAAGGATGAACCTAACGACCACATCTTTGAGGCACAGTAATTTCATTATGAAGTTTCCTTTTTTACTTTTGCCCCTGAGGGGAGAGGATTATTAAAATTATGTCATTACCCATCAGGCTGTCAGAAAAGCCCAAACTCCTTTGTCCAAAGAGAGCTGCTGAACAGCAGAAGTGATCGAAGCAAAGAGCTGGCTGCCAATCAAATCTGGTTTCCATAGTCTCCACATTTCTTTGATGAGACATTTCAAGCTGCAAAGAAGGAAAATGTTTTTTCCTTTCCAAGTAATTGAAGTTAGTTATAAAACTCAGTCAAACAGACCACAGTGCCAAGGAGTTCCAAGAAGCAGATATGTGTGCCCTGCCTGACCACTCACATGGAGGACTCTGTTCCGATTGTTGGGGGGTGGAAGCCATCAGGTTACTGTCCTGTTATGGGAAAGAAGATAATGGGAAGGGCCCTGCTCCCAGGGCCTAATCCTTCTAGAACTTCTTGTTGCCTGTGTAAGTTCACAGCCTCTCATGTGGGCCCCACTCTGCACTAACTCAAAGCATTTCATGGTGACACCTGCACTCGTCCACTGAGCTTTCATTTAGAAATTGAAAGGCAGATCTTATTGGATTGACTGTTTGCTTTTCCAGAGATACTTGCCAAACTTTAATGGAAGCTAAGTTTTGAGTTGGGAAAAAGTAGGAATAACTGATATTTGGTGTTCTCCACAAACATTCAGTTCTCATTCAGTTCAGCATTTATTGCTTACTCTGTAAGGCACTGGGGTTGGAAGATTGAACAGGAGAGTGATGGGGAACTATTAGTAGGGGTTGAAGACAAGTGAACTGTTCATGAAAGGAGCTGCAATAGGGGAGGCATGAGGAATGATGAAATCACATGTCTTGGGTGCCCATCTCAGACTTTGAGGCTCAGGGAAGGCTTCCTGAAAGAAGCTAGCAGTGAAGCCAAGTCCTAAAGGATGAACAGGGGGTGAGGCAGAGGTAGGGGTTGGGGAGAGGAAAGGGCAAATGTGATGACCAGATGGGAAAGAAGGTGGTCCTTGGCTCATGCAGAGAGACCTGAACTTGAAATGAGAATGGGGAGGGGCTAAGGAGAGAGCTTTGTTAAAGAGCTTGTATTTTGTCTTGGGTGGCATGAGAAGCAGTGATGAGTTTAAACCAGAATGAACAAGTCGTATTTAGACTGACATTTAGAAAAGATCTTCCCAGGTACAGTGAACAGAAAGTCAGAGGCATTAGTAAGAAGGGTCTTCAGGGGTTTTGAATTAGGAAACTGAGTCACAGGGTATTTAGGAGATAAAACTGATAGAACTGCACATGTTGGGGGGTAGGGGTGCAGGGGGTGGGATTGGGAGGTACTTAGAATGAATCTCAAAGGTTTCATTTCAGAGATGGGAAATGACAGACGAAGTGGGTGGGAAAGACCCTACGGAGAAAGATAAAGAACTTTGTTTGAAACATAATGAAGTTAGGATGTTTCTGTGACATCAAATGGGCTTCCCAAGTGGCGCCAGTGGTAAAGAATCCACCTGCCAATGCAGGAGACGTAAGAGATATGGGTTCCATCCCTGGGTTGTGAAGATCCCTTGGAGGAGGTCATGGCAACCCACTCCAGTATTCTTGCCTGGAGAATCCCATGGACAGAGGAACCTGGGGGGCTCTGGTTCACAGGGTCACAAAGAGTTGGACATAGCTAAAGTGACTTAGAACGCACTCATGCATGTGACATCAAATAGAGAGATCATGTAGATAGTAAGGAAATCAACAAATGGTATTAGATGTTAATGTACTTAATAATTTGAGCTTCCCTGATGGCTCAGACAGTAAAGAATCCACCTGCAGTGCAGGAGACCCAAGTGCGATGCCTGGGTTGGGAAGATTCCCTGGAGAAGGGAATACGCTTAATATTCAGGCTGCTTCAGCTTCATATTTGGGGCGTTAGTTTGCTTTATATCCATGGCTTGTTAACTCAGAATCATGGGTTTGAGACTCTTTATTCAGCTCTTAAAAATCTCAAACTGCTTCTCTAATCCTTGGTCAGCATTTTGCAAAGGTGGGTCCCTGGTTCCAAGAGACATCTAGGACCCAGGCCCACGGCTACAGAGCGAATTGGGTCTCAGGTGTGCCTTTGATATACTGCTGTTCACTCTACCATAGCCACCATGGCCTCAAGATCTTATATTGTACTTTCCTTCTCCTCAGGCTTTGCCTGTCCAGCTTATCTTTTAGACTGGTGATTTTGCTTTTTCAAAGCCCATTATTTATTATTAAATTCTTCTATTCCCTTGATAATTTTAGCTTCCCATCTCTGGACTTGATTGTTCACTAAATGTCAGGGCCATCTCTACTTAGAAAAAATTTCTCCCCATAATTTATTTTGATGTGAGCTCTTCAGCAAGGTTAAGGTAAGAAGCAGTGATTCAGTCAGGCAGATTAGTGCATTTCTAAAGACTGAGACTCTCAAATCAAGTAATTAGGCTCAGCAGATCAGAAATCGGGTTCTAGATAAATAAGTGTTTTGATAAATTCTGAAAAAAAAAAATCATCTCTTTAATGGACTCCTTGCTGCTTTAAGCTTTGAAATTTCACATGCATCAGCTGCACGGGCTCAGCTGGCAAGGCCTCGGATGTTGCCATAAAATTGATGTAATGATCCCTCACTGTAGGCCCAGGTTTCTCACTGGAACAGCCTAAAAAGGTGGCTAAAGCAGGCGGATATAGGAAAAGGTGGTCAGAGCTGAATTTGAATCCCAGCTCCATCACTGACTAGCTGGAAGGCCACGGTCAATTTAACTTCTTTGGGCCTCAGTTTCCTCATCATAAAGGTAGATAATAATACTTCACAGGATTGTTGTTGCTGTTGTGAGAATTAATAGTCATGCCATATGAAAAGGGTTTGGAAGGAGTTCAGATAATTTTTTCTTGCCACTGGGTATCACCATCTATGCTTTAGACCTGTGCCGTTCATTATGGTGTAAGTAATTCATCAGCACTTGAAACGTGGCTGCTTTGAATTGAATGTTCTGTCAGTTATGCATATCGATACAGATTAGACCAAAGACTTAGCATAAGAAAAGGATGTAAAAAGAGTATGGAGTATTTCATGAATAATGTTTTATAGTGTTTGACGTGAAGTGAAAGTTGCTCAGTCAGACTCTTTGCGACTCCATGGACTATACAATCCATGGAATTCTTCAGGCCAGAATTCTGGAGTCGATAGCCTTTCCCTTCTCCAGAGGATCTTCTCAACCTAGGGGCTGAACCCAGGTCTCCCACATTGCAGGCAGATTCTTTATAAGCTGAGCCACCAGAGAAGCTCTTCATGTTAATTATATGACAATATCTGGTTCAATTTTATTTCTAGCACTTAACACACTGGAATTAATTATTATAATTAATTTTACCTTTTCCTTTTGTTTTCTTAATATGGCTACTAGAAATTTAAAATTGCATATGTGGCTTGAATTCTCCTGCTATTGGACACCTCTGTTTTGGACATAGGACTTATCCTTAAAGGACTTCTAACATAGCAAAGCACTCACCAGCTGGTGTCTCTCTTCCAGTCTATCTCCTCACTATGCCCACAGGATCTTTCTGAAGCACAGAATGTTTCTTTCTGAAACTCCTCTTTTATGTTGGAAAAAAGATTGAGCCTTTCAGAATGCCTGATCTGCTACCATCCTCATTCCTGTCTATCCTCCTGAGCACTCTGCTCAACCATGATGACTCCTTGTAGCTTCTTGAACTCACCACATCCTCTTCCACATCTTTGTGATTCATTCAATGAATAGTTTTCAATAATTAGCTGTGAGCCAGGTAGTGTTTTAGGCCTTGGATAAATTGCAGTGAACAAGACAGATGAAAAGTCTGCTCTTTTAAAAAGTTTTTATTGAAATATAGTTGATTTACAATATGTTAATTTCTGATGTACAGCAAAGTGATTCAGTTATACATATACATGAATTCCTTTTGATATCCTTTTCTATTATGATTTTTCACAGGATATTGAATATGGTTCCCTGTGCTATACAGTGGGACCTTGTTGTTCATCATTTCTATGTTCACTACTTTGCATCTTCTGACCCCAAATTCCCACTCCATCTCTTCCCCCACCCCCTCGGGAGTCATACATCTGTTCTCTATATCTGTGAGTCTGTTCTGTTTCACAGATAATTTCATTTGTGTCATATTTTAGGTTCTACATGTAAGTGATACATGGTATTTGTCTTTCTCTTTCTTTGTATGATAATCTCTAGTTGAATCCATGTTGCTGCAAATGGCAATATTTCATTCTTTTTTATGGCTGAGTAACATTCCACTGAATATACGTACTATATTTTCTATTCATTTATCTGTTAATGGACACTTTGGTTGTTTCTGTTTCTTGGCTTTTATGAATACTGCCATCTATGAACATAGGGGTCCATGTATCTTTGTGAATTATAGTTTTGTTCCAATATCTGCCCAGGAGTGGGATGCTGGATCATATGGCAACTCTAGTTTTTTGAGGAAGCTCTATGTTGTTTTCCATAGTGGCTGTACCAGCTTACACACCTACCAACGGTGTAGAGGTTTCCTTTTCTCTATGCCCTCTCTGGTAGTTGTTATTTGTAGACTTAAATGATGGCCATTCTGATCAGTGTAAGGTGATATCTCATGGTAATTTTGATTTGCATTTCTTTAATTATTAGTGACGTTGAGAATCTCTTCATGTGCCCTTGGCTATCTGTATGTGTTCTTTGGAGAAATGTCTATTTAGGTCTTTTGTCCATTTTTTTGATTGGGTTGTTGTTGAGTTGTATGAGCTGTTTTTATATTTTAGAAATTATTATTTTTGAAATTGTTGGTCACATTGTTTGCAAATATTTTTTCCCATTCTGTAGGTTTTTTCATTTTGTCTATAGTTTCTTTTGCTGTGGAAAAGGTTATAAGTTTGATTAGGTCCCTTTTGTTTATTTTTGCTTTTATTTTGATTGCCTTGGGAGACTGACCTAAGAAAACATTGATACGATTTATGTTAGAGAATGTTTTGCCTATGTTCTCTTCTAGGAGTTTTATGGTGTTATGGCTTATATATATATGTCTTTAAGCCATTTTGAGTTTATTTTTGTGTATGGTGTGAGGGAGTATTCTAACTTCATTGATTTATATGTGGCTGTCCAACTTTCTCAACATCACTTGCTGAAGAGACGTTTTCCTATTGCATATTCTTGCCTCCTTTGTCAGATTAATTGGCTGAAAGTGTGTGGGTTTATTTCTGGATTCTATTCTGTTCCATTGATCCGTATGTCAGTTTTTATGCCAATACCATGCTGTTTTGATTACTGTAGCTTTGTAGTATTTGAAGTCTGGGAGAGTTATGTCTCCTGCTTTGTTCTGTTTCCTCAGGATTGCTTTGGCAGTTCTGGGTCTTTTTGGTTCTATAAACTATTAGAATTATGTTTTCTATTTCTGTGAAAAATGCTGTGAGTAATTTGATAGGGATTTCATTAAATCTTTAGATTGCTTTGGGTCATATGATCACTTGAACAAAATTAATTATTTCAATCCAAGAGCATGGGATATCTTTCTGTTTCTTTGACTCATCTTCAGTTTCCCTTATTAATCTTACATAGTTCTCAGCAAACTCTTCAGAATATTTCTGATATGTTTTTAAAAGGTACTTTAAAAAAACATTCTCTTTTTGATATTTCATTGTTAGTGTAAAGAAAATGCAATAGATTTCTGTATGTTCATCTTGTATCCTGCCTGCTACCTTTCTGAATTTGATTATCAGTTCTAGAAGTTTTTGTGTGAAATCTCTAGGTTTTTCTCTATATAATTTCATGTCAAAAGAGACTGCTGTTAACTCCAGTGGTTAACAGTCAGTGTGTGATTTCCTCTGCTGAAATGAATTCTCTCCCAACTCACTGGAGTCACCTCAACAGGAAGTCTAAGGTCACACAGGATCCTTTCTCCATTTTTATCACTGCACTTACCCCATTTAAATCGTATTTTGTAAGCTTCTGGTTCTTTTGATTTCCTAGCAATAATACTTAAAATTAACTTCTTTATTTTTTCTTGACGCAGAGTACTTTTTCATTAAAAAGTGGACATATAATTGACATATGCCTTGTATTTGTTTTAGTGGTATGTAATGATGGCCTGATATATATGTGTTTTGTGAAATGATTACCACATTAGGTTAGCATCCATCATTACACATAGTTACAAAATTTTTTTCTTGTGATTAGAACTTCAAACTTCTACTCTCACACCAACTTTCAAATATACAATAGTGTTGTTAACTATAGGTCATCATTATGAGCATTATAGCCACAGGATTCATTTATTCATCTTATAACTTGAAGTTTGTAACTTTTGACTACCTGCATCCATTTGCCCATCCCGTAAATAAAATGTTGATTTATTTTTTAATCAAACTTTTAATTTTTACATATTTGTAGATTCATTTGCAATTGTAAGAAATGATACAGAGATATTCTGTGTCCCATTCATCCAGTTTCCCTCAGTGTTTTTTATACTTAAAACTGTAGTACAATAGTATATTGTCAGGGTATTCAGTTCAGTTCAGTTCAGTTGCTTATTAACATTGATATAATTACCCATCTTGCTTACATTTACCCAGTTTTACTTAGATTTCCCAGGTGGTGGCAGTGGTAAAGAACCCTCCTGCCAATGCAGGAGGTGCAAGAGACAAGGGTTTGATCTCTGGATTGGCAAGATCCTCTGGAGTAGGAAATGATAACCCACTCCAGTATTATTGCCTGGAAAATTCCACAGGCAGAGGAGCCTAGTGGGATACAGTCCATGGAGTTGCAAAGAATTGGACATGACTGAGCACATGCCTCAACTTATATTTGTGTATATGGGTATATTGATATTTAGTTCTGTGCAATTTTATTACATGTTTTGTTCATTTATTTACCACCACAGTGAAGAGAGGAGAAGGCAATGGCACCCGACTCCAGTACTCTTGCCTGGAAAATCCCATGGACGGAGGAGCCTGGTGGGCTGCAGACCATGGGGTCATGAAGAGTCGGACACGACTTCACTTTCACTTTTCATTTTCTTTTTTTTTTTGCTGCATGCTTTCCCCACACATTAACATTTATTAGACATTTTGAGTTGATACATAAGTTGCTTCTTAGCAGTTTTTGGCATTTTTCAGTCATCCTTTTTTTTACTGCTGCAGATGTTACATTTTATAGACATATTAAATAGTTGTTATTAATCAACATTTGGGTTCTTTCCAGGTTTAAAACAAAATTTTGCAACAGATATTCTTGGACCCATCTCTTTGTTCAGGAATAATTTTTAGAAGTGGAAGCTCTGGGTCCAAACCCAGAATATTTTGAACTTTAATTGATATTGCTAACTTACACACTAAAAAGGTTGTACCAATTTATAATTCGGAAAATGCTATTTTTTTATATTAGTAATCTAAATCTTTGCTAATAAGATGGGTAAAACATGGTTTTGTTTCTAACTTACTAATTTTGGTTTCTAGCAATATTCATTCTCAATTTATTACCTTTTAAATTTTTAGCCATTATGCTTGATTTTAGATTATCCTTTTTTGTAAAGAGCAGCCAATTCTTGTTCTATCATTTTAACATCCTGTGAAATCTCACTGAAGGTCAGAAACAAAGTTTTTAAAGGTCTCAGATGTTCTCTTAACCATCAAAAGGTAGCCTTGTACCTGTTTATCACTATCCTTGTAGAATGGTCTGAGTGAACAGAATTTTTTTCCATAGTGCGATCTATATGGAGTAATTCTTAGTCCCTCTTTTGATCTAATTTAATAACTGATTGCTAGTTTTTCTGTTTATTGTCCATTTCTGACCTTTGAACTTACCCCCTAGCTCTACAGGCTCTGGTTTCAATTCTTGCCACCAGGGGACTCTCCCACTTTGGGCTGTCTTGATAGATATATTCTACCCTAGGTGGTGCTGGTAACCTATTCCTGGCCCTTAATGGGAATTCAGACAGTTATAGCAAGAAATGTTTAACAAATGTTATCTGATATAGTCTAGTTAAGATTAATGGGGAATACACAACTATGTGAAAAACAGATAAATCATGAGAACCTACTATATAACACAGAGAACTCTACTCAATGGTCTGTGGTGATCTAAGGTAAGGAAATCCAAAAAACAGGGGATATATGTATATGTATAGCTTATTCACTTTGTTCTACAGCAGAAACTAACACAACATTGTAAAGCAAGTATACTCCAATAATAATTAATAAAAAAGGTTAATAGGGAATAAAAGTACATTGCTTAGAGATAATCTAAAGTGAACAGAAGTCTCTACAACAAAAAATATATAGTTTTTTTGTGGGGGGAGAAAGGCTTGAAAAAGATCAGAAAACATTTTCACATTAATTGTTCTTTTCATATACTTCAAATTTGTACTTAATGCCTTTTTCCTCCTGGACATCCAAAGGAACACCTGGATATTCTGGAAGAAGTTTATATTTTTCAAAATCAATTTCTGGGAAAAACGCATCACTTTCAAAATTCTTGCTTGATCCTTGTCACAAATAGTCTAACATGGCCTGGCTTGTTCATGGCTTCCTTATAAACAGAACTGCCTCCCAGTATCCAAACCATGTCTACTTTATTTTTTAATTCTGGATCTTCAATAAGTTCAAAGGCATCATCCAGACTTCTGGCAAGAAAATGAGCTCCCTTTGGAGGTTCCTTGAGTTCTCTACTGAGAACTATATTAATTCTGTCCTTTAAAGGTCAATTCTTCTCTGGAATGGAGAACCAGGTCTTCCTACGCATAATCACCACATTCTGTTTACCTTCTACTGAAGAGACTGTAGTCATTCTTTGGAAATACTGGAATTCATTCCTGAGCAGTGGCCAGGTTCCCGTTCTTGCCGATGCCCATGTTCTGGGACACAGCGACGATGCAGTTTAGCAGACGAACTATGACAGCGGGCAGGAAATACTTTCTGACCCCGACCCCGGCACGGTCAGCAAGCTTGGCCTCACTTTTCACTTTCATGCATTGGAGAAGGAAATGGCAATCCACTCCAGTGTTCTTGCCTGGAGAATCCCAGGGACGGGGGAGCCTGGTGGGCTGCCATCTATGGGGTCGCACAGAGTTGGACACGACTGAAGGGACTTAGCAGCAACTTAGCAGCAACAGTGAAGAGAACATTTCCACCATCACAAAAAATCCTACATTTGCCCTTCGTAATCACATCCATCTCCTTCCTATCTCTGAGTCTCCTTAGTGAAAAGTGAAATTGTCAGTTGCTCAGTAATGTATGACTCTTTGCAACCTCATAGACCGTAGCCTGCCAAACTCCTCTGTCCATGGGATTCTCCAGGCAAGAATACTAGAGAGGGTTTTCATTCCCTTCTCCAGGGGATCTTCCCAATCCAGGAATTGAACCTCAGTCTCCCACATTGCCAGCAGATTCTCTACCATCTGAGCCACCAGGGAAGCCTTGACCACTGGCAACTCAGTCTGTTCTCTGTCTCTAGAATCTTATCATTTCAGGAATGGTATATAGATGGAACCATATGATAAATATCTCTTTAGGACTGGCTTTTTTCACTCAGCATGATTCTCCAGAGATTCATGAATTGTGGTGTGTTTGTTCCCTTTTATTGAGATATGATTCCATGACATGGATAGACCATAATTTGTTTAACTATTCACCTAGTGAAGGAAACCTGAGCTGTTTCCAATTTGGGGCTATTATAGATTAAGCTGCCATGAACATGTATGAAAGGTTTTTTTTGTGTGAATATAAATGTCCATGACTCTGGGATAAATGCCCTAAAGTACAACTTCTGGATCATATATCTGTTGGTTTATTTATTGCCCTTGCTAGATTTTGACTCTTTGGGGCAGGTTCTTAGCTCTGTTCATATTTGCATCACATTTACTTAGCATGTGTTTGACACATGGTAACAGTCAATAAAATATGGAAGGACAGAAAGAAGGAAAGAAGGGATAAAGTAAAGAAAGGGAAGGAAGAAGGAAATCTACCACTCTTAGCTGTTAGCTATTCCACTTTCCCAACATCATCTTTTTATTTTTAAATGAACCCAGTGACTCCAGTGCTGGACAGTGCCTGGCACATAGTAGTTGCTTGATAAATATGTGTAAAGTTATGTAACGAGAACTCTGGAGAGTAGACCAGCTCTCCACGTCTTCACTCTCCCATCACCCTGCTCCATCACTCAGGCACGAGCATGGGTGCACACAGACATATGCCCGTACTCTGGGGCTGTGATCCTAGGAACCTTTTTCTGGAACAAAGCCAAATAGCTAACAAATGAGGTGCTGTTGCTTCGAAACTTAACTAACAACAACCTTGGCCCTGTGCGACGGCCTAGGGAATCACAAATGAAGGATTTGGGGACCCAGCCGCTTTGTGGACTCATTCCAATGAGAATACAGGATACACTTGAAATAAAGAATGCTTCTTTGTGACTCATTAAGCTCCTCTCTGTTCCTTTCTATTAGGCATGTGTCTGCCATGCCCTGCAAAGCTATGACATTCAAAAGTGGAAGAGTCAGGCGGAAATAAAAACATTCCGCTTCAGCGCCTAAACCATGTGCCCCTTAATCTGAAATAAATCTGTGACAACTGACAGATACTTCTTTCAGACAGTTGTGGAGAAAGGCTTGACTTGTCCTAGTAAATCACACACAGGCTTCATTATTTTTAGTCTCGTTAAAAAAAATAGTTGCCATAGCAACTGCGCCATCATCTAGGGCAAATGTTATCTCTCTAAATCAATGAAACGAAGAGTCCCACAAATACCCAGTGCTTTGAAAGGAAGAAATGCCTTTTCAATAAGACTCATTTCTTCAAGACTTTGCCATTCATCTACATTTGTAATCCAAGATCTTCTTCTCCATCTAAACAAGGGATATTAAAAGCAGCATCAAACTTTGAAAAGTCCAAGATCTTCTTCTCCATCTAAATAAGGGATATTAAAAGCAGCATCAAACTTTGAAAAGTCCAAGGCTGGCCTTGCTCGTATCTGTTTTTAGAAAATTGTGAATTCTATCACTTCCTTGAAACACAGAGCTTCATTTGTGGCCTTTTTTTTACCCATCCTCAGGAGGCATCATGCTAATTAATTTGGCCCTTGGACACAGCACTGTGTATTCTGAGAGGACAATGAGGAGAAACGTATCAGAGCTTGCATGTCTTTTCTCAACTCTTAACAGATCATTGTAATCGATGAAGCAGACAGCTGAGTTCCTGGGGGCTCTCACTGAGTTACCTGTGGGGATGCCGTATGCACTGCTTGGCTTAGTTACTTTGGCTCTATTCTTGGTCAGAACTGAAATTGTTTCAGAGTATTCATGAAGATTTCTTAATACATTAAAACTTGTTACTGTGGTACACATGAAGTATGAGATTTGAATCTTATAAATTAAATCTAATATGTCAGACTTTTTTCCCGCTTGCTCAGTCACTCAGTCGTGTCCAATTCTTTGTGACCCCCATGGACTATGGCCCGCCAGGCTCCTCTGCCCATAGAATTTTCCTGGCAAGAATACTGGAGTGGGGTGCCATTTCCTACTCCAGGGGATCTTCCCGACCCATGGGTTGAACCCACATCTCTTGCGTCTCCTACATTGGCAGGTGGATACTTTACCAGTAGTGCCAACTGGGAAGCCCTTTTCCTACTTAAAAAGTGTTAACTTTAACGTCAGATCACAGCACTATAGGCTGTGGGAAATCACAGTTGGTACCCACCTAAGTCTCCTGGTTTCAGGATGCTGAGAAGGTCTTCTAGCCCCCAAAGACTTTGCTTCCTCTATTTTCAGACTTGCATTTTTTCCACATTTGATACCTTTGAAATCAGGATATGCCTAATAATGAACAGAAATAATTTTTTACTGGCAGCTTCTTTTTTCTTAGGGGTACACACAATGACAATGTGAAAAAAAGAGTAAAACATTTATTTCCCGCTTATGAGGTGTCAAGCCCTGAGATAAACAATTTCTAGACATTATTTTGTAGAATGCTTACATAAACCCTTTGAAAAAGGCATTTTCAGTTTTGTGGAAAACTGAGATTCAGTGGGCTATGAGATTTTTCCAAGATCACAAGCTGGCAAGTATCAGAGTCCGATGAACACACACCTAGATGTCTTTATTATAATATGAACCTTCAGATTCTCTACCTGACTTGCCCTCAGCTTGTTATATTCATAAATAATTTGCAAATCTTTAAGTTCTGGTGCTAGAAAGTGCCTCATAAGTCATCAGGTCTGACCTATTCATGTTGAAGATGAGGAAGCTGAGGCTGAGAGAAGTGACCTGCCCAAGGCAGTCACAAAAGAAGTTGTGCCACTGAGAATCAGCTTGGCTGAACCAGGGAAGAGAGTTACCAGGCTCTTGCAGTGTTTCCATCTCCTGCACAGACTGTACACTGCTGGTCCTCCCTTGTCCGGGACTGCCCACTCTGGACCAGGCCTCAACCCTTCAAGATGCTGACACTCAGCTCCTCCCTCCTCTGTTGTCATGCTCCCCTAGACCTCAAGATGACTGCTCTCCAACCCCCCTGTTCCCTGCTCCTTACCCCCAGGAAACCTACATCTTGTGACTCATCCTCCAAGGTAACAATGAATGAAGTGAAGATAATGTGACAAGATGAGAGAAGATTCTCTTGGATCTGTGCTTGGAGACATTGCCCACATCTTTGCTGTATCAAAAGAATGACTTTAAAGGTGGGAACGTCAATGAAAATGGAAGGGAAGCCTGCAGATACAGATTCTGAGATGTTTTGTGGGTATCAGGGCCTTAAGTAACCCTTGAAATCACACAGCAACCCTCTCACTGCCTCTAGAGAGGCAGGTGGCATGGCACAGTGCATGGACGGCAAAAAAGTGGCAGCCATATGCCATCCCCTTTTCCTACACTCATGATTAAGTTGGTGGGCCACAGCTTTCTGTACTAGGAATGGATTCAGAGGCCTTTCTTTTCTTATTTATTTATTTAGTTTATTTTTTGGTGGTGGTGGGTCTTCGTTGCTGCAGGTGGGCTTTCTCTGGTTGCAGTGGGTAGGCTTCTCATTGCTGCGGCTTCTCTTGTTGTGGAGCACAGCAAGCCTCAGTAATTGCAGCGTGTGGGCTCAGAAGTTGCAGCTCGTGGGCTCTGGAGTGCAAGCTCGGTAGTTGTGGCACACGGGCTTAGTGGCCCAGTGGCATGTGGGATCCTCCCAGGGCAAGGATCAAACTGGTGTCCCTTGCATTGCAAGGCAAATTCTTATCCACTGGACCACCAGGGAAGCCTGAGGCCTTTCTTAACAGAGTGTTCCAGGTGGTACCTTCGATTGACTGCAGTTGATTACAGGGATGAAACAAACTGATTTGCCATCTCAGTGTTTCCGAAGGCTTTGGAGACCGGGAGATTACAAAATGACGGAGCCTCCATTTATCCCAATGGAAAAAGAAGACAATATAGTTTGATTTACATAACTGATATAAGATTTAGAGGTAACATATGCAAGAGCACTCAGTGACTATAAGTGGTCATTCTTATAAGGTCACTGCTGATGGGGTGCAAGCAGAACGCCACAGCCCAGCTGGAGAAGAAAGGCACTTCGTGGCCTCTCTTTGTTGTCTTTCCTCATCTTGTGACATCGCAGACCCAGGTATGTATGTTTCAGGTCTCCTCCAAAAGGACTGAACAGTCTCAGGTCAGGATGGCAGCTCACCACCCATTGGCTCAGCGAGTTAGGACAGTCACGTCAGGTCAGCAGTCTGTCCCTATAGTACCCCAGGTCTGCTTATGCTTCTCAGTCTGAAGGGCTGAAGAAAGTCCTTTGTTCCAAGCCTAGTTCGATTTCTATAAAATACATATGATAATCTGACTCTAGAGATAGGTATATTGATGATATAGTGATGGATTCACTAAGAGTTGTTATATATTTTGAAAAAAAATCAAACCCTTAATGAGTAGCAAGTCTATTTAAAGAACACCTTTCTTTGTTGAAAATAGAAATGTTTCAACTTTATTTGGAATCATATTTATTTAATGTGCACCTTAAATGTCTTGAAATATGTCATTATTAGCTATGATATATAAACTCCTAAAGGCTAGAAAGATGTCTGCTTCATTAATTTTTTTAGCGCACCCACAATAATGCCATGAACAATGAGATTTTTAATCCATTTACACACTACAATTGCAGATTGGAGTATAAACTGTGTCTCATACTCATAAAGAATGCTATTTCATTCTTAGTTTAAACTTTAAGAACCAGAAATCAAATGAAGCAGTTCTATTACAACAGCATTGAATATCCTTACATGCAGCACAAATGGATAATTATTGGTTTATTTTAATTTTTAAAGTATCAGTACTAACCAACTTTCTATGAGAGAAGCCTGCCCAAGTAGGAAATGTGAAAGATGCTGAAAACTACATGGAAAAAATAAAAAGTCATTTTAAGTCCCTTGCTGGAAGATAATCGTGTTGAATACCTTAATATTTGTTTCCTGTGTGATTCATTTTAAGGTGTTATTAATATGCTCTAATACTTAATGCATCTTAAGACATTCAAATGTTTCTTACCATGATTTCCATCCTTTCAGTTAGTGATCCCATGTTCTTCCCAGGAAGAATTATTGTTTTTTTATCTTTCAATGCATTGAAATGTGTTATGAGTTAAAGGAAAGAGTGCTGTGAGCAGCTGGTGACTGCCTCCTATTGAGAAGGAAAGTTGTGATTACTGCAAAGGAAAATCTAATCCATCTTGCCCCAGTGCACTTGGTCTTCCAGAGCCAGGTGAACTACCTTTGACTGTTTCCCCAGGATTATGTCACCCACCAAGGTAACTTTCTTTTTCAATAGGCGATGTTAAGAAACAAAACAACACCCTTTAAGTTAATCACTTTTGGAAAATAGAGAACGGCTTTATATTCCAAGGCTTTGATGTGTTTAGTGGTTCCTGTAAGGCTCTGCCTCCCTTTTCATTTTGATTGACAAGACCTTTCCTATATATTTGAGCAATCAAGCAGCCCAGTCACAGAGGGTAGAGGCATTTACCCAGAGCAAACTTGTACCACTCACTGCGACTTTCCAAAATCTTGAGTACAAGTTTCAGCTTTACAGGCGAGTCAGCTCCAGTAAGATCAGGTAAGTGCTTCTCCATACAGGAACTTCATTCTGCCTGAGGGTAAGTCCAGAGAGCCTTGCTAAGGTGACAGGTCAGAAGTAGGAACTGGGAGATAAGTTTGGGAATAAATAACTCTGCAGTCTAAATCATAATGAATTGAGGGTGTTCTGCAAGTGGAGAGTCCACCCTCATTTCAGCATTCAGGTATGTCTGTCTGGTGGGCCAACCATGAAAGAAGTGATTCTGGCTCCTGAAAAAGCACAGGAAATGATCAAGACCCAGGAAAGACCCCGATGCTGGGAAAGGTTGAGGGCAGGAGGAGAAGGGGGCAACAGAGGATGAGATGGTTGGATGGCATCATCAACTCAGTGGACATGAGTTTGAGCAAACTCAGGTGGATAGTGAAGGACAGGGAAGCCTGGCATACTGCAGTCAACGGGGTCCCCGATTGAGTCACTGAACAACAATAACAGACAGGATAGATAGTGGATTGGTATTTGAGTGGGGTTGTGTTTTAAATACCCCTGATGCTTGCCATCATTCAGATTTAAATTTAGTCACAAGATGCCTATTACAGTGGAGGCTTAGATCAAAGGGAATTTGTAGCAACTAGGACACATTTTTATCAATGGCCACCAAGTCGGATGTGAGGGCTGTTCTGCATATCCAAGTTTTATGGTTTTGTGCTGGGTTGGGTTAGTAACAATACATATGGGGCATGCCATTATTATTTGTCTACCTCTCTCCATTTCTCATCCATGACACTGGAAATATAATTTCGAGTGAAGCATGTAGCATGATACCGAATACCTTGGATCTGAATAAAAATAATTCGTGTGTGTTCATGTATCATGTTAGGATATGCATTACTTTCGGTGTTAGTCATATTCTGTATTCATTCTGAAGAGGTTATTGGAACAAACTTCTTTAATGCACAAATCCAGCAGTTGGGATACCATAAGGAAAAGCCTTAGGATACCCTTGGAGGGTTGGGTGTTTAGTGACCTGAAATTCTAAGGGCAATGTCCCTTTGATAGTGACCAACACATTATCCATGGAGGTTGTTGTTATTGTTCAGTTGCCTGGTCGTGTCCGACTATTCGAGACCCATGGACTGCAGCACACCAGGGCTCCCTGTTCCTCACCATCTCCTGAAGTTTGCCCAAGTTCATGTCCATTGCATTGATAGAGGTAGCTAGATCTATTAATAAATTCTCCTTCCTTTCCCTCTCGGAGGAACAGCATGAGGCTGGTGTACCTTTTTCTTGGCCCCATGACCCTCCTGCTCCTGGCTGGCTGTGGCTGTGTCATCAGCACCTCCAGTGAGAACCTGCGCACATTTGTGGGCTGTGCAGTGAGGGAGTTTACTTTTCTGGCCAAGAAGCCGGGCTGCAGGGGCCTTCGGATCACCACGGATGCCTGCTGGGGCCGCTGTGAAACCTGGGAGGTGAGTCCCAAAAGAGGCTTTGGTGGCAATGCCTTCATGTCGCTTGGACTGATTCTAAAGTACTCACTTAAAAAAAAAATTATTTCTTTATTTTTATTTTTGGTTGTGCTGAGTCTTCATTGCTGTATGCGGGCTCTCCCTGCTTGTGGAGAGAGGGGACCACTCTAGTTGTGGTGCGGGGGCTTCTCTTGTTGAGGATGAGGGGCCCTACGGTGTATGCTGAGTAGCTGTGGCACTTCAGGGCTCAGTTGCCTTGAAGCATGTGGGATCTTTCCAGACCTGAGATAAAACCTGTGTCCCATGCATTGCAAGGCAGATTCTTAACCACTGCACCATGAGGGAAGCCAAAGTATTAAAGTTCTTAATGAAATGAGATAGAGCTGGGATATCTATACTTTGTTATGGGTTAAACAAACAAAAAACAACTACTTGGAATCTTCCAAAAATAATCTGAAAGAAATATGATATCGCCCTTCTAACGAAGCATTGATAAAATTAATAATTTGATTGACATGCGTCTGTCTATTTGGGAATCATCTCTGGGAGGCCAAGATGTGCTGTTTTTCTGCCCATTTTACAGATGACATGCAAGAATTCAATTGGTAGCTGACTGCAGAGTCATGCAAGGAGTCACTGGAAAGTTCAGAATAAACTCTTGGTTCACGCTTATAACCCAAACTCTTCCCTGTGTTCCTCCCCCTTTAAAATGCCAGCCAGTTACCAAGTAAGGCCCTAAGCTAAGCAGCAGGTGAGGACGTGTCCTCAGCCCCTCCTTCAGTGCCTTACCTTCAGCCCTGCTCTCTTCTGTTCCCCTAGAGTCATTCCTGGGTCCCTCAGGGATCATCATTGACAGATCTATTAAGGTTCTTCATATACAATTATATGCAGCTTTTTAAGAGACTGTACATTTAAAATGGGATAAAAATCTCAATCAAAGTTAGAATGCTTTAAGGTTGAGAGGAGATGTTTGAGGGGTGAGGAGATAGAGCGCCTTTCAGTACCCCGTAGGATCACACCATACAGTGACTGCTGCCTCTGCCCACTAGGGCCTGAATTGGTTCCTAATGAAGTACTAGCTCTGATTTTGTCACCCTGGCTCCAAAAACCTTTAATGATCACCCACTGCTGCAAATTCAGTAACTACCTTTTAAGGTCCTCAGCAATATGCCATCTGCCTATTTTCCCAGGCACTGTGCATATTATTAGCTCTGCCTGAGAGACTAGATTTTAAAGGTTTTAGTCAGTATTCCTCATGAAATTTTACTTTTGGTCCTTTTCTTATATTCCTGCTCACATTTATTCCTTGGTGCCTGTCTCCAGAACCAACTCCTCTAAGCCTTTTCTGACTCTTTGGTCAGCCCATGACCATCATCTACCTTTTTTGTCTTATTTCCTTCTCCACCACACATTAGGTTTTAAGTTTTTTGAGTGGAGAGGTTCATTCTTATGCTTTTCATGGCTCTTGTCAAAAGACGTGTATAAGCAAGGCATTCAATAAATGTTGAATTAAAAGGGATGAATCCCTTCCTGGAGTTATACATCTTCTCATCAAATTGAGCCCATTTAGAAGCCTGGTGGCTCAGATGGAAGAGTCTACCTGTAATGCAGGAGACCTGGGTTCCAGCCCTGTGTTGGGAAGATCCCCTGGAGAACAGAATGGCTACTGACTCCAATATTCTTGCCTGGAGAATTCCATGGACAAAGGAGTCTGGTGGGCTACAGTCCATGGGGTCATAAAGAATTGGACACAATTGAGTGATGAACACTAAACTAGAAGCCCATGAGCACTATGAAAGGACACTGCTATTAGGAAAAATATCCTTCTATTCAGGGACTCAGAGAGCAACCTGTTATCATTGGGATAAAATTATGGCCCTATGATTGGAATTGGATTATGGTAATGAAACCTGTAACTTAAATGAAACAACTCCACCAAGTTAGCTTCATTTCCCCATCATTTGGGGGCTTGAGACATAATAACAAATGAAAATTCAGTTGTTGCAGATACTGTGGCTGTCACATGACATAAAAGTTATGTGAGAAACTTCCTTGTGTTCAGGGCGTGGCCTGGCAGTGCCTTCCCCTGCTCACAGCCTTATCGAGGCTATTTGGAGCTCTTTCTGGGCTAAAATCTCAAACTACAATTTCCCTTTAATTGAACGCATCTTCTTTTCCCTTTATAAATCAACAAATGGCTTTAACTGGGTAGCGGTCACCCACAGAAGGTCAGGGACTATGCTCTCACTGGAGAAATGAGACTATTAAAGAGCAGGACTCTCCTTAATGTCAGTCAGCTTTTATGTATGCCTTTATTGTGGTATGAAAATGGAGGCTATGTCTAGAAAGTAGATAAAAGAATGAGGTTTATTTTCCCCACAATCTGAAAGTTTCTGATTGATAAAGCACTTATTTTTGGTAACTTAACTGGGGAGCATGTCTGAAAATAAGGATATTCATGATGACACAGTGGCTGGATTTACTTTGAAGGTGGAACTATTGATGAAATTAGCCTTTGTTCTGGCCTAGGTTTAGGGTAGCTAGAGTTAGCAAATAACCAAACCAATCAAGCCAGGATGCCAGTTACATTTGAATGTCACATAAACAACCTTTTTTTTTTTCCCCCATTTTGGTATAAGTCTATCCCATGCAATATTTGGGACATACTTATACTAAAAATTGCTGTTTATTTGAAATTCAGATTTTACTGGGTATCCTGTATTTTATTTGGCAATGTTGCCTGGGATTCCAGATTACTGAAGATAAGAGGACATGAAGCAAACTGAGAAAGGATAAAACATTATCTGAGAAATAGTAGGAAGAAGTTGATATTGAATTTAACTCTTCTACATGGTCCTCAATGAAGGCAAAGCCATATTCCCATGACATGCATGTAAGATCTGCATCCTGGACCTCCATTAAACATATTTCACTTGCCTGGGACAAATGAAAGTGCTGTCCTCTGAAGGCTTGCTAGTTATTATTTTTATATTACTTTCTTACTCTTGTAACTGCTCTGATAAGTACGATAGACTACACTTACTGAACGCTGACTTGGTGCTGGTCATCTACCGTCTTACCTTATTTCCACAACTATGCTGGGAAGTAGGTATTTTGTTTTACAGATGAGGAAACTGATTTTCCAAGGTCTCCAACAAGTGGCAGATCAGGGATTCAAGCCTACTAGGTCTGACTGCAGGGTTTGAGATGCACGTAGGGCACTAAGGAATCTGCCTTGCTCTGTTTTCTTTTATTGATTCAACAGGTGGTTGTTGAATTTGCTTTCTACTGGAAGGGAAACAAGTAAAGAAATTAACAAGTAAAGAAATGAATAACAAGCTAATCTCTTATAGTGATGAGTGGTACCGAGAAAAGGAAACAGGACGGTATGTTCTAACGGGTTTTCTGTTTTCTGCCTGTGGGGACAGAAGCCCATTTTGGAACCCCCCTACATCGAAGCCCATCATCGGGTCTGTACCTACAATGAGACCAAACAGGTGACGGTCAAGCTGCCCAACTGTGCCCCTGGAGTCGACCCCTTCTACAGCTACCCTGTGGCGGTCCGCTGTGACTGCGGGGCCTGCTCTACCGCCACCACGGAGTGTGAGACCATCTGAAGCTGGTGTGACCTGCAGACACAGCCGGAGGGCGCCAGGCTCACGGACACACCTGCATGGGCAGCATGAGCAGCTACACCCCCTGAATTCAAGGACTGTTTAATTTTGACCCCACCTATGCAGGAGGCTATACATCTTCCTTCTGCCCAGCTCAGGCACAAGGCTGAGGCAGCATACTTACGCTAAAAATGCAAAACAGCATTTGTGCCTTCCCTGACAAAATTTCTCTGGTTCACCCACTACAAATTAAATTTTCTTCACCTTGAGTCTCAGAACATAACTTGTATATCATAACCTGCCTCCAACATGGATTTATAGTAAGCCAATATTTTAAATGCTTTGGGCATAATTAGGAAATGGGGCTAGAAAAGCCTTTAAATTCTCATGTCTTATTTAATGACTGGTCTCCAACTAGATTTATGATCAAAGTGCCAAGAATTAATAAAAACCAACGCTTTAGTCCTCATGCCCTCCAAGAAAATCCAATTGCAGGCTCCCTTAGAACTTACTTTTCCTTTTAACTGAGGGATTACCAACACAAGATATAGAGACTGCTCAGATTAAAAAAGGGAGGGCAACAGTAGCTCAAATTGAAAGGTGTCTGGATTTAGGGAATTCTTTTCCCAAGAAAAATTCCTGAAGTCCCTTTTAGATCCTTGATAAAGAGACTACTTTGTGGTTAAAAACAAACAAACAACTCAGAAAAAATATGTAATCAGAGCTATCACTTGATCTTAAAAATTTATGAAATTAAACTTATGCATTTAGACTCAAATGATACTCCCCCAAAGATATGTCCCAGATTATCCAAGTCACAAATATTCTTTACCACTGAGCATATTTTAAATTGTAGTTTTTTAAACTCAAAAGTGTTCTGTGTTTGTAGGGGTAAAACTGCACTGCTGACTCAGAGGAAAAAGTCTGTGATTGTCTAGCTCTTTCCCTCTCTAAAATCTTACAGCAGCTGATTCTCTGTGACTTTTTTTTTTTTAAAACACTCTAATGTTATGCAGGTGTCTTTAGTTCTGACATTTTGGGGGTTGAAATTAACCTCGTTCTTTTTTCACATTGCACCAGGAAAATCTATGTTAATGACAATAAAGCATTTCCTCTGTCTTTTGAATTCACGAAAACTTTCAAAAGTCTCTTTTGTCTTTCATACACTTGGAATTATAACAACAATCACACTTAAAATGAATTGCAAGGTTATTTTTATTTGCACATTTAGGATGTCATATTCAGTAAGGAATACAGACAGATGACAGGGTACCATGAGTCCCAAAGGTGGCTCAATCTGTATTCTCATCCCTGGCATTTCATCACTAGAACCAGGGGCCCTCCTTGAATGAGGAATCAATGAGTCTCCATGAAAACAGGAAAGCAAATGTTAGGATTGATGATCTAGGATTGGGATGCTGAGGTGGACATCCCAGAACAAAGGGCATGAGCAAAATCCACCCAGCCTTCAGATCTGTTGGTAGATAAGAGGGTCACTCTAAGGTGAAAAGTATGTGAGTGCCTGCCGTTGCCACTGGGGTGGAGGAAGAGGATTAGGGATAAGACTGGATGGCTCCACTCAGGTGTTTTCAACCAATCCCTCAGAACTTCCATCAGGAGTTTCTGGGAGAAAGAGTTGCTTCTAAAACAAACTTAGGGGAAAAAAGCGGAAGCAGTAAGGGCTTGCCAGAATTTGAGAAAAAGTGACTGTAGCAGGTGGCATAGTGGTAAAGAATCCATCTGCCAGTGCAGGAGATGCAAGATACTTGGGTTCAATCCCTGGGTCGGGAAGATCCCCTGGAGAAGGAAATGGCAACCCTTTCTTGCCTGGAAAATCCCATGGACAGAGGAGCCTGGTGGACTACACTCCATGGGGTGGCAGAGAGTTGGACATGACTGAACATGCAGCATCTGTAAGGGTCCTGGTGGGAAACAAATAATATACTGCAGTGGGATGTTGAGTATAATTAAACGAAGAGGCTGTTTACAAACATGAAGACAGAATTAAGGAAACCAACTAGGGGGTGGTGAGACACTCTCAAACACTTGTGTGAAGCTGTGGGCAGCGTAGGCTGAAGGACCAGGAGAAAGTGATTTTCAGATCTCAAAGAGAACTGTAGGAGAGGAATTCTTTGACAGGGGTTGTGGTTTTTCATAGGAGGATGTGGCCGCTACCAGTATGAGGCCTGGGAGGGAGGAAGGTGGTTAGCAAATACTCCAACCTCACTCTGCTCCTGTGCCCTGATCTGCAAATGGGAAGGCAGAGAATTGGGGAGCCCATTGGTTCAGCTCATAAATGTTGGCCACCCAATAAGCAGGTTGGAGAAAGGTGGGGAGTGAACCTAAGGGGGCCAATGGATAAAATCCCCAGAGGTATCTTTGGGAAACTTAGCCAGAATGCCATAGGTAGTAATACTGGCCTCGAGAGCCATAGGAGGTGCTATAGCAACATGATTACTAAGACTCTGCTGTGATGAATTGGGATGGGGTGCGTGTGGAAAGGTATGTATGGGTTAATACAACATCGACAACATCTGAGAGATGTGGGAAGCATGGTAATCATCAGGACTGTAGGGACTGATTGGTTGTTAAGTGCAATCAAAGTACTTGGGGCTTGGCATGAAAGACACATTTGAGGAGATTCTCTTCTCCTGAAGGTGGAGGGCAGAAGGTGCTGAAAACCAGGCCTCAGGCCTAATCGGATAAGTTGAACTGAGGAGTTGAATCATCAGAAAGGCTGAGTCTCTCACCCTGGCAATCTCCTGTCCTTAAGTTCCTCACAGGGAAGTAGTGGGTCACAGAGACTGCAGTGGGGACCACCCCTGGGTGAGCTTGAGGTTCCCTCACCAAAAAGGCTGTTCCTTCTTCCTAGAGGAGGCCAACCTCCTGGTGCTCGGAGACCAGGCTGAGGCCCCGTCCAAGGAGGCTGCTTTACACACCACCCACAACCCCTCATTTATTCTACGTGGCTGATTAGGGTCAAGACTCAGGGTGATCCGGCTGGGGAAGGACATTCCTTCTGGTGGGAGGAATGAGATTTTCCATTGAAGGAACCTCGGGACTTGACTAAAGCAGACAGGGATCAGGGAAATGTGCTTGGGAATGGATCTTGAGAATGTGAGATGGGATGAAGGAGAGGGTGGCAGAATATAAACCTGTATATATCCCTGGTGACTCAGTGGTAAATAGTCCACCTGCAATGCAGGAGACCTGGGTTCAATCCTTGGGTCAGGAAGATCCCCTGGAGAAGGGAATGACTGCCCACTCCAGTGCTCCTGCTGGGGGAATTCCATGGACAGAAGAGCCTGGTGGGCTAAAGTCCATGGGGTCACAAAGATTTGGACACAACTGAGTGACTAACATTTTCTCACTTCAAGAAGAGCTTCTTGGGCATTCTCCCATGACTCAGGACTAGCATCCTCACAAGGGCATCTGGATTTCATTCCAGTGTGTGTTTGGGCTGGCTCCCTAAATCTTGTGGGAAATGGTGGCATACATGAATGAAGAGAAGATGCCAGACTGTCCTGGCAGAGTATTTGAGGACTAAAGCCTCAGAGAGGGGCCCTGATATGTTCACCTGGAGAGTTCAGAGGAACGTCCCTTCATTAAGGCGATGAGGAAGGCACTAGTGAGGGGCTTCTGAGACACAGAAAAGCTCAATAGTGGCTGTCTTTGTAGATCAGGGTTGATGGGCAGGAGAAACTGGGCTTCCTGGTCTCAGCAGAGGTGAGAGGGGTCTGGAACAGCAGAGACCTGGTGGTGACATGTAGCTGCCAGAGGCGAGGTGGACGTGGTTGCCATAACAGGAGGAGGGTTCTGATCTGCAGGATCTGCGGTGCTGGAGAGGAGTCCACCGTGTTCCTAGTCCGTGGTGTTCCAATAGCTTCTGCGGTAAATATTTATTATAATCAGAAATGTTATTAATGAAAAGGAGGAAAATGTCTGTCTGTGGTAAACTTAATTTTTTTTTCAAATCTCCTCTTCCCTTTTCCTGTGTGCCTCTTTGTCATTCTCTTTTTCTCCCTCCTTTGCTTCCACAGTATTTATGAATTCTAATTTTGTGCAAAACATTATGTTTGGAAGTGCAGATATAAATATTGCTACCATTTATGGATTTCTTATTATAAACAGGACCCTTTATATATATATTTGAACTTTTAATTTTTATTGGGATATAGCTGATAAGGAAACAATGTAATAGTTTCAGATGAACAGTGAAGGAACTTCGCCATGCATACACATGTATCTATTCTCCTCCAAACTCCTCTTCCATTTAGCCTTCCACATAACATTGAGCAGAGTTCCACACGCTATACAGTGGGACAGGACCCTTTATATTAATTCTTTGTAATCTTGTGTCAACTGTGCTCATAGGCATTGTTACTGCCGAAGCATTGTTAATGCCATCACCATTTTACAGATGATGAAACCAAAGCTCAGAGAGGTCAAGTAACCTCCCCAAGCTCAGACAGCTGATTGGCAGCACATGCCAGGTTTCTCTGACCCAGAACCAAATTCTTTCCATTGGAGCACGATGGGCTTTTTGGAATGTTCCTTCTGAGTTGTTCTTGCCTGGAGAAGTCTTTGAATTTATCGATGTCAGACTCTCTCTCACCATTGATTAGCATGTCTGCTGCCTGTCCTGGAGGTAGCTCAGTGCAAGCTTGGGTTGTTTTATGGAGACTGTAGTTTTTCTCTAGTTTCCTTTATTAACCTCTAGCAAGATAGTGCTTTGCTATAACTCAAACCAAAGTTTATAACAGGAGGGATTGAAAGAGAAAAGGAGCAGAGCCTCAAAGGGAAATTCAAACAGACTGCTGTAGAGGTGAAGGTGGTATGCCCTCGGCTGATCTCCCGGGCAGCGTGAATGGTGCAGAGATGGTGGTCCATGCCTATTGGTGGGGGAGGGGCTCTAGACAAAACTGACTCCCAGCAACTCCTTACTCTTGGAGACATGCTTATTTTGCAACTAACAAAAGGTAAGGAGAAGGGGAATTTCCTAGATTTTCCCCCCCCATAAGAGTGTTTTTCAATGGAGAATGTAAATACACACATTCTACTTCTGGGCTTATTAGTTGTGCTGATTGAATTCACGTTTTCCTTCTTCCCCTGATCAGGAAATGAATGAGCCACCACAAAAGCACCAAATTCTGCTGTAGTGACTCAACTCTTCAAATTAATTAGGTTTTTAATATAATAAAAACATTTCTGAGATAGTAAATAAACTGTACATCTAATCAAAAATAATGTGGCATTGATAAAAAATAAATTGCATTTCATCAACTTTTCCAAGAGGACTGATTATCTTTTTCATTCAGGAGACATTTTCTTAAAAATAATATGTACCTTTTTGGTTTTCTCCAACGTGTTAAAGCAACTTATGAAGAAGTAACTTTAAAAGGATTCTTTGGAAAAATCTAAAAATTGTATTTGCTGCTGAAAATTTCTACTAGAGAAACAGTTTGCTTCTTATTGGTGAAATGAATCTTCTGGCATTTTCTTTTATAATGATCTCCCTTTGTTTTAACGAACAGGGTTGTTTGGAATTGTGTACAGGGAGATCTAAAAGGCTCAGTGGCTGGTTGTTGTGGTTCTGGAGTATCTGAAGGGGATGTTAAAGACCTCTGAGGAGGTAGGTGATGTCTAACAACAGAGGAAAGAAATAGAAAAAGGATGAGAGAAAGCAGAGCAGGTGTGCAGCATTATAACCGGTGTTGTAAGTAGAGACTTGTTCCAATGTTAAGGGGTTTAGAGGGATTATTCCAGTCTCTGTTCCAGGTCCTCATTAGCAGGAGAAAAGTAAACATTTCCTAAGCTCTTTGGCTTTATTTTTGACTCTAAGTTCCTCTGACTGTAGTTCTTTAGCATACTGAATAATCGAGTTAAAAAAAAAAAAGGCTTCCTGATACACAAGATTAATTATATGCTTTGACCTTGACTGTGGGCCATCAGGGTTTCTGGAAAGTCATTCAAACCCCCAAAGACACACACACCCTTCTTCAAAAGAGAAAAAAACATTTTGCTTTAACAAAGAATATCAATGAGGGCTTGATCTCTGGGTCGGAAGATCCCCTGGAGGAGGGCATGGCAACCCACTTCAGTATTCTTGCCTGGAGAATCCCAGGGACAGAGGAGCCTTGTGGGCTACAGTTCATAGGGTCACAAAGAGTCGGACACCACTGAAGGCGACTTAGCATGCACTCACACATCAATATATTACCAAGACGATAATTGTAATTTTTTTTGGTGATGCTCAAGGTATGATTACCAGCAAGGAATAAATATAATATCCCTAAGTCATAAATAATGAATGACTTAACTTGAAAGAACATTTATTCACAAACTCTTGTTGTTTAGTTACTAAGTTGTGTCCAACTCTTTTCTAATTCCAAGGACTGTAGCTTGCCAGGCTCCTCTGTCCAAGGGATTTTCCAGGCAAGAATACTGGCATTGGTTGTTATTTCCTCCTTCAGGAGATCTTCCTGACCCAGGGATCAAGTTTGCATCCCCTGCTTGGGAGGTGGATTCTTCACCCCAGGGCTTACCTGGGAAGCCTACAATAAACTCCCTATATATACAATAAAGGATACTGATGAATTATTAATAGTCATTATCTCTGTGAAGTACACATACAGAATTATACAATTGAAGTGGAAATTTAATCCTGTGAGGTTCCCAGTTCTTTGCATAGGAAATGCATGAACAGATCCCACTTCCTTGACCTCACTTTGTTGCTCATGCAGAGGTTATCAATACATGGAGAGGTGCACCCTTGAAGGAAGGTGCTCTAAGCTTCTAGGCTGTTCTGAACCCCCATCTTCCATTACCCTCTTGGCATCTGCATATCAAAACTAACATATTTGGAGGGACCGATTTTACTGAGTGGAATGATGACATACAGCATTTTCAACTATGTTGGAAATGGTTTTAAAAGGAAGATTTTGCTCAGCTTTTAGCTCCTGTTTGAGCAAGCTGAGGATGCTAATGCTAAAATATCTCCCCACTGAAACATAAACATTAGTTAATGAGAAAGTCCAGCTGAAATCAGTGGCAAATTTCAGCATGAACAAAATCTGAGCCACCTTCGAGACGAACCAAAAGGAACTAATGTACCGTAATTTCACTCAGGCCTCTACGCTGCAGGCTGCTGGCCAGCGGAGTAGAAGCAAGTAGGTTGTGACCAGAGGCTTCTCTCCTTCAGCACTTGATTATTTCAATGTGCTTAATTCAGTAGAGGACTTTCCAATTTCTTGGACTGGGATTTTGTTTTGCAGTTGCAATAAAGGGAGTGAGAATCAGACATTTAAAAATTATGATAAGTAAATGGATTCTTAAAGAGAGATTGATTGTTGTTGCCAGTGTCCTTGCCCTATTAGTTTCTTATGAGGAAGAGAAAACAGGCTCTATTTTGTGGCCTGGGGAAGGGAGTGAATGGGTGGGGGTGCGGGGCCTTAGGAGGATACACAGCCCGTTTTGTAAGAAGTGCTTTTTGGCAGCTTGCACCAGTGGTTATGAGTAAGAGGCTGCAATAATGAAAATCATCTTTAGTAAGATTCTGTTTTTGGATTTGGCTAAACTCTTCCAAGAATGCTAGCTGCTTTGGGTAGCCAAGCTGCTTCCAGATGTAAAAACTGTCCCAATTTAAAAGCTGTGCCCAATTTAAGGATATCTTGGGACACAGGTGGTTCTTGCAGCCTTGAACGTGAAGGAATAGATGACTGACAGGACCAGAATCAGAGCCGCAGGGGGCAGAAGATGGTCCTTTCCAGAGGAGATGGTCCCTTAGCGATGGGATCTGCATAATAGCATCAGTTGCTTATTCTGGGATAGAATCACTGATATTATAGCTGGGAAATTAGTAGGCCATTTGTAGGTACAAAAGACGTGATCCTTGTGCACTTTCTTTGTTTGAAAGTAGGTATGACTTGCCTTCAGGTCTTCTGGAGCAACAATGGAATGTGAATAAGATAAGAGGCTTAAGCATGTGTGTGTACAATTTTGAATTTTTAAAGGGCTCTTGTACACGAGGTGGGATATGGGCGGAGTTACAAAGCATGGTCCCCTGTGACGTTTAGTAAAAATGTGTTGAATAAGTGATGACAATTCTGGTCTGTGCTTAGAGCAATAAACATCTAAATCAGGGGGATGCCCTTCATAGAGGTCAAGTTGTAGTCAATCCTTATTCTGGCCTCTAGAGAACTGTCTAAAATATTATCTTAAACAGTGAAGAATGAAATTTTATGCCTCAGAAACTTGTTTTATCTTCATTTTATAAGTTTATAATGTTACATGATATAAATCTTTCTTATTTCTTGATGGAAAATCATTTTGGAGGTTTTTTCCTCTCCCTTATAAATGCCAGAAAGACTTTCGGAAAAGAAGTTCTTGAGATTTATCAGATCTTTCAAACCAGATGCTGCTTTTCTGCTCTGGATTCCAAAACATGCTGTTTCTTTTACTGCAGCTGGGAAGCACATGAAAAGCAAAAGAAAGGACTTCTGAAAGTCTTTTTTTTTTCCATCAAGTAAATGTGGACAACTCAAATATTAGCCTAAGATAGCATCAGAGAGACAGGTGAAGCCGATGGTTTCATCATCTGGCAGCTATATGTTTGAGTGTAAAGACTAATGATAAACTTGGTTGTCTCATAGGCCAGTCTTCTCAAATTTCAAAGTGCACATAAGTCACCTGGGGTCTTATTAAAATACAGCTTCCGATTCAGTAGGTCTGGCCCAGGACTGCGCTTCTTTAGTCCTAACTAGCTCACAGGTTGTGCCCATTCTGTTAGTCCCTGGACCACACTTTGAGTACCAAATTTCCCATTCTAACAGAGGCTAGAGAAGGCAGTTTTCTTGAGTGGCTGGCGAGGTCACCCTCAGATAACCCAGAAATGAGAGTAGGAAAAAAGACTGTATAATGAATTAAAGTCAAAATACAGCACAAGATAAACTTCAAGGTTATAGTACAGGAAATGGCATTTTGTTAATTACCAAAAGTGTACACAGGATAGCCATTACAAAGAAGCAGATGGTAAGAAAGCCAGTCTGCAAGCAGCTCAGCCATGCTTCCCGTGTCTATCATTTTCTCTGTTGAGATTACCTGAGGAGGAATGTGGACTGTTTCCATCGGGATAAAATGCTCCTGAGATGTACTTACACAGCAATTACTGTGTACTCAGAGCAAACAAAACATTTAAACCAGGTAATGAGAAGAATGCAGAATTCATTAACCGTCTGCCCATAGCCCCTCTGTGAGAAAAAAATCCGATTGCTTACAAAAATTGATTTAAAAAAATAGCAGGTGGTGGCACTTTCGGGTGTGTCCCAAACATACCACCTGCTATGAAAGAGTTTCTGTTTTTTCTTTAAAGAATTAACATGTTGATGTAGGGCAAAACCAATACAATATTGTAAAGTAATTAACCTCCAATTAAAATAAATAGATTTATATTAAAAAAATAAAGAGGCTTCTGGAAAAAAAACATAAAATATTCAGCAGGATATTACTTTTAAATAAACAAATCTTTTAAAAGGTTTTTTAAAAAAAGAATTAACATAAAATAAAAAAGACTGATTTGTTCAGGGTCTCTGGGAGGCGAAACATGCTTCCAGGTGAGACTTGGCTCTGGGTCTTAGGGACCCTCTCCTCAAATTACTCCAGACATCATATCCCTAAAACACTGATCAGCCCCTGTTCATCCATGATAACTGCATATACCGAGAGTCTTGGAGGACATGGCTGAAAATACAACAAAATTATACCAGCTACATATCATAAAGTTTTTGAGTCATTGCAGAACTCAGAACAAAATGAAATTTCCATGGTAGAACATGTTTAAAACATGCACAAAATGACTCTAGATTTTACCAGAATATTCCCTAAGGAGGGAAAAAAAAAACATAGATTGTGACTGAGATTAATCATGCAGCTTTTCCTCTAATTTCTTGTAGTGGAAGTTAAAAGCCAAGAACTTTTACTGAACTTGCATCCCACAAATTCACAGATGAACCAATCCCAAGGAGGAAAAAAAAAAAGCATAGATTGTGACCAAGATTAATCATGCAGCTTTTCCTCTAATTTCTTGTAGTGGAAGTTAAAAGCCAAGAACTGTTACTGAACTTGCATCCCACAGATTCACAGATGAACACATCCCTCCTTGACTCATTCCTGTCCTAACCCCAAGAGATCTCCCAAGAGCAGCGCTGAGCCTCTAATGCTCAATGAGCTTGTGTGTAGAGCTTGATGCTTTAATTTCCTTTTTGCTCTTTGTTGACTATGGAAGCACCATGAATTGTTGCCTTGCCTCATATTTTTGTACTCTGTCATTGCTGTTGTGCATTTTATTTTTTAATTTTGGAGTTTAGAAATGTTTTATTTTAGAAAGGTAACACCATTGTCCATTTTAAATGCATTCTTTCTATTTAGAGTTATTCCTGCCAAGATAAATAAATATTCTTCATACAAGTAACTGTCTTTCCAGATATCCCACAGTCATCCTTTTCAGGTTTTAAGTCGTGTTCATTTTCAACGAAACTTTCAAACTGATTTATTCACTCATATTTCTTGGTAAGTTTCCTTTGCCTGCCCGCTCCATGTTAGAAGGTTTGAGGAGGATGAATAAGAAGGTTTGAAGGGAAATGACCTCAGAGGAGGTTTGAGAGAGATGACCTGCTTGGCTAGTAAAGACCCAGAGAGCGCTGTCCAGCACTTCATCCATTTTTAATGAATCACGAGGTGGTATTATCTAGGATTATTACACAATTAATTCTGTTGGCTGATTCTGCTTTGAGACCCAGAAACATAGAATGCTCTTGATGAGAATGGCCCTGCTTTCTTCCCCATGGCTCTGGAGACCAGGCAGAAGTTGGTGATTCTCCAGGAGGATTGTCAGATATGTGTTTTTGCCTCGTGTTTGGTTTTAGGTTTTCCTCCCTTCTCTAAATGTTTCCTTTTTAAGAGTACCTAACTTTCTTCGCAAGAAGTTTGGTTTCCCTGACCTCTCTCACTCTCTCTTTTTCTGTTTCTAATGGTCCTTGAAATGAAATGTTTTCTTGAGTTTTCCTTTGTACTTGGGCAGCCTACGCAATGACTCTTAAGAGAATAGCTAGTGACCTGTGGTTTTCTCTGCAGAAGAGAATGCACATTTTGTATTCTGGCCTCTAAACATAGGGGTAGATTTAAAAATGAAGACATAAGATCATCTCCAGCACGGTGTCAAACATTCCTTTAAAGCTAAACCTTGATTTTTAATCTTCCATCACTTTGGTCTTATGGATGAATCTGCGTTTATGAAAGCAATCAGTTCAGTCAGTTCAGTTGCTCGGTCGTGTCCGACTCTTTGCGACCCCATGAATCACAGCACGCCAGGCCTCCCTGTCCATCACCAACTCCCGGAACACTGCCTCTTTAAAGGCTGACCTCAAGTTATATTGGAGAAGGAAATGGCAATCCACTCCAGTATTCTTGCCTGGAAAACCCCATGGATGGAAGAGCCTGGCAGGCTACAGTCCATAGGGTCACAAAGAGTTGGACACAACTGAGCGACTTCACTCAGGTTATATATTTCTTCTTGAAGACCCTCTACTTCGTGAGGTTATAGGAACCAGCACTCTTAATGATGATATTTATGTTATTTTCACATTCTGGGTTTTATGAAAGCTGTGTGTATGGCTACATGCACTTCATCTGGTACTTCTCTTCTCTTACAGACCAGAAATCTTCCAAAAGGTTCTTTGTATGTCATGATCAGACATATTGAAATCTCAGTACCAAATCTCTCTTCCTGTCATATGTGTGTGACAATTTTTGATTTCCCAGTTTAGTGCTTTCTTGTTGAAAGTGCTGCAGTTACTGCATTCAGCAATTGCTCTTTGGGTATAAATTTTCTTGGCAGAAAGCAGCCCAGAGTTCTACTGTTAACATGGTTCTGACTTGGGTCTTCCAAATAAGTCCATTAATTCTACCAAACAACCAACCATCTGATTGAAAAAAAAAATCTGTCAAACTAGCTACCTGATCAAGCCATGAAATTGAGATTATATTACACTGTACATATATATCTTATTATAGTGGCCCACGTTATATATTTGAAATATGGTTAGGATCTATAGGATAAACAGATGCAACTCAGGTAATATACCTACAAAACTCCAACTTAATATGTTGATAATGAGTAGATTCTAGTATGAAAGTGAAGTGTTAGTCACTTAGTGGTATCCAACTCTGCAACCCCAGGGACTGTAGCCCGCCAGACTCGTCTGTCCATGGAATTCTCCAGGCAAGAATACTGAAATGGGGGACTTCCCTGCTGGTCCAGTGGTTAAGACTCTCAGCTCCCAATGCAGGGGGCCCAGGTTTGTTTCCTGGTCCAGGAACTAGATCCCACATCTGCAACTAAGGCTTGGTGCAGCCAAATAAGTGAATAAATATTAAAAAAAAAAAAAAAAAAAGAATACTGAAATAGGTTGCCATTCCTTTTTCTAGGGGATCTTCCTGACCCAGGGATTGAATCCAGATCTCCCGCATTGCAGGCAGATTCTTTACCATCTGAGCCACCAGTATAGATTACAGTATGGAGATGAAAGGCACTGGATGGGAAGCAGAACAGCTGACATCTGTCCAGCTTTGTCACAACATATCTCTTTTAACTCATCTGGGCTTGTATTTTCTCATCTGTACAATGAGGAAATTGGATTATAGCTTCTTCTATCTCAGAAAAGTCAAGACTACACCTTCAATAGCGATCTGTTGCCCCTTCTTGACTTTGAAGATGGTGTAGACCTTTAAAGGGTCCTTGTTGAGATTTCTATGTCTTTCAATCTTTGGTTTCAGAATATAGTTTTATTCAATTTTATGGCAGAAAACTTTTTTTTTTTTTAGAGACATAAACTACCTATTGCCATGAAACAGGGAATACGTGATTAATTTGGTGGAATGACATGAACTCTTTTAGATTGCTTTGTTCTTCATTATTTTATTCAACAAGTAGCTCCTAAAACCTCTAAGCGCCTGGGCTCCACACAGACACTGTCTCTCCAGGTTCTGGTTCTAGGCAAGAGAGAGATCTCCCACTATGAAAAAGTTAATCTCTGTGGCCCATTAGGGAGGTGATGACCTGGGGAACCATTTGCCTGTTGAGTGCACACATCTGGAAAATTCTCCTTGGCAGAGCAAACACACTGTTCTCAATTTTTCATCCACATCAGTGAGGAGTGGCTCTTTAGCAAGACATAAGGAGAAGGCAATGGCACCCCACTCCAGTACTCTTGCCTGGAAAATCCCATGGACGGAGGAGCCTGGTAGGCTGCAGTCCATGGGGTCGCTAAGAGTCAGACACGACTGAGCGACTTCACTTTCACTTTTCACTTTCATACATTGGAGAAGGAAATGGCAACTCGCTCCAGTGTTCTTGCCTGGAGAATCCCAGGGACAGGGGAGCCTGATGGGCTGCTGTCTATGGGGTCGCACAGAGTTGGACATGACTGAAGCGACTTAGCAGCAGCAGCAACCACACAATAATGTAACAAAACCAGGTAACGGCACTTCATTTATTATAGGGCTAAATGCTCATTATTGTTTGTAAAGGATGAACTCAAAGTCTGCAGAGTTACAGTTTATACATGGTTGATTTCCATTTACAAAGAGAGAATGTCCTTGTTTTCTCTAAATGTCAAGCTTTGACTTACAAAACTCCCGTTTTCTTTTAGGTGGGGTGTGTGTGTATTCAAGAAAATGTTCAGCAACTAGACGGGGGAGAAGAGAAATAAAACTTGAAATATAGAAGAGAGGAAAGCACATTTCAAAAATTTCAAACAAACAAAACCCAAAAAACTAGGGGGGGTGTCACGGAAGGTCTTCACAGAAAAGACCAATACTGTATGCTCCTTTTTAAATGTGCTTCCTCCAGGAGCATAAAGAACTAGAAAGACTGGATTTTTCCAACAGGAGTGTGAATCTAGAAATTCTTAAACTAAAATTCGTGTAATTTCATGCTGCAAAGAGGCACTTTGCTTATGCAGTTGAAATAAAGTGCCTACCTGGGTGTTTCCAGGGTAACTGTAAGCAAATAAGACTAATTAGAAGCCTTCACAGTCTCTAATTAAAAGCTAGGAAATAAATCACTCTGAGATACAAGAATCCCTGGATGTTTGGAAGAGTCTCTTCCCCAGGGCCAAAGTCCCTGTTCCATAGAGCACATCATTTTGGAAGCAGGGCATAGATGGATCCAGAGCTTGGTATTCATGGATATAGACCAAAATACACATTTGGGACAATGAATACAGGAAATAGGGAGGGGCAATATTTTAGTACCAGTTATACTTGGAAAATATCCTTTAAAGAGAATGAATGAGAACTCCCATGGGACAAGCTGAGAAGTACTTTCAGTTGAAGTGAGAGGGAAAATTGAGGCACTTTGGCTTAACCTTTGCAACTTTTTTACATCCTATGATCAGATCCTTCTTTGGAATCAAGTTATTATTGGGCATGGGAAAGAGTGTGAAATCAAGAGAGGAAAGAGGCATACAGTGGGGAAGGGAGGGAGCAGGAAATTTCACTTTATCGAATAATAATTTTTTAAAAAGATAGGTCTGCCATATTCTCTTCCTAATCAGTTTGATTGAAAAGCAGAAATTCTACCTTCTTAAAAGCACAGTTCATTTGTAATTTTAAAGAGCCAACTCATTGGAAAAGACCCTGATGCTGGGAAAGATTGAAGGCAAGAGGAGAAGGGGGAGACAGAGGATGCAACGGTTGAATGACATCACTGACTCAATGGACATGAGTTTGAGGAAACTCTGGGAGATAATGAAGGACAGGGAAGTCTGGTGTGCTGCAGTCCAAAGAATTGCAAAGAGTCAGACCTGACTTATCAACTAAACAACAACAATGACAATATAACGTGGAAAAAATAAAGTGACCAGAAATGTAAGCATTTCTGGGGGTGAATTTTAGGCAACAAACGTGGACCTGCAACAGTTCAGGTGGTGTCTCTTTCAATCAGGTTCAGAAATTATGGCTTCACATATTTCCAAAAGTTTCAACATTTCCTTGTATCTTCTTACAGTCAGGCATTCAGAGGTACATGTTGGTTTTAATAGCTTTGGTAGAAACATGCTGAAAATAGGAATGAACATCAAAACCTTTTTCTTTAAGATAGTTTGGCATGGTTTTATAAGGCCTGAGTAAACTGGTAAATTAGTAATTTTTTAAAATAATACAAATTAACATAAGACACATAGGAGAACAGCAGATTCAAGAAAAAAAGGTTAGTATCATATTCCCATGTTTTGTAAAAGACATCACGTAAGGCCACCAATACAAGAACCAAGTTCTTTTTTTTTTGGTTTTCCTATGATGATTTCCTATCAGCTTCATGCCCTTGGAGGGGATGATGGAAAACTCAAGATGGCCTTGACTTTGTTTCCCACGTGGTCAGGGTGGCACTGGCTGGGATCTGGGCTCAGCATTCTCGTGGAGTGTGCAACGTGGATGCTGCTGGCTGGTATGGAGGATGTGGCAGTTGGCTGATAGTGTGCTGTGCTTGGGAGGGCTCACAGGGCGGAGGGGCAAGCCTCTGGGTCAGGGACTTCCTCTCTGGTCATGCCCTCCTTTTGGCTTGAGCTGGGTCACAGAGATTGGCTGCCATTCTTACCCTTTGTGGGGTGGAGGTGGGTCTCAAGCCACCTCAGATAATTGAACAGCAGCTGTGACACTGGGAGCAGTGTTTCTTCTTTTTCTTGGGATGGAAAATGGTGAGGATTGCTTCATCAAAAACTGCTTTGAGACCTTTCTGGGTCAGGGCCGAGCATTCCAGGTAGCACTGTGCTCCGATCTAAAACACAAAGAGAGGCGTGAGAGGAGGAGAGAGAGAAAAGCACAGTGGTGTCTGCCCTCTGCCCAGCCAAGAGCTACTGCTGCTTATCTCACAAACAGCCCAGGGATAGTTTGGATCACGTCTTTTCCTTCTGTGTTTCAACTCGCATCTGCTTTTCTTTTTGGTATTTTTACATATTTTGCTTTCTGACATTAACATTAAATGACTGTGGATTGCTTCTGATGAACAACAAATTTATTATAAGTATAAGAATATAAAACATAAAAATTAAGAGAGGATTCAAAACCAGTGATATGGTTTAAGTATTTTTTGTGAACACCAGGGTATGTGATGTTGTTTTTAGTGCCTTCTCATTTGTATGCAGAACATGTGAATGTGGTACAAGTGAAATGAATTCCCTTCTGTGCATAGTAGGGCAGGGTGTCAACTTTCTTAATAAAGCTCATAGAAAGAGAGTGGTTTTATAGAGAGTGATATGGTTTTATAGGTCATTTTTGATTAAAATGCACTTCTGACAAGGTATCTCTCAGCAAAGTAATATCTGATTGGTTATATTATTCAGTTTTAAGATACATTAAAAGGCATATTTTAAGCAGTTAAAAAACTCCCAAAACACAGAAAAATAAAGGTCATAAACCCTCTTTGTCAATATACAGTCTACGTGTATTTAAATGACAAAATATCTTGTGCTTGCCTAGGGCTTTATTTCAAAGCTTTTGATGATTTCATATTATGACATATTTGATAATCACAGATCCCTATGAGAAATATAAAAATTCAGGCCAGAGCTACAGATTCTCATTTTTAAAAAATTGCAGGTAGAGCAGACCATGTTTGGCAGTCAAGTTCATGAGAGAATTCATGTGAGCAAGACCTGGGGTTTTAATTGCTCCCAAGCTCAGTTCAGTTCAGTTCAGTTCAGTCGATCAGTCGTGTCTGACTCTTTGAGACCCCATGAATCGCAGCATGCCAGGCCTCCCTTTCCATCACCAACTCCCGGAGGTCACTCAGACTCATGTCCAGTATGAGCTAACAATTTAATGTGGACGTTTTAATATTAAGGACATCTGGAGAAATGCTTCTATTATATGCTTCACATTATAAGAATAACTGAAAAATTAAAGTGTATCCAGGAGAGGGTGGATGGATGGAGGGCTCCCAGAAACCAACAGATAAATGACTAAAACAGGGTAGCAAAATCACATGCTGATTAGAGCCAGTAGCTTAGGTAATTAAGTAAAGCAGAGCTGGTGCCAGACAACAGGGAGAGGTGGAGACTGTGGCGTCCTGGGGGTGCACACCTCTCTAAGGCTGTCGGTCTACTTGGCTTTGGACAACCGTTGTCATGCAGGAATGTTGGTTCGTTGTTGCCATCTTTGTGTTTTTGAAGAGGACGTGGGCATTTTGATTTTAATTAATATTTACCAATTAAAAAACATTCTATTGGCCAAGCAAGACACGAATGTGGGGTGTCTTGGGCAGCAACCAGCCAATTTGTATTGCTTAAGGACATCCAGCTAGAAAGTGAACGAGCTAGACCTAGAATCTGGGTCACTTGATGACTGTTCTTTCCCTGGTTTCATGATGGAAATTCTGACCCTCATCACTCAACTCTGGTCAAGTTGACAATGAAATGAAGCTGCCCACTTGTTTGAAAGTCCACAGATAAGAAAACTAAGCATGAGGTAAAATTGTTCTGGTGGGGTCCAGATATGCACTTTTTTCCTATATGGTTATTGGTTACTGTATGAGCCAAAAAAATTCTCAAAGGAAGGATGTTACATATTGAAAATTTATTTTATGGTTTCACTTTGACCATGGTCTGGATTAGAAAATAGCTTTTTGTATAATTAAAAACAATTGAATTTAAGAGAGGGATAGTGAAGTGAAGAAAGCTGAGCGTGGAAGAATTGATGCTTTTGAACTGTGGTGTTGCAGAAGACTCTTGAGAGTCCCTTGGACTGCAAGGAGATCCAATCAGTCCATTCTAAAGGAGATCTGCCCTGGGTGTTCTTTGGAAGGAATGATGCTAAAGCTGAAACTCCAGTACTTTGGCTACCTCATGCGAAGAGTTGACTCCTTGGAAAAGACTCTGATGCTGGGAGGAATTAGGGGCAGGAGGAGAAGAGGATGACAGAGGATGAGATGGCTGGATGGCATTACCGACTCGATGGACGTGAGTTTGAGTGAACTCTGGGAGTTGATGATGGACAGGGAGGCCTGTCATGGGGTTGCAAAGAGTCAGACACGACTGAGCGACTGAACTGAACTGAGTGAAGTGAAAGTCACTCAGTTGTGTCCGACTCGTTGCGAACCCATGGACTATACAGTCCATGGAATTCTCCAGGCCAGAATACTGGAGTGGGTAGCCTTTCCCTTCTCCAGGGGATCTTTCCAACCCAGGGATTGAACCCAGGTCTCCCACATTGCAGGTGGATTCTTTACCAGCTGAGCCACAAGGGAAGTGAGGGATAAGGATTATAAGGATAAGGATCAGAAAAATTTTTCCTAATAATATCCTGAAATGTCATCTCTTACAGTTTGGGATTGTATTCAGGACTCAATATTAACACATGTGAAAGGCACACTGATTTTTAATGAATGTGTCTACTGAATGGTTCTTGTCAGTCATCCTGAAAAAAAGACCCAGAACATGCCATGGGCTGTTGTATCTAGAATACCTCCCCACTAAGATCACAAGCCTCGACTGACTCTGGAAATTACAGGACAGCTGGACAGATCTGGGTTCACACGTGGAATTCTGGACCATCTGGTCCTGCAAGATGGGAGACTGCACATTTCATCCTTCTCTTGTCTCTACCCACCCCCGCCACAGTGCTGCTGACAACTTATTAGAGTTTGCCTTTTGATGGTGCAAGAGGAGTCCAAACTTGTCGTTCCCAATTCAGACATTTCTGAAGATAATCAAACAGTAGATCAAGGCATTATTGTGTAACTGGGTTAATATAGCATTATTTTGTACTGATAGTTACAGGAAAAGTAGCAAACAGATTTTGGGTGTGATCTGGGAGATATGTGTGAGAACCAGAACCTAGTTGTGAGGTCAGTATTACTAACCAAGGATCAGGTGCTCTAATGATCAGAGGAAAGAATTCATCCTGATGCAGCCAAGACTTATTCCCTAAAACACAGCCATGTTATAGGGACTGCTGGAAAAAAAAAGTGTGCCCTCCAAGATGCAAAATGCAAAACCATCCCAGGGAAATATAGCCTCTTTTACAGCAGCAACTTCATCTGCCTCTTGGAGCAAAGGGACCTACACTGTCAAATATTTAGAATCCATCTGCAAGTGCTCAGGATTCACAGATCTTTATTTAGATACACATGTTAGCAATCTGGGACATGCTTTACCAAAATGATGTGTTTTCAGGAACAAAACAGAGACTGAGGAATGTAAACTGAGAGAACATTTTCCTGATAACTTGATAATGGCTGTAACATTGTTTCAGAAGCTGGGAAATTTATCAGAGGTATACAGAACATAAAAGAGTCTGACAAGAAGGAAAAACCAGGCAAACAAACTCAGTGACCGATCAAGTGAAAGAAAACCTAGTGTTTCTTCCAGGTGGTCCTTGTGGAGGTGGGACATGTTCTAGAATAAGATAAGGCATAACTGGAAGGAATGAAACGGAAGGTCTGCCCAGCTGCAGACGTATCTGAGAGGACACAGTGTCTACAACAATGCTAGCTAGGTGAGCTAGACCCTGCGGTAGGTACACTGGCTCACTTAGTTGAGAGGTATGTCTCTCACCATTCTCCATCAGCTTAGAAAACTGATGTCCAGAGAGGTAAGGTAACCTCCCCAAAGCCATACAACTAAGAAAATGGCAGAGATTTGAATGTGTCTGTCTCCTGAGCCTGAGTCTTAATCATTCTGTTGAGGTCTCTCTAGCAAATGTAAAGAAATGTGATGAAAGAGCAAAACAAAGAGATGGAGATTTTGTTATGACTGAGTGACGATGAGAGAAGAAGGGAAGGAAAAGGAAGCTTGGTACTGTATGTAAATAGGAAGAAGAGATTTAGTGCAATAAACAGAGTAAGCTGGTAGCTAAAGAAATGGCTAGTAGCGGAAAAGCTCCTTATTCCTTATTTAAAATTTAGGAAAGTTATGCAGAGAGAAAGTTCAACTTGAGAGCCATATGACAGAAAGAGAACCAAAGGACTTATGAGAGAGATTCCATCTCAGTAAATTAGCATGATGACCAAACTGCTGAAAGAGGAAGTGTTTCTAGGCTGGATGCATTGGCTGCTGATTTTTTTTTCAAGAATTGGTAGAAACTGCCAACTCAAGGATGGATAATGTGAGTGCACTGCTTGAGTGTAGGTTATTATGAGGTGGTGGGGATTGTGGCTTACTGAACAGTATATATTGGTTCAGGTTTTTCTGTACCATCTTATGGGAAAACCTGAATGAACTTTCAGGCCAACCCAATACCTTATTTAAAAAACTGTTTAAAAGTTTCAACTGATGAGGAAATGCTGGATTGTGCTGCCAGATGTACTGATTTTTTTTTTAAAGAAGTTAGAAATGTGTATATTTACATGAAGTTTCCAAATTGATCAATGTTGGCCACTAAATCACATCAAAAATACCCATGTTGGTTGATCAAAACATTTGTGGGTGAAATTTGGGCCATTACTTGCACGTATTAGTCTCCCTATTTGGAATTTGATCTCCCCAGTCTTCTAATTTTGTCCACCTGACAAACTTATTATCCTGGCTCAGTTGTTGGCTGCTCCAAGAACTGGCTCTGAGCCCTTCTCCCCACACGTGTCCATCACTGTCTCCTCTCTGCTACTCCAGTCTGTGCACGTATCTGTTCTATTTGTTCAGCTGGTATGCTTTAGCTTGCCTGTCTCTCTCGTCTTCTGGGCTGTGGGTCTCCTGAGGGCAGGGCTGTCTCACTCTGATCTCTGTAGCCCAGCTCCCAGCAGTGAAGTGACTGATTTCCCATGACCACAGGACTAAGTGGAAATGGCCGGCACACAAAACAAGGAGGGTAACCGTGACCCTCACAGTCAGCGGGAGGGTATTAAGGACTCCATGAACATTGATGACAGGGTTTTTGCTGCAGTCTTGCTGCTTTAAACCCCACTGGTGCAAGTTAAAAACCCAAGAAACGGGTGCTAAGATAAAGAGTGAGAGTAGCAATAAAAAATGCACAGGGTGAAGAAGATGACAGGCGAGGCCAAAGATTGAAAAAAGGAAAATGGTCCAGTGTTTTATTCAGAAATACCTTAGGAAGACTGAGCTTAGAAAACCATGTTTAGATTGTATTCAGTGGACTTGGGAAAGAGAATGCACAAAGCATCATCATCTTAGAGCTAACGTGGCACAGATTAGGTATTCGTTATTGCCAAATAAGTCCAGTTGCAGTACAGACATACACAAATGAGGAAGGGTAAAGCAAGGGATAACAATAACTATTTATTATAAATTGATATAAAACATTTACACAAATGTAGTTGACTCTAGAGTGTAAATAATAGGAAATACGTACGACATGAAAATGTCTCATAAATAAAATGTCCTCTCAGATGAAAAACATTTTGGAAATTGACAAGTACTGAACAAAAGAATATAAAAAATCTGAACTTGCAAAGCATCTAAGTCATGGGGACAGTATACACATTACAATAGGGGCCTTCAGGGGCTTCCCTGGTGGTCCAGCGGCTGAGACTTCACCCTGCAGGGGGTGCAGGTTCGATCCCTCACTGGGGAGCTGACATCCAACATGTCTCACGGCCAAAAAACCAAAACATTAAACAGAAACAATATTGTAACATATTCAATCAAGACTTTAAAAATGATCCACATCAAAAAAAGTCTTTAAAAAAGATACGGGGCTTCAGTCTATAAACAAAGAAGCCCCAAACCTAAGGGTTTCTTTTCAGATTAGAGGGGGGAAGTAGAAGAGCATGGTGGTTAAGCGCAGTTTTCATATCCTGGCCCTGCCACTTTCTAGGGGGGCGATCTTAGCTTCTCTGAGCCTCAGTTTCCACTAGGAGAGTGGAGGTAATGATATGGACACCTTGGGGGGTAGCTGGGAGGATTAATTAAGACAAGGTGTGTAAAGCGCTTGGCATGAAGCCCAGTGCATTGCAAACACTCCATAAATGTTAGCTGTTATTATAAACTACTTGACAGGAAAGTCAGGGTGCAGAGAAACCTAAAGCATCTCTATAATTACATGAATTGTGATGAAACAAGTTAAACTCTTGCTTGGTTTTCTTCTAAATTGGATTTTGTAAGCTAAACATGATTTTCGATGTATCTGAGAGCAGTTGCTAGGAGAAACTGGCAAAAGGCAATGAAGTGGTGAACTCAGCCATTGTTCCTAAAATAAGTATGAAATGAGATGGGAGGCTTTGGAACGACTTCGTCTCAGAGGGAAAAAACAACTTCCCAAATGAGAAGTCAGCCTAGGACGTTGACAGGATGGTGGTGGGAGAGACTCCAGAAGCAAGAGACACAGGAAACAAGTTTCTGTGCAGAGCTGGTGCTGAGCCTTTGGAGCCTCCTCACTGTGAAAGGTATCTAGCTGGGAATTGCATACAATCATCTGTGGAACTGTACGTTTAAGTACCGGAGAAGGCAATGGCACCCCACTCCAGTTCTCTTGCCTGGAAAATCCCATGGATGGAGGAGCCTGGTAGGCTGCAGTCCATGGGGTCACGAAGAGTCGGACACGACTGAGCAACTTCACTTTCACTTTTCACTTTCATGCATTGGAGAAGGAAATGGCAACCCACTCCAGTGTTCTTGCCTGGAGAATCCCAGGGACGGGGGAGCCTGGTGGGCTGCCTTCTATGGGGTCGCACAGAGTCAGACATGACTGAAGTGACTTAGCATAGCATAGCATGTTTAAGTACTTTAGGGAGAGAATGGAAGCTGGATGTTTGAGGAAAAGGAAGAAGAACCTGTAGAAATGTGCCCATTTCTTAAAAAAATTTTGGCTGTGTCACATGGCATATGAAATCGTAGTTCCCAAACGAGAAATTGAACCTGTGTCCTCTGTGTGGAAGTGCAGAGTCTTAATCGTTGGACCACCAGGGAAGTCTGACATGTGCCCATTTTATAGGTGGGAAAAGAAATGGTTTGAGGAGATGGTTTACAAAAGGTCAGGTGCATGGGGGTGGGGAGGTCAGAAAGATCCTCTGGAGTAGGAAATGGCAGCCCACTCCAGTATTCTTGCCTGGAAAATTTCATGGACAGAGGAGCCTGGCAGGTTACAGTCCAAAGGGTTGCAAAGAGTCAGACATAACTGAGCGATTGAACACACACACACCCCTATTATCAGCTGTGTGACTCAAACCTGTTCATCTCCCTAAGACTCTGGGTCCTCAACTGTAAGAGAAGACCACTGCTCTCTACCTAAGAGGGGAGCAAGAGGCTGAAATGAGATGGAGCTTATAAAGTGCTTAGTGAGAACAGGATGGGTGGCTCCCACCGCTGGTTCTAACATTACCATCCCTAGAAGCATAGTGCTAAGTTGCTTCAGTCGTGTCCGACTCTTTGTGACCCCCCTGGACTGTAGCCTGCCAGGCTCCTCGTCCATGGGATTTTCAGGGCAAGAATACTGGAGTGTGTTGCCATTTCCTTCTCCAGAGTATGTTCCCAACCTAGGGATTGAACCTGCGTCTTCTACATTGGCGGGCAGGTTCTTTACCACTAACGCCACCTGGGAAGCCCCCTAGAAGCATTCAGTTTCTCAAATATTTGTGAGATGTTCTCATGTATTAATCCATAGAAACAGAATTTTATTTAATTCATTTCTATTCAAATGCATCACTTAATTTTGTTGCCTATAAGAAAGGTTTAATAAGAGAAATGCATGCATTTTTATTTACCAAAAATTGGTAATTAATGTGACTCTTGACCTATTTAAAAGCAGGGGACCCTAACTCTGCCCTAGGGCATGCGTTTGCACAGTTAGTTAAATAAAGTAAAAGAGAAATTTCTGAGACCTTTGGCTTGGCTTGATGGGTTTGGGACTAAACCAACGAGGAGGTTATGGAATATGATTTATAAACCTCCTTTTGTATCTGGTACCTCATTCTCTCATGGACATGTTAGTGTCTGCTTTTGTGCACATCTTGGCAGTAAATGGGAGACAGATTTGGTCTAAATTGTTTCCCCAACAAAATCATTCTTTAGCTCTTAAGAATGAAGAAAGGACCATGGAAAGGATCATGGAAACTGTTCCAGCTGTGAGCAAGTAGTTATTATCTGTGAATAGCCTCTTGGATTCTTCAGCTAGTTACCTTTCAGTCCATGTTACTCTTTTAAGATGCTGTTGGTGACATAATCCAGCTCCTCTAAGTGGCTACTCATTATAGGGTGAGAAAGACTAAACAAATACAACCCTGCCAGATGCAAATCTAAGTTTCTCTCAGGAAAATCACAAAATGCCTTTTATGGAGTCATTTAAACGAGTTACATGGATAATAAGCAGTGAGGTTTACAAATATCTATCTAATGATTCCCTTTATTCATACTCAATATGGCAAATGGATATTCTAAAGGTTGCTAAATCAAATGATAAGTGCTTCAGCTGTTTAAATTCATCAAGTTTCTTTCTTAATGAAAACCAGACAGTGCTGGCTGACAAGAATGCCAACCACATGGTCCCTTCCAGCCTGACTTGAACAGAGGAAATGAATAAAGCAGAGAGATGATTTTGAACACTTTGCATTTTAAAGCAAAAGCCTATGTAGCTCTTCCATTCTAAAGCATACAGCAAACTTGTCTCTCAGAAACCATTGAAAATGAAATTCAAAATCGGTACCGCTTTTGCAAGCTTCACACCATGCTCGTAAGTGAGAGGTTTCTCCTTCATATACAGCAAACGGGCCAAGGTTTTGGGGTCATCTCGGAGATCAATCTGGCAAAAAACACATATGTGATACATTTATTCATTTTTTCAGGCCTTACCAGATATTTCAAACTGTGACATAATAGAGATGTTTTCCCACTTGACACCCGTGAAATTGCTGAATTTTCTTTAAGGAAGTACATACACATGGCCATATTATGTCTAGAATTAAAGTGAGTTCTTTGTATATGTATACCCCAGGCTTTCCTTATAGTTTAGCCTTCAAAACTATTATCCTGGGAAAGTGAAAGTGAAAGTTGTTCAGTCTTGTCCAACTCTTTGCAACCCCATGGACTATCAGTCCATGGAATTCTCTAGGCCAGAATACTGGAGTGGGTAGCCTTTCCTTCTCCAGTGGATCTTCCCAACCCAGAGATGGAACCCAGGTCCTCCACATTGCAGGTGGATTCTTTACCAGCTGAGCCACAAAGGAAGCCCAAGAATACTGGAGTGGGTAGCCTATCCCTTCTCCAGCAGATCTTCCTGACCCAGGAATCGAACTGGGGTCTCCTGCATTGCAGGAGGATTTTTTACCAACTGAGCTATCAGGGAAATTTCACTACTACCCTGGGAGCTGAGGACTTATTCAAATGATTCTGTGGCTGTTTCAAATGCTTTAGAAGTTTCCTACACTACTTATAGGATATGCAAAATAATCAGTCTTATTACTGTGCAGTGACACCTCATTTGGTCTCTAGTTATATTACCAATTCTCTAATAGTTTATTTCCTGGCTCTGATTATATGTATATTATATACATAGACTTTTCCAAACCAAATCTTCATACTCAAAGGGATGAAGATTTGTCACTTGTGAGGATATTCTAAAGAATGTGCTGTAGGCTCTGAAGGCAAGTTCTAAAGAGGAATTTCCAAGGGGCTTGCTCAAGGAATAAACATTAATCTTTTCAAACATAGAACTACTTCAAAAATAGCGTCCATGTGTGGATGAGGGTTGAAAATTTAAATATTTAAGTTGCTTTAATCTCTCTGTGTGTGAACCCATGCATACATGCATGCGTGTCAATATGGGCACATCAAAGCTTGTGTTTTAAAGAAAAAATGACTTTAGGGCTCCCTTTGAAAGCCCATTTCTCAGCTTTACTACTTTGTGGGTGGGTTTTATTTTTTTGCCTTAATTGTTTAACTTAGTGCCCACGGGTTATAAAAAGGATTTGGATCATACAAAGATGTTGGCATGTCCCATCATATGTTTCCTTACCAAATCGTCAAACGTTATCATCTAGAGTTGAGGCAAAAGATTTTATTTAAACAAACAAATAATTATCTTTCAGAACAGAAGTGTTAATTATATTTATGGATCTGTTAGTCCACATATTCTCTTGGAAATATTTTCCTTTCTCTTACTTGAAAATTTCTCTTGGTCAAGCAGAATGTAAAATGAGAAGTAGAAAGCAGCTGCATATGAAACAGACAACAATAAAGCTCTTCAGTATCATTACATTTCTGTGTCTTTGGGATAGTAATTTGGGTTTTAACATAGCAAAGAACAATCTATTTAAAACTATAAAGAGCTAGAACAATCTCTAATGTGTTTGGGAACTGGCTTACTGTTGGAAATTCAAACTATGGAATTTTATTAGCTTTCAAAACACTTTAAAGTCTTTTACAATTGCAGCTTTGTGTTATATATATCTGTTTTAATATCATTTCTAAGATCTGAAAGACCGAGGGCCTTCAAGGGAATAGGGAACAGTGACTTTCTGTCCTCCTTTTCAAGGACTGTTATTGAGGAGTTTCTGTCATAATGAGCCTATTCTGATTGCTGCGGTCATTTTGACATTCACACCTATTTTGTGACTTTCAAACAATTGTGGATTTTAGATATTAAAAAAATTAGGTAATAAGTGTAATTGACATCTACACCTCATTCCTCTGACTCAGAACTGGAGAAGAGTGTTTAAAAAATGACTTTGTTTTTTAAAGACAAAAAGTGGAGAGAAGAATTTTTAAAGGCCCCACGGAAACTTCCTGTTACATATGCAACAGTTCTATTGTCTTTTCAACCCTGGGCTGAATAACCACGTGGTTCATGATAAAGGCTGTTCATAGGACTGTTGTACCTGAGACCCTCTATTCACCAGTGTTTGGTAGAACAGGATGTCCAGGAGACGCCCACAGGGTCTTTCCATTTTGATAAGCCCCCACTGCCGCCCTCCCCGGCCACGCCGCCTTCTAACCTGGGTCCCTATGAGGACGTAAGGCACGTGAGGCATGCAGCCCTTCAGCTCCGGGACCCACTCCTCCTGGACGTTGTGATACGAGGCAGGGTTTACGACAGAGAAGCAGATCAAAAACACATCCGTGTTGGGGTAGGAGAGCGGCCTCAGCTGGTTGTAATCCTCCTGTGGGAAGAGCGAAGAGTCTGTGTGTTTGTATTGATGCAACAGGGTGAGGTGTGGCCCGGGTGGTTCCAGGAGTGACGCAGACTTCAGGTTCCCCCGCAGCGCCCTCTGACGCCGTTCCTTCCCCGACCCTGGAATCTGGTGATTCCCTGTATGACCAGAAGGAAAGGAGCCATTGGCCAGGAAAACACTTTGTTGTGTACAGAGCAATTATGAATTGCCCTCTTTTAAGATGAACTAAAAAAACAAGACAAAATGAAACAAAACCCTTAAAAACATTTAAAAATAGCTTTAGTGGGATAATTTACATACTATAAGGTTCATCCTTTTAATGACTATAACTCAAGAAGAATTATTGCGATTCTTGTGTCTATGGGAATTGTGTTGTATTGAATATGGATTTAAAGTAGTAGGCCAATGGCCAAAGCACAGAAATTCTCTCCTTATGTAATTTAAAAAAATTTGCATTGAAATTCAATTTAGAATAAGCTAACTAAAATGCAAAGCAACGAGTTGTTGCCAAAGCATACACCACAATATTTGAAGAAATATATTGTGTGAGGGGTTAGAGCTAAGAATTTGGGATTTATTTCTAAATCTACCTAAAAGCCATATTGTGACCTAATAAATAAGATACCAGATTAATGATTTTTCCCCAAAGACTTTTCAGACCAGAATATGCTTTGGTTGAAGAGCTTGTGGTTGCATAAGATGTTTATGTATATGCTATTTTAGTGGGAGATGATAGAGACAAAGGAAAACGTTGAATCATCTCAACTGAATCATCTCAAAAGTCAGCAAGTACCTTTTAGTGTATATAAAATATTTTGGGAGGTTCCAAGGTAAAATCTGCTATTTTATTAGGTTTTATCTTTTTTCATAGAATTTGGTAACAAGTGCACAGTAACTTTATGTGTGTGTGTATATTTTATTTGTATATACTATATACACATATTAATAATACATGTTCTCACATACCCCAGTATGACACCAGTGTTCATACACACTACAGTATACTTCATATACATATACATACTACATACAAGCACACATTATATATACATAGGTGCAACCAAATCTGTATGTTCACACTTACACATATATACATAGAAATGGACAATGTATCAGTTCATTTATTAGGGTCTGTCCTTACCACTCTTTATAACATTAAAAAAATTATAAAACATATATGCTCACTGTAAATATTCAAACATTATGTAAGGACATAGAATTAGAAGTAAAAGTTTGTTTCTATCCAGCGCTTTATCTCTAATAGTTTTTCCTTTCTTCCCAGATGGAGCCATTTTGTAACAGTATCCTTCTAAACTTTTAACATTTATTTACATGTATAACATATACATGTTTATTTAAAAATTATTTGATTATATAGCTTAAATTGTATGATTCTTGCTTTTTTAAAAAAAATTATTTATTTGGCTGTATCAGGTCTTAGGGAGGCATGCAGGATCTTTATTGCATCATGTGAAAACTTTCATTGCAGTGTGTGGACTCTCTAGTTGTGGCCTAGTTACTTGCTCCACAGCATGTGGGATCTTAGTTCCCCGACCAGGGACTGAACCCACATCCCCTGCATTGCAGAATAGATTCTTAACCACTGGATTACCAGGAAAGTCCTGATACTTGCTATTTTAAACTTAATATGTACGGATATTTAAAAATATCGACCTCACTTTCTATTGACTCTAATTACATCTTTATTAAAAGGGGGCGCACATGGCCATGTACACATATGCCTGGGAGGAAACCCTTTGGAATGTCAGGCATGGTCATCTCTGGTTGGTCAGTATGCGTGTATCTGTCATTTAGTGCCCAGCACGTGGGCTCAGTACACTATTACTGCTTCTAATTCTATCACAGCCTAAGCAAAATGCAATGCAGGCTGGCAAGGATGCTGAATAATCCTAAAATCCTAAAAAAAGTGAACTAGAAACACAAGAAGTCAGTTATTGTGGCTCATTTACCACATTTCTATTAAAGCAGTTAATTGGGAGTTGAATATGTTGCTTAAAAACTGATTGGGGCCAGGCCTACGACTGCATCTCAGTCAAGTTGTGCCCATGTCTGTGTGTGTATCTGCATGCTGAGGCTGGTAGTGGTGGGAGGGCACAACATCTTTTATAAGTACCGCCTCCTCTGTACACAACTAGCCCTAAAAGCCAAACCTCTCCCAGGGTCTCTCTTCCCTCTCCCTTCTCTCTCACAGTAGCTGTGAAGTCCACAAGCTAAGAACTCTCCTTCCCAGCCCATAATCTATAGCTGTTCCTGACACCACCTGCTTCTTGTCACTTCATCCTCTCATCTGCATTGTCATAAATGGAGTAGGGGCTGTGTTGTTTTTTTCTCGTGCCCCACTTATATTCCATCCATAGCAAATATTCCATAAGTGCTATTGACTGACTGGATGACACGGGGTCTGCTATGACCTGCAAATGAATACGTGGCTTTTCTATGGATCATTTATTGTAGTTTTCATAAGAATCACCTGGGGAGATTTAAAAACCTCCCGATGCCCTGCTAGCCAACTACCTACCTCTTCCTTCCCTACCCTGGGATCAGTGAAATCAGAATCTCTTGAGAGTGGGTTTGGGTATCTGGGTATTCTAATTTCACTGGCCTAAGGTTGGCATGGAGTCGAGAACAACTGAGTTACATCTCCTTGACTACCAACTGAAGACATATCAAGGGCTTATTACTAAGGGCCAGGCACTGTTTCAAGCTTTCATGCATGATCTAGTGGAATCCTCTCACTAGCCCTGAAAACATGGTACATCAACGTCTGAATTTCATAGAAGAGGAAATTAAGGGGTAGAGAAATTCAGCACTGGACCAAAATTGCAGAGCTTAAACACCAGGATAGTGTATTTGGCCTGAATCCAGCTCTAGCTCTTAATTGTGAACATGTAATTTGTTTCAGCCCAGAATTTTAAGTGACAGATTAAGCATTTTCTTTAAAATTCACTTCTCTAGGAATCTTAATATGGATTGATGCTTTACCCAAGGATCTAGGAAAAGAAATGTTAGACCATGGTGTGGGTGTAGTATCTATAGATCTAAAGAAAGGCCTGTCTCTAGGTCTGCATCTACCAGAAAGTACCACCAGATGGCAGCAGACACTGTATATTTAAAACCTCAAAGCCTAAAAAAACAACAGAATTGGGAGAAATGTCACAACTGGACAAATCGGGTCACAACTAGATAAGCAAATAACTGGTAGTCTGAAAGGATCATGTTTACTTGATTCTTTACCCAGAAACTCTCAAAGGAATTCTATTTACATTATGGGAAAGTTAGGAAGACCCTGGGTTGCTGATAGGTGGGAAGGTGACAGGAGTTTGGTTTTTTGATAATTTTCTCTCCTAGTAGGTCCAACTGGGTGACTTCTGACTGTGTCCTTCATTGGGCTTTATCCTGCTCTGTATTCTGGATCTCTCTTCTGTGGAAATTTTAGTGCTGCTGTATGTCCTGTGCTGTGCTTAGTTGCTTGGTGGTGCCCGACTCTTTGCGACCCCATGTACTATAGCCCACCAGGCTCCTCTGTCCATGAGGATTCTCAGGCAAGGATACTGGCGTGGGTTGCCGTGCCCTCCTCCAGGGGATCTTCCCCACCCAGGCATTGAACACAGGTGTCCTGCATTGCAGGCGAACTCTTTACCACCTGAGCCACCAGGGAAGCTCAGTCCTGCTGTATAATTCCAATTAAAAAGATTAATTAATTTCCTACTGAATGCCTAGCATATAGCATTAAGGATGCTATAAAAACTATATAAGGTAAATAAGAACTGGAAATCTGGTGGGGGAAAAAATGAAAATATGGGAAACAATTCGATTTATGTGAAAGTGAGAGGTGAAATTTCTCTTGTCTTGTGTTAGTTTCTCAGTCATGTCCAACTCTTGTGACCCCATGGACTGTAGCCCACCAGGCTCCTCTGTCCATGGGATCCTCCAGGCAAGAATGCTGGAGTGGGGAGCTATTCCCTTCTCCAGGGGATCTTCCCAACCCAGGGATCAAACCCAGGTCTCCTGCATGGCAGGCAGATTCTTTACCACTGAGCCACCAGGGAAGCCTTGCTTTTAGTTAACTCTCCGATAATAGAATACTATAGAATAGTTTTTGACGGAATTGGGAAAATACAATTCCAAGGCTGGAAGAGGGCTTAGAGATCATTAGTGCAGTGGCTCCCAAAGGAGCATGGGCATCACCTGGGAGCTCGTGAGGGATGCACATTTCCAGGTGCTGGCCAGCCTTCTGACGCTGAGGTTCTGGGAGCAGGGCTGCCTGCTCTGTGACCTAACGGGTCTTCTAGGTGACTCCATTGTAGACACTGAATGATTGAATCGGGGCCATAGAACAAGCGCACCATTAAAGAAGGCTCACACCTGGGCTGGCCTGACCCATTTCAGCTCCTCTTCCCCACGGACTGCAGCTATAAAACACAGCAGGGGATTCAGGCTTAATATAAGTAAGTGTTCCCTCAGACTGAGGGCTGGGGACTGGGAGGTTGGGGGACTTAAATTTGTACAGCTGATAATTTGATTCCTTTTTTTTTTTTTTGCAATGGAGCACGTTTTGAGTGGGAATCCTTGGTGGCTCAGCAGTAAAGAATCTGCCTACTGGTGCAGGAGATGCAGGTTCAATCCCTGAGTCAGGAAGATTCCCTGGAGAAGAAAATGGCAGCCCACTCCAGTATTCTTGCCTGGAGAATCCCATGGACATAGGAACCTGGTGGGCTATAGTCCCTGGGGTCACAGAGTCAGACACGATTGAGCGACTAAACCACCACGACCACGTTTTGAGTCTTGGTTGGATGCACACATGTTGAGATGATATAAAGGGTCAGTGGTCTATCTGGTATTTGAGTCCCCTTCCAATGTTGAAACTGAGAATGGAAGACTGCAACAGTGACTTGAATGGGGCTTCAAGGGCTAAAGTAGACAAAGAGGCTGGGGTTGGGGTAGAGAGAAGGGTGGGATGTTGTAAAGGTAGGCTTTTGAGTGCTTTTTACCCAACTTCATTCTGAGGGCAGGAGAGTGTTTGCTTTGAAGGCAAATCTCGTGTTCTGGGGGTAACTATGGGTGATTATCAAACAAGAAAAGCTCAGGAACAGCCTCAGCCTCAGCCTTTAGACAGCCTTTAGACAGCCTTTAGACAGACGGACTAAACACTTGTGTTTGAAATGTGTCTGCATCAGCCACACTGTGATGGCACAGATGGTGAGTAAGTGAAACCATTAGGCCAGCTCTCTTCAGACTTCGCATGTGTTTAAATTACCTGGGGATCTTGTCAGGATGCAGATTCTTATTCAGCAGCAGGTCTGGGATGAAGTCTGAAAAGTTGCATTTCTAATGGGTTTCCTGGTGGTGCTGGTCCTGGGACCACACTTTGGGGAGGAGAGGAGAGTTGCACTGAGCAGTCCCTTCACCCCTCCTCACCCCCATACCCACGTCAAATTGGAAATAGAAATTTGCTTCCAAGTCCTCTTGGTTTAATGACATTTACCCCAGATTTTCAGCATGGTCTCTCTTTTATATTCTCCCATAAGTACATTTGGATCTGTCAGGCTTGGTTTGGAAAATGTGGGCAGCACACATTGGGCAGGAGTGCAGTTCAGTGCTTAAGAACGCGGGCTAGACAGACCTATTCACAGGGTTCAAATTCCAGCCCTGCCTGTGGCTACTGTGGGACCTTGGGTAAGTTCTCTCTGCCTCAGTTTTCGTATCTGTAAAATAGGTTGATAATAGTATTGGCCTTAGAGGGTTGCTCTGAGAATAGAATGTGTCAGTGTTTGTAGACTGCAGACCTGTGTCTTAAACACAGCAGATTCTTTAGTGGTTGGGAGGTCATCCTCCCTGCTGCTGCTGCTGCTAAGTCGCTTCAGTCGTGTCCGACTCTGTGCGACCCCAGAGACGGCAGCCCACCAGGCTTCCCCGTCCCGGGGATTCTCCAGGCAAGAACACTGGAGTGGGTTGCCATTTCCTTCTCCAATGCATGAAAGTGAAAAGTGAAAGTGAAGTCGCTCAGTCGTGTCCGACTCTAGCGACCCCATGGACTGCAGCCTACCAGGCTCCTCTGTCCATGGGATTTTCTAGGCAAAAGTACTGGAGTGGGGTGCCATTGCCTTCTCCATCATCCTCCCTACAGCTCCATTTTTCATGATGAGAAAAATATGATTGTGTCCTAGGATTATTCTTAAGCAATAACTTGTCACATGGGTCAACTTCCTCACCCCCTGCCCCCGAGTTTGAACACTTCTAAAACCATATTAAGAGGCACATGAGCAAGAAAGTTTGAGTCGCTCATTGAGGAAGAACATTTGTTCTGAGGTTTTAGGCAGACAACATAGAGAGTTGAAGTTGGATTCTGGGCTCCAGAGGGCCCTTGGGTCAGCTAATAACAAACGGGAAGGCTCCTGTCCTTTCAAGTGGGCCCTGGGTTGCTGCCATTAATGAACCCCTGGTGTACTTGCCTCCCTACCTGGTCATATGTCTCCCTTTCCAGCCCCTGTGGAGGTATGGGCGGTATGGGGATTCAGGGAGAGGGTAGGAGAAGGGTTTCAGGATTTAGGGCATTGAAGATGTGCCCTGACTGAGTGAGTGGTATGACTGATGGCTTTCCTACTCTCATATAGTAATGGTCACTGGGGACAGCTGAGCTGCTGTGGTTTCTCCGTGACAGACACCAATCTGTACTTGCCCACAAGAGGACAGCCCTAATCCAGTGGTACTCATGTGCTGAGAACTCAGGGGTTTATCCTGCTGAGAAGCCAGGCTCCTGACACCAGGAGAGTCTCATTTCTCCCTGCAGCACAGCTAACTGCCACTTTTGCAAATGCTGTCTTTGAGATACGTCTGTCCTGGAGTTTGCCCTAAGAGGCTGCAATTGCAGCAGGGTTTTACTCACGTTGTTCCTGCAGGCCAGGGCCCATGAGAGGCAGAGATGAGGTGACTTAGTACCAGGACTGGTCCCACTCTAGGGGGCCGGGTTGGGGTGGGGCGGGGGTTGCCTGGTTCTGGGCCGTGACCTGGGAGAGACCCCTCTCCCATTTCGGCCTTTCTCAGCTAGCAAATGCCCAGGCTTGCGGCAGCATCCCCCACCCTGCTTCCTCTCTCCCCTAGTCTCTCATGCAGTTGTTTAGTCACCAAATTGTGTTGGACTTTTTTGCGACCCTCTGGACTGTAGCCTGCCAGGCTCATCCATCCATGGGATTTCCCAGGCAAGAATACTGGAGAGGGTTGCCATTCCCTTCTCCAGGGGATCTCCCTGATCCAGGGGTTGAACCCTCATCTCCTGCATTGCAGGTGGATTCTTTACCACTGAGCCACTGGGGAAGCCCAAGTCTCTCATGAACATGCTTTAAAATTGGCCTGTAAGCATGTTGTGAAAAAGTCAGCTCCAGACTCTGTAGTCAAGCGAAAGACCTGGGCTCTAGAAATCCCTCTCAGAAAGCCTCTCAGCCACACGCTACTGGGACATGTGTTGTGCAGGCTGGGTGAAAGTGAAAGTGAAGTTGCTCAGTCGTGTCCGACTCTTTGCGACCCTGTAGACTGTAGCCTACCAGGCTTCTCTGTCCATGGGATTCTCCAGGCAAGAATACTGTAGTGGGTTACGATTTCCTTCTCCAGGGGACTTTCCCGACCCAGGGATGGAACCCAGGTCTCCCTCATTGGAGGCAGACGCTTTAACCTCTGGGCTACCAGGGAAGCCCTGGTGGGTAGGCAGGACCTAAATAGATTCGGCTTATATACCTGGGCCTTATCAGCCTCCCTGGTGTGAGCTGGGGCGTAACATGTAGAGTGACCCTGTGAAAAAGCCCCTCACTTCATTTCCTAACTGAATGTTTGGAATTCTGTGGAACAGATGAACCAGAGTTCTGAAGACTCTTTGTCTACAAAGAGCTCCACTCACAGCTCAAGTATCCATTTGTTTCAGGGGTTTGGGAAGAGAGCTAATGTTTGCCAGTAGCTGCCTCATGCTGGCAGTGTATGCATGCAGTTTGTTACAAACTGTCTTGAGCAGATGCTGGGCTGGCTGTGCAGTGCCGGAAGGTGTCTCAGGCAAGTCTAGTGGGACTGCGGTGGTGCCCGAGGTGACGAGGTGTGGCAAAGTGGAGGGAACCAGGTCAGATGGTTTTGTCCAGGGCTGACTTTGAGGGTAGAGGTAATATTTTCTTGCACTTTATCTTTCTGAACACGTGTGCTTCTTGAGGTTGTTTTTAACTGTTAGCCCTGGTTAACTCAAGACAAAGATGAGGGGGCCCTGTTCCTAAGTTTGTTCGTGTATGAAAATCTAATTATTCACAGCCAGATGGAACCCTATAGCCAGGTTCGGAGGCTTGTTTCTTTTTTTGCAGCTCAGGGAACAATCAATTGGTTCTGAGATTACCTTTCTTTCTTGTTAGTAACTCTGATCAAATGAGTAATTTTGAATTAGTTCTAGATCTTCCTTAGTCATGTGACCTCAGCAACATTTGTGAGAATATAACTGAGGAGGTTATCTTCCCTGAAGCTGGGAATGGAAATTTTGGGACAATGCTTCTAAATTAAATTTGTCACAAAGCCTTACTGGCAGAGTTGTGAAGCCATGGGAATCAACTTGGGTAATGGTTATTTTCCACTGCATCCTCCTAACATTAGGAACAATGTTTCAACCAACAAAGACTCCAGTTTTAATGTGTGTATGAATCACCAGGAGATCTTCTTAAAATGCATTTTCAGATTCAGTAGGTGGGGGATGGGGCCTGAGATTCTGCCTTTCTAATAAGGTCCCTGGTGATGCTGCTGGTTGGCTGTCCAGACTCTGAGTCCCAAGGTTCTAGAACAGTGGTTCTCAAAGTTATCTGTCAGAAATTTATTCACAATCTTTTCTTTTTACTAAATGCCACTGAATTGTATACTTTTAACATGGTTAATTGTATGTTATGTGAATTTCACCTCAATTTTTAAAGTATCAGTAAAAAAAAAAAAAAAAAAAAGAAATTTAAGTGTGTGGGCACCATCCCAGAACCGTAGAGTCAGCAGCTCTGAGAGGGGGCGCCCAGGGACTGGGTTTTAACCAGCCCTATATGTGATTCTCATTTCTCTGCTCAAGTTGGAGAACCACTGTTCCACGTAATGAATTAAGTGAATCCTTCAGTGGAATGCATTCCGACACTTCACAGCCCTTTACTGCTCAAAGGTCTCCCTTAGGTCTAGCCTGCAATTGTTTTGCTTAATTACTCTGGTTCTTTACGGCACTATTTAAATCATTTTCAAAGGTCCTAATCTTGGAATTTCAGTTCTATAACCGACTTTAAGATATGTTCTGATTTCTTTTCCCCACATTTTATGTTCCCCCACCTTGTCTACCTCTAGGCTTTCAAAGCAGCTGGTGGAAAGCATTAAAGTGAAAGTTAAGTTGAAGAATTATCTGTAACCCATTTGTTGTTATATTCTATCAGCAATTATCACTTTCTCCTGTGTCAGAATTTTGGGTCAGTTTGGAGTCTAAACATGTCTTTTCCACTGCTTTAGAGTCTCTACTCCGATATTAGTATTATTTTAAAATTTTTCTAAAAAGATGGAGCAGTGGGAAAGAATACCTAAACTGCTTTTATGCAGTTTTGTTGGATTTGAAATTAAATAGAAGCCAGGGAGAGGCTGTTCTGAGGACAGTTAATGCACAGAAGCTGACAATTGTAGTGGATTGCTATAGAATTAGGGAGAACTGGCTGGGCACAGGGCAGGGGGCATAGGGAGCTTTTTTAGAAGGCAAGGGAAACAGGTTTCAGAGTCAGGCAATAATCCTTGCTGTGTTGAACTCTTCAAACTGGATTATATTCATAAGATATGATTATGTATGAGAAGGGTGTACACTTTCTTTTTCAGGCTGTGAGTCCTGATGAATGGGGGTACCCCAGTGACTGTGTGATTGAATGAGAATAGGCAACTCCAGCCCAAAGAGCAGCCTCCTTCCATTGCTGGAATGCTTTCTGGTGGAGGGGAGTCAAGCAGGAGCTGCACTGAAGTCTGGTACCTTAGCACAGAGGAGCCACTCACTATTCCAATCTGCGTGTCTGTGGGCATCCTTTCCTAGTTGTGTGTCTTGGTATTGATGTGAGAGGTCTCTTCCACTTTCTGGTTCCTGAGGGTGGCTAAAGCACCCATCTGCCAGTGAGGGGAAACTAGATGCTTTTAGAAGCTTTGAGTCTGCTGCTAGATTTTTCAAGTTCTCCACTGCCTGGTTCTGCCTGTCTGTGGAACACCTGCTTTTGATGTTCCATAGACATTTATATTGTCTGAGCCACCATCATCTGATGTGAACAGCCAACTCATTGGAAAAGTCCCTGATGCTGGGAAAGATTGAGGGCAGAAGGAGAAGAGGGCATCAGAGGATGAGATGGCTAGATGGCATCACTGATGCAATGGACATGAACTTGGGCAAACTTTGGGAGATGGTGAGGGACAGAGAGGCCTGGCGTGCTGCAGTCCATGGGGTCACAAAGAGTCAGACATGACTGGGCGACTGAACAACAACAGCAAGACATTTATACAGTGGTTCTTGCCAATGCATACAGAAATCCCAAGGAGAATTTTATTTATTATGACTTTTTTTTTGTTTTTGTTTCCAAGTTGAGCAAAAAGACGTATCTCTGGATAATTGTGAAAAAAATCTAGATAAATGCATAACTACATATAACAATTACCAGGAGACTCACAGTGGGAATAAGCAGGGTCAAATGTTTACTCCAAAGGACTTAAGATGTATGAATTTGGACAGACTGAACAACCCACTGTTTTTGACTTAAATAAATGAAACAGGATGTATGGTAACAAAAGCTCTGTCAAAGAAATTGGGTCATAGCCATCAATTACTTAACCACTGCCCCTCTGGCCCATGAACTTATAACTAGAAACTTTTTGTAATGACATGTGAGATACAAGGGAAAAAAAGATAAGGTGACATTTTCACCCTAGCAGAGAATGTGTTAACTGGTTTAAGAATTGAGGGTTCTATTGCTTTACATATTGGTTGGCCAAGATCTCTGACTTGAAGAAATATTTCTGACAGAATGAGCATATTTCAAGAATAGAGAATTTAGATTCAACTCCAGTTGTTCAGGGGTTGACCCTCACTTTGGGAAACCATCCAGGATCCTGATTTTTTCTCCTTCTGATACTAAATCCATCTTTTTTCTATTCCCTGACCCCCATTCCCTATCTCTTTTTGTACCTTTCCACAGCTCATTAGGCTTTTTAAATAAAGAGTGGGTAAAGAATACAACATGGAAAAAAGATAGTGGATGAAACTAAAATTTATGAAATTGACTCAGTAACCCTCAATCTGGAATTGGCATGGGTTAGAAGAAATTGGAACTCTTCACGAAATATGTGATTTTGATTAGGGATAGTCATCAATCAATAAATGAATGGGTATTTGCTTATTAATACCTTGAATCTCATAATGATTTAGTTTCCTGTTATTACAGATATTTTTAAGATATTAAAAATATTTTGGTTGTCATTTGGGTATATGATAAATTCGCCCCAGGTCATCAGAGGAGGTAATGTCTACACCATCAGTCCCCATAAACTTAGTCAAATGGATCATTCTCTGCCCTCCCAAACCCTTCATGAATCAAGATAAGAAAAACGTACCTGTCCTGCGGTGTCATACAGTCCGAGCAAGTGTTGCTTGCCTCCCACTGTCACAGTAACTAGGGGAGAAGAGAAAAGGAGAGTCTGTAAATGTGAGCTTCAATCAGGATCCTTCACATTTCTCTATGCCAGCATCTCCCTGGGCAGCAAGGCCAAGCATATGCCTCACCCATGTATATTCTAAACCAAGTTGACAGCATGATCAGCAAATGAAAGCCAACCTTGGGCTGCAGTGAGAGCAGATGGGCTGAGTCAAGTCCAAATTTCTCAACCGAGGCAAATACTGTTGGTGCCACTAGGGCACTTTGCAGGCTGTTCATTAATCCTGATTAGGCCCTATAATATCAAGCCCCTAAAGGAAAAGGATGCTGGACTCGTTCTCAGGTTATTTTCTTCTTTCGTTTGGTTTGAGCCACCTTTCAGGATATAGACTCATGTAACCAAAAATCTCGGCTTTTATTTGTTGTCAAAATGCTAAGAAGCCCTGAAAACAAAGGATGTTAACCCACCTGCCTATTTCATAATTTATAGCAAAGCTGGGGCTTCCCAGGTGGCGCAGTGGTAAAGAATCCACCTGCCAGTGCAGGAGATATAAGAGTCACAGTTTCGATCCAGGGGTTGGGAAGAGCCCCTGCAATAGGAAATGGCAACCCACTTCAGTGTTCTTGCCTGAAAAATTCCATGGAAAGAGGAGCCTGGTGGGCTACCATCCATGGGAATCGCAGAGTCGGACATGACTAATCACAGCAGGATCAGCAGGAAACCAAAGCTAATAGTGAAATGAGAAGGGCTTAACATTAATTGCAAAAAGTGTTTTCGTTCAATATCTCTCTGCTTTCGCTCAACTGATTCGTGACAGTTTGAAACTTAGTTGCAGAAGGAAGTGTTGTATATGGGTTTCTTCTAACATAACTGAAGCATATGTATAGAGTGAAAAGTAGAGAGTTTGATTTACCCAGTAGGCTTATTGCCTCACCAAGCAATTATGTCCAAAAGTAAGAGGTAATAGAGGAATACCAGCCACTCTTTACATGGCTGGAAATGAAATAAAGTCTCAACTTGAAACTAAACTGAGATAGAACAGATTGAAAACAAGAGTAATACCATTTTCTTGGTAAATGGAAGGAACAAATTTAAATTTCCACAAAAACTTAATTCCTTTTTGGAAAAGGAAAGTAAAATATGAAGGAGAATGTGATTTTTTCCCTAGTTGATTAGGAAGAATGTACAAATGCTACAAATGCAGGATTTATATTCAATATACTGTAATAATCTATAGTGGAATATAATCAGAAAAAAATAAATGAATTGCTATATGGTACACCTAAAACTAACACAATACTGTAAATCAACTATATTTTAATAAAAAATGTGCAGGTCCAACATAAAAATGATTTTTGATTCCCCCGTCATTAAGTGTTCAGGAAATGAAAAATAAATGGAATAGCAACCTTTTATAATTGCATCTCTAAAATAAGCCAGCCAGATTCTCTAGTCTACTGCTCAGAGTTACTGATTGGGTACTGATGTGAGTTTTATTTGTTTTCAGGTTCAGGGGCTACATGTGTGCAAAGTGCTTCTTAATGGCTTATTCTTTGAAAAGCACTTGTTTAAAAGCACTGCCTCCCCAGACACTGGGAACAATTTTTCTAATCTTCTCAGATCAACATGTGTTCAGCTTGATAACATGGTGGCAGCCACTCAGATGAGCTTTTAAATGTGTGTTTTTAAGTGGTGAACTCAGCTCCATCCAGTGCTAGTGACAACACAGAAGACAGGCGTTTAAACATTTTCCCTTCAAAAGCCAGGCTAGCGATGGAAATGAAGGCGAGATGGCGCAGCCCCCAGCTCTTTGTCCTGTTATATTTTCCTCTTCCTGCAGACTTGGAGCCTAGTCAGATGTTCCTAAAATCTGGCTAAATGATTTCTTTAATGGCTCATCCGCCACCTAGTCATGGATCAGGAATGAAAGGAAGAAAGCCAGCCATTACAACATGGAATTTCCTGCCTCTAGTGAGCCCAGTACACACAGGTTAGGGCAGCTGCTCGGAGACCCCCTGGGATAGCCCCCCGACCTACAGACCCAGGGCCATCTGTGGAGTGAGCACTGGAAGTTGCCTCATCCTCCTGGCCCCCCTGGGCACTGCAGATGTTCCAAAGTGATGGCTCTGACCTTCCTCACTGGAGCCCTGAGGATCATGCTTGAGTTTTCTCAGGGAACAAACGTTCCTTCCAGCCTGCTTTTCCTCAGACCTCACCCTCTTCTCCCTTGGCAGCTCTGACCGCAGGGAACTGTACCAGGCCCGAGGCAAGGGCCAGCCTGGGAAGGAAGCCTTTGGGCTGAGAGTCTGAGCCCAGTCTTTCCTTTCCTCTGTCCTTCCCTTCCTCTAGGGTTTATTGGGCTCCAGGACTGTGCTCAAGAGTTGGGAGTGTTTATGCTCCTGGGAGATACATCGTCTGCTGTCACAGAGCGTGGAGAGGAGGGTCCAAGGCAGTGTGGTGGACACTCTGCGGGGGCAGTAGAGATGAGTGTGGGAGCAGGCAGAATGAGCATTACCACATGTGCACACACACACAGCTGAAGTGTGGTTCAAGAAAGCTTTCTGGTCTGAGCTGGGTCTCAAGATTGTCGAGAGTTACCCATGGTGCCCTGGGAGTGCTTCAGGAGCTACCCAGCATGCACTGGAGGAGATGGGGCTGAGGAGGTGAGCATGTGGGCTCAGGCCCTCCTAAGTCACTAATACAGGCTTTATGCTGAAGGCATTGTTAAGCTGTGAAAGTCCTGACTTCTTCTCTTCCCCAAAGGCAGTGAAAGAGAAGGAATTAAAATAGTTTTCTTGGGTTTAGGCAAAATGGCAAGAGGAGGGAAGATGAGGTTTTTGGGATGGAAGCCAGGTTGGTTCTGAGCTTGCTATGCAGTGGCTGGCTGCTCTGTTGGGTCAGCTCTGCTGGAGGAATCCTGAGGGGACAGGGCGGTGCTTGTGCCCCCATCTCTGGAAACCACGTTTATCTCTCTTCTCTGCCCTTTGATTCTTCCATTTTATCAGAAGGGAGATGAGGGGATCACAGGGTTGATGATGGCAGACATCACGGGACAGACAGCCAGAGACAGAGCCAAGCAGTACTCAGACATTGTGGGATATGCAGATGGCTTTGTGAGTCCTTATCTTGGATTAGCAATGGATGCCTTATCGCTTGTCAACCTGGCTCTGTGATGCTCCTCAACTTGGAAATGAATTAGATCAGCACAGAAGGAAGGTGTGCTCTAAAATGATCAGAGGAAATGCAGAGAGGTTGAGACAGCAGGATCTTGTAAGTCAGATGGTTCTGCTTTTGAATCCTATCTTTCTATTCACCATCTACGTGACTCTGGGAAAGTGACCTAACATCTCTGAGCCCCTCTTTCCCTATTTGTTAAGAGAGAGCATCACCCATCGAAGAGAATACTTGTGAGGAGGAAGTTAAAGGAGAAGATGCCTGGCACATAGCCTGGCCCATAGTACGTGCTGAACAACTGTTGCTTTCTCTCCTTGAACAATGGAGAAGGGAGTGACAACCCACTCCAGTATTCTTGCCTGGGAAATCCCATGGACAGAGGACACTGGTGAGTTATAGTTCATGGGTTACAAAGAGTCAGACATGACTGAATGACTAACATTCCTTCAAAAATGCTTATTGAATCTCTTCTAAGTCCAGGGCCAGTCTGACTTTCCCCTCCCTGTGTATGTGTACTCAATGCACATATATACGCAATGTACATGACATGGCACAACAACTTTATAATATGTATGAACTGCCAGTCACTTTCTACCCTAAATGGTTGCTATTTAGATCAATGTCTTGTGTTTCTGATCGGACAGGAAGACCCTTGAGGAGACAGTCTCCATAACCCATGCCCTACACAGTACAGAGCACAGTTTCTGACATTTGTAGTAGATGCTGAGTCCACAGAATGGAAGTGAAGCCTCAGGGGCAACACAGGCAGAAGGAGGCCCTTCAAAACCAGCAGAGCTGCAGCTTTGCAGCCTCAAGCTCCCTGGCAAGACACTAACTGCTGGGAATTGCCTGTAGCCGGTAAACCTGCCTGGCAGACAGTGGTCAGGCTAAAATCCCAGACCACCTTCTATTCTCAGAGCTTTTAGAATTGCCTTTTTTTTTTTTTTTTTTAGAGCTTAGAGAGGTTTTAAAGAGAGTGGGTCATGTGACCTGCTAATGGCTCAGATGATTGTCTCAATGAAGTGTGAAAAACTGTCAGTGACCTGTTAAGTATGTAAAATGAAGGCCTTCCTCTCCAAATCCATTAAGTTCTTTGATTCCTTGTGTTTGCTCTTGGTGCAGCTTGGATGGTTAAATTTCTGAGTTGGAGTGAGTGAGGTGCTGATGAAGTTGAAGTCACGTTTGCTCTCCTGAGGGTTAGTTGGTTTCCCCCAGAGAGTAAATGTCCTGGCAGGATGTAAGCCCACCCCTGCCCCTCAGCCATTTCTGTCTCCTCATGAAACCGCATGTCATTTGCAAACCTAGATGAGGAAGGGTTGGTCATTCCCTGCAAGCCAGCTCTGACCATCAGTCCAGCTCATCAGCAGTGCTAGGAACCTGGTTCATAGCCCCTGCCCTGTTGGGTGGTGGACTAGTCATCTCATCTGCCAGAGAAATCTTTCGGGGTCAATGTGATGAATATATGATGAATCTGAGAACTGGCACAATGGAAATGCCAGATCAGTCATGAGAAAATCTCCCAGTGCCCTTCCATTCCTATCACAAGGCCAGCTGTCTGCATCAATCAGTTCGAATGTACTCTATTTGGTGGGTAAGATAAGGCAGACCTGACTAGGTGTGTGGACATAATTCCATAGAGGTCCTAGGACTTCCTTGGTAGTTCAGATGGTAAATAATCCACTTGCAATTCAGGAGATCCAGGTTTGATCTCTGGGTCAGGAAGATCCCCTGGAGGAGGGCATGGCAACCCACCCCATTATTCCTACCTGGAGAATCCTATGGACAGAGGAGCCTGGGGGGCTACAGTTCACAGGGTCACAAAGTGTTGAACACGACTGAAGTGACTAACATTTTCCCTTTCATTTTCACTATTTTGGAGGAAGAAACCCTCAATTTATAAACATAGCAGTAAACAGAATTTTAAGAAAGCTTGAAATATGCCCTCATGCAAATATAGACTGATACTATATCAAAGATTTATTAACTCTTTATGAGAGAATTAGATAAGAAATCTTGCTTGAAGAGCATTTTGAAGAACTGGGCATTTATAGGTACTAAAAAGCAAAATGTAATAATAAAATGGCTAGGTTCAATGGAAAACTGGTTGTTATCCTATGGAAAGATAACCTTTGTGTTCTGTTCTCTTACTAAATGAATTATTTGCATCTTGACCCAACAAGATTTACAAGGTAACATGCAACTTTAGAAAATCTAAACTTTTAGTTAGTAGCAGCATCAGACAAAGGTGAATTCCCCTAGATTGCCAAGCCTTGAGGGAAGGGTGTTGAACAGTGCCCCAGCATGATGTTGAGAGGAGAGGTGCAGGCTCTTGGCTTTATGTCCAAGTTTCTGATAATTTTTCTTTATGTCTGAATTCAAGTCCATACTTAGCCTTCCACTCACTTGGTGAGATGTCAGGCAGGTCAGTAGGTTTCTCCCTCACCTGGAAAATAAACACATTGCTTTTACCCTAAAAGGGTCTGTGTGTGCTAAGTCACTTAGGTCATGTCTGACTCTATTGTCTGCAGCCTGCCAGGCTCCTCTGTCCATGGAATTCTCCAGGCAAGAATACTGGAGTGGGTTGCTGTGCTCCCCTCCAGGGGATCTTCCCGACTCAGGGATCGAACCTGCATCTCTTACGTCTACCTACACTGGCAGGCAGGTTCTTTACCTCTAGTGTCACCTGGGAAGCTAACGGGGTGTAGAAATCTTTATAAGCTGTTCCAAAGTCAGGGGTAATCATCACTATAATTTCTCTACCTCTGGCGGCTGCAAAAAACAGAGTTTAAATGAAAAATCTCAATTCTGACCCTTGTCATGCTTGCTGACAGGATATTTTCACTGAGGTTTTCCCTCTCTGACCTGACTGTTGCCTCTTGTGCTTCCTCCTTTCTAGAAGATCCCATCTGGGACTGTGACTCACCTAACCCCAGGGTCTGCTCTGAGGAGTTGCTTGTCTGTATGTGTTACGTGGTGTCCGCCTCACAAATGAACATGTTCATTCTTTAAGGAAGAAACTCAGAGGCATCTGGGATGAAATTCCCCTCAAATTAAAATAAGTTAGAAAATAGAATGAAACTAGAAACAGACGCTATGTTTTTATGAATATGAATGGTGGTGAATTTCTCCCTGGTGGGGTTTTATCCTTCCAACTTATGTGTTCCTCTTAAGGTGGCTTGAAAACCTTCTCATCTGCCTGCCAGCAGAGAATGCCTCTTGTTTCCTGAGGAGCAGCCTGTGTGTGAGTGCGCATGCATGTGTGTGTATGTGTATATGTGAGAAATGAAAGTTGTTCAGGCAAGTCTCTTATTTGCTGTGTTGGCGTGAGTTCCTGTTTCTGAAGAAGACTGAGGAGAAAACCAAACAGGTTCCCTGAGAATCCAGTAGGATTCTGAGCTGAGGATTTTCTTTGGTTAGGTCCTTATATTTGTCCTACAGTAATGAAAGTTCCATTTGTAAAGGGTAAAATACATCTGCTGTGCATCTTCCATCACTAGTCATGTTTCCTTTTTCCCTTAGACACACCTATGTGACAGGGGATTTGGTTTGTAGTCATTTGGGATGGTAATCACCCCAGAGTTTAAGGGAGAAGAACAGGTTGGAGGCCTGAACTCACTGTGAACAAACTGGGACCCTGAGCAAGTTTCCACTTCCATAAGTCTCAATTTTCTTGCTGGAAGTTTGAGGAGAAAAGGAGATCGTGAGCATAAACACGGTGTACAAGAAAGCTACTACAGATATAAAGTGGCGTCACTAAGCAGATGGCTTCTTAACAATACTTTGGGAAACAGAACTTGCTGGAATGAAGCTGGGTGTGGGCTGGGTGTTCAGGAAAGGTCTGCCCTTCTCAGTCCTTATTTGATGATGGATGAGGAGGCAGATGAAAGGCAAGAGGAAGGGGAGGAGCTTGTGCAGTTCCAGGGCTCTTGGAACTGACTGGGGATGAGGCCAAACCAAAGACAGAGCTATGATTCCATGACATCCACATCCTGGGATTTTAGAGTCTTAGTACTTGGCCTCGCCCTTCCTCAGTATTCATTTGGTGTCTCCATCCTGCCGGTTCTCCCTGCTAAGTATCTCGAGACTCAACTCTTCTTTACCATCCATGTAGCTATCTCCACGCAGCCCCTTACCCGCAACCTTGTCAGTTGCAAAAGGCTCCTAATCTACATTCATTTCTTCAGGCTCCATCTCCTGTTCTCCTTTTCCTCACTGCCACCAGAGTAAATGCAACTATGGCTCCCAGTCATTTCAGATAAAATTCAAATACTTTTCTTGAGTGTGCAACCTCCTTGTAATCTGGCTTGTGGTTTACCTTTCCAGATCTTTTATTTTTTATCCTCCTGCAACCCAAACATTCTGCAATCGGTTATACTCACAATGCCTTTGCTTAAGTTGTTCCCCCTGGAGATCTGGAAAAGAAATTTTGGAATGCTTTCTCCACACCCATCAACCTGGAAAGCTTCCATAAGCTGGAAAACTCACTTCCATAACTCCTCCTTGATGCCCCTCCTCCCCCCAAGTACCTTAAGCATCTTTCCATGTTTACTTGCCCATTGGCCTTAAAGTGCTCTGTGCTATTTATCCTCATGCACCAACATCTAGCATGGGCCTGGCATGTGATGCCGTAAATATTGGTTGAGTAACCGTGAGTTAAACTCCAACCAAAATGGGCATTATCTCTGAGGCATTTATTTTCTCTAGATGAGTCCTTGGCCTTTCCCCAAGCGTCATCATAAGCTTTCCTAGACATGAAGTGGCAGGATGGGGTCAACAGCAGTGGTGGTCTGTCCTAGAGTTGGCCTACCTGTTAGGAGGGGATGCCATGGAAATGTGGTTCCGCTGGGTGGGATCAGTGCTGGGGGCCCTCTGTCACTTTTCCAGGCAACTTTCACCATCTATAGGGCTGCTGGACTCCACCTGTGGGGCAGGACCACTGCCAACATAACACTGTGGCCATGTAAACCACTGTAGCCAGTCTCCCTGGCATCAGCAACAGAGTACAGGGGCGCTGTCTTTTGAGTAAGGCTTTGGTGAGAAGTGACTGAATGATAAATGAAGCCTGCATATGGAGATGTGTGGTCTGCAAATCAGGCTGTGCTTTGTGCAGGACCCCTGTTCAAAGAGATACTTAAAAAAAGAAAGCCAGCTCTTTCAGTCACATTCATACATCACTGCTGCTGCTGCTACTGCTAAGTTGCTTCAGTCATGTCCGACCCTGTGCGACCCCATAGACGGCAGCCCACCAGTCTCCCCTGTCCCTGGGATTCTCTAGGTGAGAATACTGGAGTGGGTTGCCATTTCCTTTTCCAATGCATGAAAGTGAAAAGTCAAAGTGAAGTCGCTCAGTCATGTCCAACTCTTAGCGACCCCATGGACTGCAGCCTACCAGGCTCCTCGTCCATGGGATTTTCCAGGCAACAGTACAGGAGTGGGGTTCCATTGCCCTCTCTAGACTACATCACTAGAAATTTATAATAATTAAGCTGACATCGAGGTATGGTAGAATAAATACCTAACTTAGAGGCAGAACCTTTCAGCCTTCATCTTGACTTGGTTGAAATCAATGTTTCATGGCAGCCACCAAGGGAAGCTGGTTTAAAAACACACATTCTCTGGTTTCACACCCCATACCTAAGGTTCCAGGAAGTAGGGCTGGGATGGGGCCCAGAAGTCTGCATTTTTATCAAACTCTCTGAGTGACTAAAGTCTGAACCTCAGTTTTCTCATCTTTAAGATGAGAATAATAATAAGTGTTACCCTAGAGCATCCAGTCCACTTTAGACAGTTTTGTGAATATCAGATGTATGGAAAGGAAACAAGTTACAGTTTATAAAATGCTACATGGATATTCTCTTTTTTGATCCTATCTGACACACAATACAGGCGCAAGGTGGTATGTTTGTAGCAGTCCTCTCCCCTCCTTGTCTAGAAGTAGTCACTAAGGAAATTCAAACACCTAGGTGAGGATAAAATAGAATAATGTGTTCCTGTGAGGAGTGTTCAAAGAATTATTAGGTTCATAAAAATTCTATCAGGTGCCAGCTATAACTACTTAGAAAATATGATGGAAAATATCCTTCTCACAATAACAACAAAAACTATAAAATGTCTCATAATGGGAAGACCTTTATGAAAAAAAGCATAAAAAACACTTTGCTGAGATACGTAAAAGAATAAAAATGGGGGAACAGCTCATGGTCTCGGGTGGAAAGCACTGTATTGTAAAGATGTTAGATCTCCTCAGTTTAATATGTTTATAGTAATTCCAATAGAATTTTTGAATTGGGCACATGGCAGGGTAATTATAGCAGTTATATTCAAAATTTAGTTGGGGAGAATACCTAATAACTTAAAAAGAATGACAGGTTAATTGTGCTAATATGTTAACATGTAATATGAAGTTATTAAAGCAGAATAGTATCAGCATAAGAATCAATGAACCAGAACAAGAATCTCAGCCACTGAACCTATGCTACATGGTGTGTGAGGATTTCGTATGTGATAAGTGGCAATGGGGAAAGATGAAGTAGTCAATATATGGCATTTAGAAAATTGGTTACTATTTGGAAATAAAAAAAGGACTCTGAAAATATAAAAACAAATGAAGAAAACCATAAAGAAAATGATTGATATGTTGACCTAAAAAAAGTCACGTATGATATAGCACCGGGAACTCTACTTAATGCTCTGTGGGGGCCTGGTGGGAAGGAAGTCCAAAAGGGAGGGGATCTGTGTGTATGTGTGGCTGATTCATTGTTGCACAGTAGAAACGAACACAACATTGTAAAGCAACTAAATTAAATATTAATTTAAAAAGTCACATATGTTCACAGGTATTGTGAAAAATGGTCACAGTGTACGAGGGTCAAGAAGTTTATTATCTTTGGTGCATAAGGGTGCTCTCTGATTAATAAGAATAATAATCCAAAAGAAAATATATAAAGAATATGGAAAATTTACAAATAAATAAAGGGCCAATGAATATTGGAGTAAAAAAAAAAAATCAAACCAGGTGCAACTTTTGGCTTGTCAAATTGGCAAAGATGAGGAGAATGACACCAGGACTGGTGAGGATGTGGCACCTACATGCCACTGGGGTGTGAAATGCAAATTGGTTCATGTTTTCTGTTTTCTGGTTCATGTTCATGTTTTCTGGCAACATGGATCTAAAAAAAGTCTAACCAGGGGTCTACCTTTGACTCCTATTTCTGCAGTGTACCCCCAGGAATAATCATTCAAGTGCACAAGAATATATATGTATAAGACTATCAACAAAAGGTTTATAATAGTAAAAGTTGGACACAACATACACTTTCAATAATTGGGGGTTGGCCCTCAACAGTTAATGAGCAACCATACAATGGAAACTTTAAAGAACAGGTAAAATAACTAGGATATAAAGTCTAGGGTGGAGAGGGCAATGGCACCCCACTCCAGTACTCTTGCCTGGAAAATCCCAGGGATGGGGGAGCCTGGTGGGCTGCCGTCTATGGGGTCACACAGGGTTGGACACGACTGAAGCGACTTAGCAGCAACAGCAAAGTCTAGGGAGTAAGAGATAAAATTCTATATTGAACACGCAAAAATACTTATGGAAAACACTTTTTATTTTTCCATACTTGGTTACCATGAACATGTAACTCAGAAAAAAAGGTATTTGGGTGCTCAACAGTTGTAGTTACTTTGTCATTGTTATTGCTGTTATATGTAGATTGGATTCAATGTTAACTAAGTTGTCTCCCATCATGTAAGTTCTACCACTTCTTCTTGGTTCCCTCTGTAATTCTGTTTCAGGCTTACCCAGATTTATTTTAGGCTGTAGGACCAAGTTTATGTTTTTACAAGGAGGACCACGTGATGAATCGGTCTACCGCAGTGAAGGTTTATGAACTGTGTATTGCAGAGCAACTCATCTTTTTCAGAGAATTATGAGGAACCACTAATGCTCTACCTGTATTTGCATTTCCAAGGTACCAAGAAAATATTGTGCATTTGAGGATGGTGGAATCTGCTAAATGTATTAGTTGTAAACCAAAAGGAGTATATGAACGGTAAAGACAACAGCAGTAAATTGGTTTTAAATATAGAACAATGTCTAGGCAGAGTGAAATAAATTAGCCATGTAAATATTTACAGTGTGCATTTCTGCTCTCAATAATTTCTTTTCCTAAGTGTTACAAGATAATTTGGAGAAAATTAAGTGATTTTTCTGTTGTCTGCTTTTGTGCATGGTTGTTGTTCTGCATTATATTTACTCATCTGCCTCTTTGTTATTCAGGGTCTTTGTTATGTATTTGTAGTTTTCTCCCTTTATTTATTTCATTTACTTTAGTCTAATATAGGGTTCTTTTCAGGTAGCAACTTTATTTTCTAGTTCTTAAGAACTGTCAAGAAATATTAATAGTTGCTGGTTAATTTATGATCAAAGGAGGATGTGTGACAATTTGAGATAAAACAGTCCTTGGATCTTTTCTGCAATGAATATCTAAGAGACTGTCTTGTATAACTTTATTATTTTCTCAGAATTTCTGTAAGGTAACATCTACCATTTCTATATCCTTATTCACCTATTTTTTCCCCAGTTGTTTTTCTTCAAACCATCCTAAAAGAAAAGTATAATTTTGGGGATGCTTATCATCAATGTGAAGTTCATTGCTAGCCAGTCCTATTAAGGAGAGGCTCATAGCCAGTAAAGGAATGCTCTGAATGACAGCTACTCTCACAGCCTGTGGTATGCATTCATTGTCACCCAAAGCTGGAGGAAGGTTTCATGAAATGCTTGGTATCTGAGTTCAACTGGGTCAGAGGATTAACAATATGAGGCTTTGAATTCTTGTTCATGGTTTTGCTGATACTCTTTTGTCAGGTTTTAGATGAGAGACCATTAATTTAGTAGAGTTTCTGTACATTTTCAAGTATTTAAAAAATGTAGCAAAAGTGGAGAACCATGTGGTATGGTGTCAGTGTGGTTTCACGTTCAAGGACACATGACACTAACCCCCCAAAGTCCTCATAAACCATTCTGACCTTAAGTAAAAGATAAAGGGACCAAAGGGGGATTCAAACCGTCAACCACAGCATGCGTGCATACTCAGTCATGTCCAACTCTTTTGCAACCCCATGGACTGTAGCACGCCAGGCTCCTCTGTCCGTGGAGTTTTCCAGGCAAGGATACTGGAGTAGGTTGCCATTTCCTCCTCCAGGGGATCTTTGCCACCCAGGGATCCAACTTGTGTTTCCTGTATTGGCAGGCTGATCCTTTACCACTGAGCCATCTGAGAAGCCCATAAACCACAGCACTGCCTCTTAAAAATTATTGTTTTGTCAGTATTTTTCCTAGTCTACCACAGCCGTGAAGTTTTGCCCCTCCCCTTCATTCATCACCAGCACACCTTCCTAAATAGATGGCTCCTTTGGCCAACGCAGGAAAGCCAAGGCTTGATTGGTGCTCTCCTTTGGGCTTTGGAGGAGAGGAAATCAGTACCCAAAGGCACTTTCCCTCCTCAGGAGAAGGGGGCAGGGAGTGAGGACTAGGGGAAAGGGAAGGATAATAAACATTTATAATTTAACTTTTGCATCCTGATGCATTTATAATGCAGGTATTTGTTTTATAAGTTAAGGGGTTGTTTGCCAAACTCTTAGGATAATAACACCATGTCTTTCTGCTGGAACCCACAATCAGCAGTTTAAACAACCACATGGTCATAAACACCATAGGAAGATGGAACTGCAGACTCTGCTAGACAAGAAGGTGAAAGGCTGAAGGGTAAAAAGGGGATACAGATTAGACGATGGTCCTCTTGAATCATCACTAATTTGTTGGAAGCAAGGCGGTTGTGCCAGGGGCAGCCACGTGGACATGGGGTCAGGGCTGTATGTGTGAAGGGGTGTGAATACTGTAGTACTGTGTCCTAGAGAATGTGAAGTTAGGCATTAAGGACCTGGTAAAACAGTGGAGCTGGGGAGGCTTTGCCATTAAACACAAAGAAATAATATCAAAGAAGGAAAAAGGAAGTCATATTTGCTGGGGACAAAAATTGGAGGTGGGAGTGAGAGATAAGATGGAAAGGGTAGAAAGAAGACTTGGGAAAGGGGTGAAAGTGGAACTATTAGTTGCTCAGTCATGTCTGACTCTTTACAACCCCATGGATGATAGCCCACCAGACTTCTGTGTCCATGGGATTTTTTTCCAGGCAAGAATACTGGAGTGGTTAGCCCTTCCCTTCTCTAGAGGATTGTCCCGACCCAGGGATCAAACCCAGGTCTCCTGAATTGCAGGCAGATTCTTTACTGTCTGAGCCAGCAGGGAAGCCCAATATATGGAGTATTTGAAGACCGGACATTTAGTTTGGCATTAGTGTCTCATAGTTCATGTTACAAAAGGATGAGAAATAGTGGCTGAAACCCGGGATTGAACCAGGGCCCTTTAGCTCTTCAGTCTACATTCTCTGAACTATTTCAGCCACCTGTAGGGAAGGGGGTGGATTATTCTAGTTGGCATCAATCTTCAGAAGTCCAGTGTGGGCACCATCCCAGCCACCCCAGGGCAATTCAGTATCTACACTGAGCTGGTTCAGTCGAGATACTTAGGCAGAAGTTCAGATTCTCCAGAGTTGCTCTAAACTGATCTGGTCACCCAGGGAGCTCTCTGACTTGTGGCTTCTCTGTCCTGCCGATGGTCTTGACCTGTGACTCTCCCACTGGGAAAACCCAAGCCTATTCTGAAGGATTAGCAAACTCCTGATTTGAGCTGGCTGTGTCAGGAGTGGCATATGGACTTGGGCTCGGTTCTTGAGTGGCTAGCTGTCAGCATGCCTGTGACTGGGGGGAGAGAGGGCAGGTAAAGAAACCCCTGTGACTTCTGTCTGGCCTGTTCTCTTCTGGATGGAATCACATGCTACTGAGTCCTGACTTCACGAGGGCACTGATAAATGGACAAAGGCAGATGAAGGATGTTGTAGAAGACTAGAGTGTTGGTGTGGTCAGGAAAGCCATACCCACTCATGTCATGACCCTTGCTGCAGTTTTGCTGTCCCAACTTGTGATGCTTGAGCTTCTCCCTCTCCTCTTATTATGAATTCCTAATAAGGGCTTCAATGATTAATTTTATGTGTCAAATTGGCTGGGGCTTTCCCAGATGGCTCAGTGGTAAAGAATCTGCCTGCTGATGCAGGAGACACAGGAAACACAGATTCAATCCCTGGGTTGGGAAGATCCCTTGGAGAAGGAAGTGGCAACCCACTCTAGTATTCTTGCCTGGAAAACCCCATGGACAGGGGAGCTTGGTGGGTTGTGGCCCATGGGGTTGCAGAGTTCAAAGAGTTGGACATGATTGAACGACTGAGCATGCACACAACTTGGCTGGGCCGTATTTTGTGTGTTTCTGTGGGGATATTTTTGAATAAGTTTAATGTTTTAATCAGTAAAACAAGTTGTCCTCCACAATGTGGGTGGGCCTCATCTAATCACTTGAAAGCCTGAATAGAAAAGACCAACCCTCCTTGAGTCATAATGACTTCTCCTAGACTGCCTTTGGACTCCATCTGTACCACTGGCTCTCCTGGGTCTTAAACCTACTTGTCCACACTGTAGATCTTCTCCCAGCTTCTATAATCACCTGAGCCAATCCCTAATAATACATCTCTTTGTCTATATATCCACATCTTATTGTTTCTGTTTCTCTGGAGAACTCTGACTAATACAAGGGCTCTTGTAGGACTGCACAGTCTGATCTACAAGCTCTCAGCTAGAGGACGAGTATATAGTATAATGTTTGGACTAACACAGAGATTCAACAAGTGGATATAAATAAAAGGATATTTTTCATGACAGAGTTGGTTAGGTGAGGACTGATACCAGTGCCAGTTGGCGTATAGTAGGGCAAGTAAGGGACCCAGGGCATGAGGTTGGTAAATAAAGGTGCCGACTTGCAGATGGCTTGGTCACCAGTGACCCAGAGCATCCTTGTCTGAATGGTGCAGGAGGCATCCTCAGTAAAGTCAAGGCGAGAGCTCCTTCTTTAGGCTCCGAGAAATGTGGCTCCAAAATGGAGATAGAAAAGGCAGTGCATGTAGGAGGTGGCCCTCATCGGAATGTGAGATGGGGAGAGACCAAAGTGGGAGCTGTCTTTATCCCCTGCTATTATCAAGAGGCACACCTGAATGATGAGGATGTTGAGGGAAGGATGGGGAGGCAGGGTTGCGTGGTAATGGTTGTTATTACTGTGCAGATTCTGAATCAGTTGGTCTGGGTGAGGCTTGAGAATTTACATTTCTAATAAGCTTCTGGCTGGTACCATTGCTACTGCTCTGCAGGCCACACTTCAAGTGACAAGGTTCTTATTCTCCCCTTAAATATGGCATATATGCATTGTAGGCGGATTCTTTACCTACTGAGCCACCAGGGAAGCCTATATATATATAAAAATATATATGTGGACACACCACAAAGGCATGTAGAAAGGAAACTGGATCTGGTCTGCAACTGGCGTACACATTCTTACCTACTCCCTCACTGGGCTTCAGAAATTAAAAAGGTGTTGCATGGTCACCTTGGTGGTTTAGTTGCTAAGTCGTGTCTGATTCTTGTGACCCATGGACTGTAGCCTGCCAGGGTCCTCTGTCCATGGGATTCTCCAGGCAAGACTACTTCTCCAGGGGATCTTCCTGACCCAGGAATTAAACCCAGGTCTCCTGCATTACGGGCAGATTCTTTACAAACTGAGCTACCAGGAAAGCCCCAAAGTGAAGGTCTTTCAGTTGTATCGGACTCTATGCGACCCATGGACTGTCACCTTATCAGTCCTACAAAAAGCCAAAGCACCTGCCATGAGGGAAGCCTCCTGATGGGGCTGCCAGTTTCTGTGGTGGGGATCTGAGGCATGGAAGGGACTGCAGCCAAAAAAGAGGACTGTGAAAAATGGAATTATAAACAAGTAATCTTGAGGCTTGGAAAATTTTGTCTCACTCCCCTGGGTCATTACTGAGGGGAAATTGACCTCAAAATGTGAGAGGCAAGCGATTTGGGCAAATTGAGACCATGAAAAGGCCCGATTTTCTCAGTCATTTATTTCAATATTTCAGTAGATTATACCCAGCAGCTTGGAGTATAATAAAAACCAAATGTGCTTGCTTCTATGTGGGGGATTTCTGAATGTCTTTTTGAAGTTCTGTGACCTAATTTACAAAAGTGTGTTTCTGGACCTGTTTGTGGAAGTACCTACTATTGCTATCTGTCTACTCTAAGGGTCTTTGTGGACAAGGCTAAAGCCCCATTTGGGGGCAGTTGGTGAAGTCAGACAACTTATCTTCTCTGGTGAGCTCCCTTCACCCCACTTCCTCTTCCCTGGCCTAGTAATTGGTATCTTTCTTTCCTCTTCTTATCAAAATCTATCCTATTTTCTCTCCTCCCCCCAACACACTGAGGTTCTACAAATGATTAATAACTGAATAGACTGTGAACTCCTTACATAGTGTCTTGAAAGTAATGGGTGTTAAATAAATGCATTTGTTGAATAAATGGATAACTTCGCATCTGCCCCCTCCCCAACAAGAGCATATACGTTTTAGAGGGGATCCCGTCAAACTGATACCTCTCTAATAGGGATGTCAGGAGCATCTGGTGTAGAGGGCAGGGGAGTTTGTATGAGACTTGTAGCTTTTCTAGCACTCGGGAAATCACAACAGGAGGTCCTGGGAATACTTTCTGGTGTGGGTGACAGAGACACAGTTGTTGAATTGAAACTGATCAATTCTAGGAAACAAGGAACCTATTGAACCCATGGCTTGGGCACACTCCAAGATAGACAGTGATCAAGTGTTTGGCTAGCTCCCAGCACTGACAGTTGAAACAACCCCGATCCAGGCTTGTGTGACATAAGGCAGCCTTTGAGGTTGTCAATTTCATAGTCTTGGGGGAGCAGCCCAAACCTTTGACCCTGATCTCTGCTGGGACTGGTTCTACGATCACTCTAAGCACCATGCTTCCCAGGGGCACTGTGGGGGGTGGTGCTAGAGTGGCAAATTCTGCTCCCAAATCTGACTTCCAGTTAGGAGGTGGAGAGAAAAATGGCCAAGCACACTTGCTAAATACGTTACAGATTTTTTAAAAATATAGAATTAATGACAGTAAATGAACATTAGCTTTCATTAATTATACCTCCTGGGATAAATTCAAACGGTTGAAAAAAATCATCACAATGGCTGATCCTTCAACTGTCTGCAAAATGTTTTCTCTTATAGACATTGTCTAAGGATCAGTTCTTCTGGCTGTCTGTGAGGTATAGCATTTGTAACTAATTGTTTTTATATACAATCTCAAGAAGGTTGAGAAGGGAACAGCCTTACCAATCAATAAATGCTGACTTGCCTAAAACTAGAAATGCCTGGAGGAAAACAAAGATAGGCAAGAGGGCAGCAGTAGCTTAGACCTGTGAAAGAAAATGATTAAAAGTATTATTGGAAACCTACATACTTTTGAAGGAATTAGGAACTGGCACTCATAGGCATCTATTAACAAATATGTATCTGTTGAATGTCCCTTAGCGTGGTACTACCTTGGCTTCTAAAGGGATTTCACCTTGAGAATTACAGATCTATTGATCTTTTGGGGCTTATAAGTAAGTATAAGTGTAAGAGAGTAAGGAAAGGCAAGAAAAATAAAAATATGTATGTATGTATGTATATAACCTAGACTTAGCAGTCCGGCTAGAAAAATTGTATAAACATATAGGCAAATTCTTCTTGAACAATTATGGAGAATTTCCTTATTTCTCTGTTAAATATCATTTCATCTTCACATTACGGTTCTTAAGAGATGCTTCTCTTCCCATCTTTATGACACTGTTGCATTTCTGGGAGTGAAAGGAGGTTGGGTGATTCTAGGGGGTGGAGGGGACAGGGAGGGTTTGGGAATGGTGAATTCCAGGAAGGAGGACTAACAGAATAGCTTCTTTCATCACAGTTGCATACTAGAGAGCTATTAATTGGGAAGGAGTGATGCTTTTCTTAGAGTTTAGGAATATCCTTGAACTACTTTTCCATAGTGAAAAAACATTTTATGAACTGTTGGACTACATGAACTGATTTGAATGGATGGTACCAGATATTGGAGACAGTCCATTGATATGGTTTTAAGCAAACTCTGGATTCATACCTTGGGGCACCCATAGGTATCTAACTATTTAGTATAGCAATTGTAGGCAGAATAATGGTCCCCCAAAGGTGCCTACCTCCACATTCCCAAAATCTGTGAATATGTTACCTTATGATGAATGCAAAAGGGACTTTGCTGATGTGATTAAGTTCAGGATTTTGAGTTGCGGAGACTATCCTGGATTACCTGGTGGATTCCATGTAATCACAAGGATCCTTAGGAGGGAGGGAAGGAGAGAGGGAGGGAGAGAGAGAGACAAAGAGAGCGAGCGAGCAGGAGAGTCAGTCTGAGATGAGAGGATGGAAGCAGTAGTTGGAACCCTGAGTCAAGAAATGAGGGCGACCTCTAGAGGCCGGAAGAGGTAAGGAACGGATTGTTCATGTAGCCTGCAGAAATGCAGTTCTGCTGAGACCTTGATTGTAGCTTGTTGTGTGCGTGCTATGTTGCTTCAGTAGTGTTTGACTCTTTGCAACCCTGTGGACTGTAGCCCTCCAGGCTCCTCTGTCCATGGGATTCTCCAGGCAAGAATACTGGAATGGGTTGTCCATGTCCTCCTCCAGGGGATGGAACCCACGTCTGTTATGTCTCCCGCATTGGCAGGTGGGTTCTTTACCACTAGCGCCCCCTGGGAAGCCCCGATTGCAACGTTATTTCCGGAGATCAGAAAGAAGATAATAAGATGATGAGCATTTGATAATTTATTACAGCAGCAATAGGAATCTAATACAGTAACTTTATGTTATAAAATATCTACTAGCCGAAATAAATGTTATAAAGTCAATAATGTTTGTGGAGAGGGAGCACCCTTTCCATTGGCTTAATGCTTTCACGTGAAGGCATCACTCAGTATTAACATTTTTGGCTTGACTGCGCCCATGACAGTGGCGACAATGGTTTGGCTGGCAAATCTGAGAACAGTATCTGGGCATGCACCACTCAGCCATTCTTTCTCTCTGAGATCTGTCTGCCACAGGCGTAAAAGCTCTGTTTCTTTTCTCTCTCTCTTCCTCCCCCCACCCTTCCCTTCATAAGCCTTTATTTTCCAATACTGTTTGTGATGGTTATGTGCTTAAAGCCATTCTGTTCTTTTTCTGTTTGACTCTTTTTCTCTTTCTCTAAAGCAGGGGAAAGAGGTGTTATTTATCTGAATCCCTGAAACACAACTCATCACATAACTATTTTTCT